>NC_083339.1:38093822-38412943 GCF_019175385.1 Lycium barbarum | reverse complement strand
TCATAAAATAAGTATTTTTCGTAAAATATATTTATTCCGTAAAATGTAGGAAATCCGGAATAGACTCGAATGGATTGATAATGCACGCTAGGGGTTCTATTGATTCGTGTCAAGGAAAGTGATAGCGAAAACCTTACATACCTTTATCTTCAAAAAACGTGACCTAGAGGGATAATTTATTCCCACACTGGTCCTTTCCCAACACCTAAATACAGATATAAGATCTGAGTTAACTCTTGTTTTGCTTGCATGCAAAATTTTAAGTACTATATCTCAACTATTTCGGGGTTGTAGAAAAATCGGGTAGCATTTCCTCTGTTTTTGTGACGTCCTAAGTGTCGAAAACAGCACCAACAACAACAATACAACAATACCAATATTAACCCATATCGATTTCCATGGGATTTTACCAAAAATTTTCGTCACGGGATTAATTCCGTTAATTTTGCCAAAACGCCATATTTCACGAATTTATCTTTAAATTTAACAAAAACCCAACACCATCAATCCAAATTCCAATTCAATTTCAATACTAACTTGTCAAAATCACCATTAAAATCCATCAACAATAATTTCCATAGATTTATTTCTCATTTCCACCAATTCGAATTATTACGAATTAGATCTAGCGAGATTTACTGCGGATCTTTCTAAATTATGAGTAGTTAGGGAGGATTTTACCTTGGATCAACCTTGCATGCATGGTATAGCACTCGGGGTGGTGTTTCCACCCCTTTCTACGATGATCCATTGGCTGAACTTGCGATTTACGAGCCTACCCGCACTTTCCGAGCTTGGATTTTACTAAAAATAGCTAAGTGTGGATGAAAGGATGTTGAGAGAAATTCCTAGAATCTTCTAGGTGTTTGATATATTGAGAATGGGGAAACAATGAATGATAAGGGGGTTTATATAGGTGTGCAAGTCGGGTTTGGGCTGAATGGGACAAATTAGTGGGCTTTAAGTGAGTTCAAGAATTTTTCGCGCAGGTTCGCTCACTTCAGGCAGTCCGTTTTAAAATGCCCATAACTCCCTACTCCGATGTCGTATCGACAAATGGTTTGTTGCGTTGGAAACTAGACTCGATGAAATTCCATTTGGATAGCTTATTCACTGCATAACTCCTCATATGCTAGGAGATATAACTCACTCAAGTTGGACCAAAAATCCTGTCCGAAATTTGCCCAGTTTTTTCCAAAGCTTTGACAACTTACTTTCTTCAACCCGCTTGACCCCAAAACCTTTAGCTATTCTCTTATTACTTGTTAGAAGTCTTTCTTAGCCTTATAAGATCTCTGTGGCCTCTTTGGGCTTACGTTCGTTTAGTAACGGTACTAACTATATGAAATTCTTCCAAGGTGTAACACCCGTTTGTAATGACTTGTATTCCGCGTATGCTCACGATGTAAACCTACCATAAGCTCCTTCTCCGAAAATACGCCATGAGTACGGAATGTCCTTATCTCCTGGGAGGGCAAGGTGTAACATCATCGAGGGTTCATAACCCCAATGTTATTTTTCCTAGCTATTCGGGAGGAAGGACAGCCATCGAGGGTAATCAACCCCGATGTGGTGCTTCTATGCTGTTTTAGGGAACCTTAAGTGGTCGTCCCTTTGTGCTATTGATGTGGCCTGTATTGGCATAATTCTGATGATCGTGAGTGATTTGATGATGATCTTAAAGTTCACAAATGGAAGACTTAATCCTGATAAATAGCACAATAGATTGAAAGTGATTTACTTCTCTCTTAATGGTTTTTTTGAGTTTGATGAACTGTTTTATTTCTAGATTTCGAACTTTTTTGGGAGAACAGAAAGTAACGAGAATGACTTACTCATTCAATGTGATTAATTCTTTATCATTAGCTTATACTAGATATTCGTGAGATCTTATCATGTGTTTTGAATTTTTTCTCAATACTGTTTCAATTATACTTATTACTCATATATTTTGCTATTAATTATTGTCCTAGAGACACTCACTGAGTACCCAGTACTCAGGCATACCATTATTTTTTTATGGTGTGTTAGGTAAAGTTAAGGAGCAGGTTTATGATACGCCTACGACTTAGGAGAACTTTCTACTTTCGAGACTATTCGGTGAGCCCACATGATTATTCGTGGAGAACCATTCTATCATTACTTACTTTTTCAATTTTTTGGGCTGCGTCTTGATGAGTTAGACATTTACTTATTATCTTAAAAGCTCTATAGAGAGTTGTCAGATTATGGGTAGTGCGTTGGAGTCTCATATGATTCGTTGAGGCATTTTTCCACATTTTACAACTAAGTATTTTGATTAGACTTTCGCTGAATTATCTCTAAGTATGATTATGCTTTCTTTCAATTATAAATGACTTGTTTTACATTTATTAAGATAGTTTGTTTAACAGGAAGGATTAAATATTTCCTAATTAAATAAGGTGCTTCCGGTATTGTTCATAGCATCGGATGCCTGTTACGTCCAGGGTCGGGTTTGGGGTGTGACAAGCTTGGTATTAGAGCCTAGGTTTAGTTTTGTCTGTCACGACCCAACCCCGTAGGCCGTGACTAGTGTCCGAGCTGGACACTCGTATACGCCTGTTAACTATAATCATCTACAGCTACATATATATATATATCAAGGCAAGACGTTGCTTTAAAGCTGTCGCATATATGCCTATCATAGCCACTTGTCTCCTGAGGGGTTACAACTTTCAACAGATTATATCGCACATAAGCCGGCAAGGCTGTAGTTATATAGGGGAACGTCCCAGCTACACAAGCCAACAAGGCTACCATAATATACAGCTTCCACAACAATTATATATATATATATATATCTACGCAAGCCGACAAGGCTGCCACTACACACAACATCCCAAAACATATATATATATATACGCAAGCCGACAAGGCTGCCACTACGAATGGGTACGCCCCAAAACATAAGTCACGTCCACACAACAAAACAGCAACTATATACAGACCCACACATATGTCTACAGACCTCTAAAAGTAACGACAGTATCATATGATGGGACAGGGCCCCGCCGTACCCTGAACAAACACATATATACAACAAAGAGGATCTGTACCACAAGGCTATGCTCCGGAATAAAGGAGCACTCCAAAATAGCTGAATAGATATCCTATGCTGGCGGATCTCCGAAACGAGCGTCGGTACCTGCGGGCATGAAACGCAGCCCCCCGAAGAAAAGGGGTCAGTACGGAATATGTACTAAGCATGTAAAGCATGAAATATACTAAATAGGATCATACTGAGACAAGGAGTGTAGAACCCCGTACAACAACCAGAAAACCATAAGACTTACCTTTGAACATGAATCATATGTGTCAACATCACACCCACACCATTATAGGACTTAATAACATAACTAGATAGTCATCCTGTACATAAGCATATATAACATGTCCCGGCCCTCTAGTGAGGGGTTCGGTAAATAAAATCATCATATACATGTACATATAACGTGTCCCGGCCCTATAGGGAGGGACTCGGTGAACAGAATGATCATATGCCATCCTGGCCGCCATCCCCATATCATCATGTCACCATGTCATCATATCATCATATACATATACATATAACGTGTCCCGGCCCTCTAGTGAGGGACTCGGTGAATAATGCAGTGGATCTGCGCACGAAAACATATCTTGGCCCGGGACTCAGTGAAGGATGTAACAGTAAGCACGAGCAGAGTAGTGAGTAACCATATACATGCAAATCATCTTTGAGACTCAATAGATAAGTAGACTAATAAGCTCTCAAGTATCAGGATAATAGCCATTTTAAGTTCTTTCTAAATGTCATTACGAACTATATCAAGGAACGTCTCAGGGGTCATCTATATGTATCAAATTAATATGAGATAGCTTATGAAAGTCAAGGACACCACTCATTATGGAATTCTTTAAGAATAGGGACTTCTATACATCATATACTAGTCAATCATATAAGAGACTCAAGGGCAATAGCTCAACTATCCTGAGAGTTCTAACATCAAGAAACGAATAAAATTCATAAGTCATGCTCGGAACTAATGAGTAGAATTACCCCAAAGCTCATATCATATCTTACTTACATCTAGGACATGCCAAAAGAAGGAAGGGATAGGCTTTACATACCTTTTTGCGTTTAGTCGCAACACCACACGTACACGCTGCCCAATAGTACTTTACCCTATATTAAGATATCAAGAACTACGATTAGGCTACGAGGGAATCCAATACGTATTCTAATGTTAATAACCCCTTCTAAACAATTAGACGACGCTTCGTTCATATTCAAACCAACTACTACCACTAAGCCAATATCACTAGTCATGCATTCAAGTATCAACCCGAGACTATTTAAACGTGACTCGAGGGAACTCCGGACAGCCCGTACCATATTCAAAACAGCCCGACCAACATACCATACAACTCGTAATTTTCCAAACTTCAACCAAAACAACAACAACACGTTTAGCAACATCATCTATGTAATTGCAAGAAACTATATTAACGACATACTAACTTCTACAACAGCCCACAACGACTTCAACTCCAATTTTTAACCATCAATTATCCTTATTCCTATTATACAAATCATGACAATAACAATCAACATTCAAAGTAAATTTGACCCATCCTTTTTCCTAAAATAGTCCACGGCTTGGACTGTGCCGTGGACTGTTTTCCTACATCAACACATACCATTTCTTTTACACATCAAACTCACGTTTATACATATTTACGACACATCCAACTCACCATAACGTCCATAACAACAACAACTAAAGCATCAAATAAATCAATCCACCAATTCTCCTAAACCAGCCCCTACACGGCCTCAACATAATCACACACAACATCATGATTTTCATTTATTTATACCCACTACAATACGTTCAAACCATCCACAATACATGTAAAAGAAGATTGAGCATTACTTCATATAAGCCTATCACACGGCTCACTCTAAACTTCAACAACAACATTCTAACCCCAACATACACAATTTTTATACATTCAATTCACCATAAAACATATGAAAGGTGTTCAATTCTTACCTTGACACTTAATCCTTCAATCGACTAGAACCTTCAAGTTATGCCTTGAATTTTAACACTTGTTCTTGTTATTCCAATGAATGCTCCACGTTATTATACACCCTCTAATGAGTTGAATTGCTTGAGAAATTTATATATTTTTTTTTCTTTCGGATAAAAATCACAAGCTTGCCAAAAATCATAGTTATGGCCGAGAGCCATGCTCTCATTCTATATCCATTTCCATCTCCTTTCCTTTGCCTTAGAACTTTCACCAAGCTACAAAAATCAAACTTTTTCTTTCAACCTTCAAGCTGGCCGAACACAGCCATGAGCATATTTTTCTTGCTCTTGAGTTTTGTTTGCAACAAATTACTTGAAAATGGTCATTTGCACTATACTCAATCATATATATATGATTCCCAATATTGTTACACGTACTCCCTCCTTTGTTGACTCACCATTGCACCTTTTATTATTTTTTTTTCTGATTTTATTATTATTATTATTATTATGAATCGGGTGGGGCCCACACACCTAATTAGGCTAATTAGTGAAGTAATTAAATTTTAATGCCACTTAATAATCTAATCATGGTTAATTAATCCCTAATCTCCAATAATATTTCTATACCAAATAAAATTTATAGGCAACTTGTGCATTGAAACAAAAATTGAAAGTTAAAAGTCTCTTCCTCGTACCCTAAAATAGTCTTGTCCTTAACTTGTCGTGTTTAGCTTAAAATATCCCAATGTACAAAAATACGGGATATAACATCCTTCCCCCCTTTAGAACATTCGTCCTCGAATGTTAAATTAATCCCGTCGGGTTCTATAAGATTCTTGGGAAAGGTTCTCTTTATCGCCGACATATAGATTGGTCAGATAATTAACACAACTAAGCAAGGAGTTTAGATTACCTGTAAGCGTAGTAAACAAGTGAGGATATTTCTTCTTCATCTCCTCTTCAGTTTCCCAAGTCATCTCTTCCCTGTTATTGTTTCAACACAATACTTTAACGGAAGCCACGTATTTGGTACGCAATCTTCTCACTTGACGGTCCAGTATAGCTATAGGATTCTCCTCGTATGATAGCTCCTCTGTCACTTGGATATCATCCACGGGGAATACCCTGGAGGGGTCACCAATGCATTTGCGAAGCATAGACGCATGAAACACTGGGTGTACTTGTTATATCCTGTATTTTCGAACGTCGGATTATTTGTAAGTCGAGGTGGGGCCCGCACGTCAAGATTTTTTTTGGGACATGTGACAAGTTATATGAATCGCATATGTAAAGTTAAACACAACTCGTGAAGGGCCCTGGGCCAAATCAAAGTGAAAGCCCTCCAAACAGATATTTTCAAGAAGACATTTTCGGATGACCTGACTTGGAGGGGAAAACTCGGCATTATATGTTTGGAATTTGGGAAAACGCCCAGAAATAAAAGTTGTAGATAATTGAAATAGCTTTCCAACGGTAGGTCGTGGGTTCCCAGGCGACGTCGGTACAAGGAGATATGAACGTTTTAAGGTCGAAAGATCAGTGGGCTAGGCCAAACTCGTGACCAACCGGGTTGGCCCAAAAAAAATGGAAAGAAAACAAATGAGGCCCAAAATTTTTTGAGGGGTGGCCGGCCATGTAGAGCCAAGAGCCCAAGCCCATGTTTAATTAAAAATCATGGGATATTAAATAAAGGGGCCAACTTGTTCATTTCTAGAGAATTCAAGAAACAAAAAAAAAAACAAAAAAAAAGAGAATTGAGAGCAAAAGGCAAGGGTTTCGGCCAAGAACAAAACAAGGGGAGGAAAAAAATTAGTTCAGCAATCTTTGGTCCAAAAATCTTGTTCTTCTTGTATTTATAGTAAGCTCAAGACGCTCTCCGACGTGATATAATTGGTTTAGCGAGAGAGCGACGTTTGTGGAAGATTGAAGTTGGAAGAAAGGTAAGAAATCTACTCTTTTATGTTATAGAATAAGTATGTATGTTGTAATGATTGTAATTTGATGAGAATTGTGGAGTTGTGACATGTGTGTGAAGCCGTGTGTGTGTGTGTGGTGGTGGTGCATGGCCGTGTGCCATGGTGGTGGTAGAAAGTGCTGGATAAAATTTCATTTAGTTGGTTAGTTATGTCGTTGTGACCTTTGTGATGTAAATAAAGGTTTAATAAGCTACGTTGGTGTTAAAAATGGTTGTATGTTATTATGGGAAATTATGTGATTTTTGTATGATTTTTATGTAATTATGGAAGTAAGATTCTAGATATGGATAATGGTTGTCGTTAATGAATTTGGAAGAAAACAATGTAAGTTGGTAATGTTGTTGCATTTGTTGAAGTTCGGATGGAATATGGAATTAGTGGAAATACTTGAATTCGTGAATATTGTTCGGAATGTTATTGGAATACGTTTGAATAATCTCGAGTTAGTGAATGAATATGAGAATAATGATATTAGCTTGATATGATGAAGTTGGAATGGAAAGTGTTGTTTTATGTAAAAAGAGGACTATTTGTGATAAAGTGCGTTTTATGATAATTGTTGATGTTGTTGGATTGTTGGGTTGTTGTTGTTGTTATATTAGGTCGAGCTAAGTCTCGGGGACGTTATATGTTTATGGGAAATGCTGCCGAAATTTCGGTAGATAAATATCCCTTAAGTTGAACTCTTAGAAACTATAACTTACAATTGGTAAAAATGACCATTTGTAGATTTTGGGCGAAACGGTAATTAAATTTGAGCGAGCATAAGGCGCAGCCAAGGTATGTAAAGTCTTCCCCTTCATTCTTTGGCATGTTCTAAGTATGATAGGCTCGAACGGGAGTCTTAAATACGACTCTGTCCTTCGAAATCCGAGATTGAAATTGGCTCCATTTCGTTCAGTAAGATTGAACTAGTTTCTTGCAATTTGTCGTTAAAGTAACTAATATGTATGCAACTTTCACAAACGAAGTCGGAATGCCCTAAAACTTTCATGGGTGACTCCATAAGACCTATAATCCATAATTTACGTACGCCACCTCCGTTCGGCCAAGGTGGGCCCACAAAAATTCTGACACTCTCTGTACGACTCAAAATAGCTCATTTCTGTCCGGAAATCTCAGGTAATTTTTTATTGTTAGTCTGTCTGCCATATGACCAGTGTTATGACTATAGTTATGAGTCTTATAATATATTTTGACGTCTGGAGCAGTTCTGGACATTTTATTCCGATGTAGTCTGTCGTGCCATCCCAAATGACATATATGCGTATTTTATGAACATTGTCCGATTACTCTGATTTGACCCACCGTTTGGTTTACTTCCGTTTCATTGAGTCTGTATAACGATCTGTATGTATATGGTTTCTCATTAATCTGTTCGTGGATGTCTCAATGCTTCCTTCATTGCGCCCGGGCCAAGTTCTGTTATTCGTGCATATTCCACTGCATTGTTCACCGCGTCCCTCGGTGTACGGGCCGGGTTCTGTTTACATCTGTATATGATTTGATGATGTGATAGTATGGGGATGGCGGCCAGGATGGCATATGATCTGATCTGTCTGTCCACCGCGTCCCGTACTAAGAGGGTCGGGTTCTGTTACCGCGTCCCTCGTTAGAGGGCCGGGATCTGCTATATATGCTATCTGTATCTGTATATTTTTATGACTCTGCATGCATGATTCTGTCTGGTACACATCTGTATATCTGATCTGGACTATGACTCTGTCTGTTGCACTTCTGAAAGTCTGATTCGGATACTGATTCCGTCTGCTTTACTATTGTACGTCTGCTTCGGGTTATGACTTAGTCAGTCACGCTTTGTACTTCTGACTCAGATTACGACCTTGTCAGCCATACTCTGTACTCCTAATCCGTGTTACGATCCGGTCAGCCATACTCTGTACCTCTGATTCAGATTACGGCTCTGTCTGTTATACCCGGTACTCTGTATATATATTTATACTCTGTATTTCTGATTCGAATTCGGGTTCGACTCTATCCACTATATTTTGTATCTCGGGTTTGGATTATGATTATATTTGTTACATTTCCGCTTTACATACTCGGTACATTTTTCGTACTGACCCCCTGTTCTTCGGGGGCTGCGCTACATGCCCGCAGGTACAGACGCACCTTTTGATACGCCGCCAGCTTAGGATACCTGTTCCGCTACTTGGGAATTGCTCCCCTTGATCCGGAGCTTATACTTTTGGTATATATCTTTTGCTGTAGTATATTCTGTACATATGTTTATCTGGGGTACGGCGGGGCCCTGTCCCGTCATATGATTATGTCGGTCTGTTTAGAGGTCTGTGGACATGTTTGTGGGTTGGGGTCTTTCTGTATGAATATGTGTATATGTTGTGTGTGGGCGATCCCATTCGCCGCGGCGGCCGGTCCGCATATGTTTAAATGTTGCCTTGTTGGCCCTGTGTGGCCCCTGTTGGTATTTTCTGTGTGCAGGGTTATATTGGATAGTCCGTAAAACAAAGGAAACTCTGCCGAAATTTTTCTGGAAATTATCAAAAATTGAAATATAGCCTTGTCGGCTTCTGCTACATACTTGAATGCGTTTAATAAAAATTTGAGATAACATTTGATAGGTGTGCTTGGGTGCCCAGATCGGGCACTAGTCACGGCCTACGGGGTTGGGTCGTGACAGTACTGCTGCCAGATCAGATGGTAGGTCTAATTCGTAGGCAACCTGGCCTACTCTACGAACAATCTGATAAGGCCCAATGTATCTCGGGCTAAGATTTCCTTTCCTGCCGAATCTCATAACACCCTTCATGGGTGACACCATCAAGAATACCCAGTCACCAACCTGAAATTCCAAGTGTCGACGTCGATTATCTGCATATGATTTATGTCGACTCTGGGCTGCCAGTAATCTCTCCTGAATAAGTTTTACTTTATCGACAGCTTGCTGAACTATAACTGGGCCTATCAACTTAGTCTCACCAATATCAAACCAGCCTATAGGTGATCTGCATTTTCTGCCATATAGAGCTTCATACGGTGCCATCTGGAAGCTAGAATGGTAGTTGTTATTATAAGAAAACTCAATAAGCAGTAAGTGATCATCCCAGCTACCTCTGAAATCCATAACACAGGCCCGTAACATATCTTGTAGTGTCTGGATGGTACGCTCGGCTTGTCCGTCAGTCTGAGGATGAAATGCGGTGTTGAGACTCACCTGTGTCCCCAATCCCTCCTGGAAGGATCTCCAGAAGTTAGCGGTAAACTGAGCTCCCCTATCGGAGATGATAGCTGTGGGAACCCCATGAAGTCTCACTATTTCCTTAAGATATAATCTGGCATAATCCTCAGCTGAATATGTAGTCCTGACTGGAAGGAAGTGGGCTGATTTTGTCAATCTATCAACGATGACCCAGACAGAGTCATATTTCCTCGGAGTGCGAGGTAAACCTGTGACAAAGTCCATATTGATTATCTCCCATTTCCAGGTCGGAATCTCCATCTCCTGTAACAGTCCCCCAGGCTTCTGGTGTGTTCGATCTTAACCTGTTGACAATTCAGACATTGGGCAACGAACTCTGCTATATCTTTCTTCATGCCGTCCCACCAATATAAACATCTGAGGTCATGATACATCTTCATTGATCCTGGATGAACAAAATAACAGGCATAGTGTGCCTCCCCCATAACCTGTCGCCGTAACCCTGCCACCTCAGGTACACACATTCTGCCTCTGTATCGTAGTACTCCGTCAGACGCAACCTCGAATGGGGTCCCATCCTTCTGAAGTGCTATATCTCTGTAATGTACAAGAATAGGATCCTCATACTGGTGTCTATTTACCTCTTCTATAATAGAGGACTCAGCAATACCTCGCACAGAAATTCTACCATTATCAGCATCAGCCAAACGAACTCCCAAACTAGCTAACTGACGAACTTCATGGACTATCTCTTTCTGCTCTGGTGGTACATCTGCAAAACTACCCATGGATTTACAGCTGAGTGCATCTGCTACAACATTGGCCTTTCCTGGGTGATATAGAATATCAACACCATAGTCTTTTAGCAACTCTAGCCATCTCCTTTGCCGCAAATTCAGCTCCTTCTGCTTAAATATATACTGGAGACTCTTATGATCTGTATAAATGTCGACGTGCACACCATATAAATAATGTCTCCATATCTTCAGGGCATGAATCGCCGCTGCTAACTCCAGATCATGGGTGGGATAATTTCTTTCGTGCTTTCTGAGCTGTCGAGAGACATAGGCTATAACTCTGCCATGCTGCATCAATACGCAACCTAACCCAACACCGGAAGCATCACAATAAATAACATAGCCATCTGGCCTCTCTGGAAGAGTTAGGACTGGAGCTGTAGTCAACTTGTCCTTCAATAATTGGAAGCTTCGTTCACAAGCGTCGGTCCACTGGAACTTAGTTGCCTTCTGAGTTAGCCTTGTTAAAGGCGCTGAAATCGAAGAAAACTTCTCCACAAATCTCCTGTAGTACCCTGCTATCCCTAGAAAACTACGTACCTCAGTAGGTGTCGTAGGTCTAGGCCAAGTCTTTACGGCCTCAATCTTCTGCGAGTCTACCCGAATGCCGTCAGCACCAACAATATGCCCCAGAAATGCTACTGAAGTCAACCAGAATTCACATTTAGAGAATTTAGCATATAATTTCTGGTGCTGGAGGACCCTAAGTACCGTCCGCAAATGATCTGCATGCTCTTCTTCTGATCGTGAGTAGACCACAATGTCATCAATGAACACAATCACGAACAGATCAAGAAATGGCTTGAATACTCGGTTCATCAAGTCCATAAATACTGCTGGAGCATTAGTCAACCCAAAGGACATCACCCTAAACTCATAGTGCCCGTATCGGGTCCTGAATGCAGTCTTCGGAATGTCTGCCTCTCTTACCCGCAACTGGTGATAGCCTGACCGCAGTTCTATCTTCGAGAAACACTTAGCACCCTGCAACTGGTCAAATAAATCATCAATCCTGGGGAGGGGATACCTGTTCTTTATTGTTACTTATTCAGCTGCTTATAATCAATACACATCCGCAGCGACCCATCTTTCTTTCTGACAAATAATACCGGTGCTCCCCAAGGTGATGTGCTAGGCCTAATGAATCCTTTCTCTAATAAATCCCTCAGCTGCTCTTTCAATTCTTTCAGTTCTGCAGGTGCCATCCTGTAAGGAGGAATAGATATGGGTTGAGTGTCTGGCAATACATCTATGGTGAACTCTATCTCCCGCTCAGGAGGAAGGCCTGGAAGTTCATCTGGAAATTCATTAACTACCGGGACTGACTGAAGAGTTGGTACTTGTTACACCTCGGAAAATTTCCCGTTGATACGCAAGTGAACGAACTAGTGATATGTATGAGCAGTGCGAGTGTATAATGTTTCATGAGCAATGTGCGTAAATGGACGAGAATGATTAGAATGAAAAGTCGAGAAATTTGAAAAGTTAAAAGTTGGCAAAACTGCCCAGTGGTCGTAAAGTGCAAAATACGGACCGTAAACTAGTATACGGTCCATAAACTGGAAGGTCGTAAACTGCCATGCAAGGCTTCGACTTTCTGCCCAGTGGAGAAATGGTAAAATACGACCAGGAGGACGGACCGTAAAGTGATTTACGGCCCGTAAACCATGGTCGTAAATCACCATGCATGCAGCCTAAAATTTCTGGCGCTGCTTAAGGTTAAAGACGACCACGAGGGACGGTCCGTAAACTGAAATACGGACCGTAAACCTCCATGGACGACCACTGTTCACCCCAGCACAGATTTTCAGTTCATTAAATATAAGGACCAAGACTTGTTTTATTTCATTTCTACATTACACCACTTCTCTCTAGAATCATCTCTCTACATTTATTTCATAAGTTTTCAAGGATTATAAGTCACCAACAACATAAACAAGTGAAGCAAGTGTAAGCAAGCCATTAAATACCATTCAAGTCAAGAAATGCAAATGGAGAAAAACTAGGGTTTTGCTCAAAGTGGAGTATTATTAACCAAAGCTTGTTCCTACAACTTCTAAGGTAAGATTCATGATTTTTACATGATGTTTAAGGTATTGAAGAGTTGAAATACATGGATTGTAGAAAATATGGTCAAGTAGGTCATGAATGATGAATAGTGACATTTTGAGAAATAGTTTGAATTGAATCATGAAGGTTGTTGTGTTGTGATATGAATGCATTATAAATGGTACTAAGATCATGAACTAGACACTTTAGACGAATGGACGAAGTTGGATGTTATGACCATGAATATGGGTGAATTAGAGGAAAATTAAGGAATCTAAATAATGTGGATAACGTGAATGACTAATGGCCATTGTTATGATATTAATGAAGGTATAGACGCTAGCATTGGAAGGAAGCGTGCAAGTGTAGAATAGTCCGACGAAAAGGTATGTAAGGCAAACCCTTCTTTCATAAGGCATGGTTCCTTGGCCAAACTCTTAAATCCTCTATATGAGTATGTTGTATTCAAGTGATTGACACTCCGAGCTCATAAGCTCACGACCCTCGATACGTGCTACGAATGTACTACGCACCCCATTGACCAGTAAGCATAAGATAGAGATGTAGCGAAAACGATGATGATAGTGATGACGATGATAATAATAATGATGCTAAAGGTGCCTACGGGCTATTATATTCACATGTGCCTATGAAGAGCTATAATGACACCCCGAGCTTATAATGCCGGGTAGAATATATGTATATGGATGTATATATATATGTATGTATATGATTACGTAACGCGCGCACACATCTGCAGATGGTACGGATAACCCTAAAGCCTTGGTAGGGCCAGGTAGAAATAACATTGAGCCTTGTTTGGCCAAGTACGTATGAAACACCGAACCTTATGGTCGAGTATATATAAGTGTATGGCTATGTATATAATATGAATATGAATGTGAAAAGACTATGTATATTAATGCGAATAGGGGCATGTATACGAATACGAGCACTATTATGAAATACGCATGAGAAATGGAAAGTCCCTATGAAAGGCAGGTAAGTGCCATGATGATGATATTATTGTCTTCCCTCCTATGCCACTTCATATATTGTCTATGATGCTTCTATATTGATGTTAATCATGCTTTACATACTCAGTACATTCTTCGTGCTGACGTCCTTTTGTTTGTAGACGCTGCGTCATGCCCGCAGGTGCACAGGGAGACAGACTTGATCCATAGCTGCTTATTCAGAGATTACATAGCGGAGCTCTATTTCCTTCGGAGCCATAGCTTTTGGGTACTTATTATTTTGTGTATATAATTATGGGCATAGCGGGGTCCTGTCCCGCTCATGTGATGTGTTATACTCTTCCTAGAGGCTCGTAGCCATGTGTATATGGTTAGACATGTCCGGCCTTGTCGGCCTATGTTTTGTATATCATTTTTGTCGGCCACGTTGTCCACGTACATTGATGTGGCATAGATGCCTATGGTGATATAAATGTACTGTTGTCCAATTGGGACTAGTTGACGAATGAATGGAAATGTATGTATAATTATGTGGCTCACCTAGATATAAGTATAAGAGTAAGCTAAGAGGGTGCTCGGGTGGGCTAGCACCGGGTGCTCGTCGTGGCCCCGAGTCGGGTCGTGACAGTACTTCTGCTTTCAAATCATGCACGCGAACCAGATGATAAATATAGCCCTTTCTAACCATCGTCCTTGCCTTGAGGTATGAAATAAACTTACCCCTCGACGATGCCGCATTTCCCCTCCATTCTATAATTGTCTCCCCTGGGAACTGAAATCGAACTACTTTGCCTCTGCAATCAACGTTAGCATAAAAATAAGTTATCCAATCCATCCCCATAATGACATCGAACTCAGTCATATCTAGCTCTATCAAATCTGCCTTGGTGCAACGATTATATATGATCACCGAACAATCTCTATATACTTGTTTTGCTATAACAGAATCCCCTACTGGTGTAGCTACCTCGAATGGTTCTATAAATTCAGGTTTTATCCCAATTTTACTAGCAACAAATGGAGAAATGTACGATAGTGTGGAGCCTGGATCTATCAATGCATATACGTTCCGAGAGAAAATCGATAATATACTTGTAACCACATTTGGCGACGCCTCCTGATCCCGTCTGCTAGCCAAAGCATATATACGGTTCGAAGGACTGCTAGAACTGGAAACTCCGCCACGGCCTCTGCCACGGCCTGCAGGTGTCGGAATACCTTGCCCCCTAGGGCGCATAGCCACAGAAGAAGATGAACCAGCAAATGATCCAGTAGGCTGAGCTGCACCACCTGAACCACCCCCGAATGGACACTCCCTCATAATATGGCCTTGACGGCCACAAGAAAAACAAGCACCTGTAGCGAGACGGCATTCCCCCGGATGGCGCCTGCCACATCGAGAACACTGAGGCATAGATGGCCTCGTCTGACCTGAACTCCTGTGCATCTGTGAACCTGCAGCCATGGAGCTTTGACAAGCACCTGAATACCCCGTGCTATCTGTTATATCCCATATTTTCATACATTGGGTCGTTTTAAAATAAACGCGACAAGTTAAAGACTAGACTATCTTAAGGTACGAAGTAGAGATTTTAACTTCCGGTTTCGTTTCGAGTCACAATTCACCTACAATTTTGTTGGCATGAAAGTATTAATGGAAAATGGGGATTAAATTAACCATGGTTAGATTAATAAGTGGGATTGGGAACAAAAAAATTAGCCCATAATTTAAAGCCATGTTTGGCCGTGTAGAATAATGGAGTGGTCAAAGATTCTTGACCCAAGTTAGTGTAGTACACATGGCCAAAATATGGAGTGAATACATAATGTGAAAAAAAATCGGATTCACTCCACATTCCACAACTCATTTCAACACTTACAAGTTGAAAATACATAGTGAGAGAAAGAGAAGCTCTCGGCTAGAGCTAGCCGAGAGTGGTGAGGTGAGTTCAATCCAAAAAAAAAAATCAGCTTTCTTCCTCAAATCAACTCCTCATTTAGTGTACAAGAATATGTAGTAGTTGTTGAAAAGAAACAAGGAAGTGTAGCACCTCAATAGAGTTGAAGTTTCGGCCAAGGTGAAGAACAAGATTGAAAGGTAAGAATGCTTATTGTTCTTGTGTTGTATGATGATTTGAATGTATAGTTCATGCATGTTGTTGTTGGATTGTTGTTGTAGTTGAAGTAGAGAGTGAGCCGTGAGTGAGGTGAAGTCATGATTGATTTCATTTTGCATGTATTGTTGATGAATTGAATATGTACCAACATAGGTAAATGAACAAAGATTGTAGAAGTTGGTTGTGATGTTGCATGTTGGATATTGGGTTGTTTTTCTTAAATTGAAAATGAGCTGTGTGTTGAAGGTTCTAATGAAGTCATGCTTTATCTTCTTGAACATGTATTGGGAATGGATTGAATGTATTGTAGTTGGATAAACGGATAAAAATCATGAAATCGTGGGAAGGGTGTTGTAGCCGTGAAAAAGGGACTGTTTTAGGGGAGATTTAGGGACTGTTTTGTGTCACCTTTGGATTGTTGTTGTTATGGACATTATGGTGTATTGTATGCATGTTGAATATGTGAATTGAGGTGTTAAATAAATGAATTATGTTGAAGTGTATAGGCAGTCCAAAACCGTGGACAGTTTTGATGTTAGAAGTGAATTTGTGTGTGTTGAATGTTGATTCTTGTTGCAAACGTTTAGTGAAAGTAAAGTGCATTGATTCAAGTTGAAACTGAAATGATGGTGGGCTGTTGTAGGAATGAAAATGAGGTTAAAACAGTTCCAAGAATCATGAAAGTAATGTCATTAAACGTGTTGTTGTTGTTGCAAGTTAAAACTGGAAAATTGCTAAGTGAGAATGGAAATGCTATGTGTGTTGTTTAGCCGTGTGTATGAAACAGTTTTGAATGGTGTAGGGACTGCCCAAGCTCCCTAAGTCATGTTTAAACAAGTCTTGATTAATATATGAAAGAATGATTAGCAATGTTAGCTTGTAACGCTAGTTGGTTTGAATGCGAACGAAACGTCGTTTAATTGTTAGAAAGGAATTGTGAGTGTCACAATACGTATTGAATGCCCTTGTAGACTAATTGTAGATCTTTATATCTTGATATAGGATAAGTGTTTTTGGGCAGCAAGTACAAGTTAGAATACAACTAAACGCTAAAGGTATGTAAAGCCTATTCCTTCTTTCTTTTGGCATGTCCTAGACGTAAGTATGAAACGATATGAACCTTGGGGTAAATTCTATTCTCTAGTTCCATGCATGACTTATGATTCTATATTTCATTAAGGCCATTGTCATGTGCCTACAATATGAGTGACTAATGAATAATGTATGAAGGTTCCTATTCTTAAAGGATTGCACAATTAGAGATATACTTGACTTTCAAAAGCTACACCAAATTAAAGTGATATATGTACATGAAATCTGAATTTTTCTTGTGATAGGTTGTTATGAGACTTGAAATGAAGTGAAAATGAATATCATTTTAACACTTTAGAGTTGGTCAATTGCTTATCCATTGAGTCTAAAAAGATGAATTGCATATATGTGGTTGCTTATTATTCTGCTCGTGCTTATCGCTATATCCTTCACTGAGTCCCGGGCCAGGATACGTTTTCGTGCGCATGTTTACTATATTATTACCGAGTCCCTCATTAAAGGGCCGGGACACGTTATATATATATATGATGATGATGTGATGATATAATGATATGATGATATGATGATATGATGATGTGATGATATGATGATATGATGATATGGAGATGATGGTGGCCAGGAGGGCATATTCCTTATTACCGAGTCCCTCAGGAAAGGGCCGGGACACGTCTATGTTTATGTTATGATGCTATGATTTTAGATTACCGAGTCCCTCATTAAAGGGCTGGGACACGTTATATATGTTATATACAGAATGATTATGCAGCTTTGATTACAAAACTCTATAATGATAATGATATGAGAATGATACAGATGAATTATGCTCATAGGCAAGTTTTAAGAAATTCTGGTTGTTGCACTGAGTCCTACATACTTTGTCTCCTTATGAGTCTATTACTACATTTCATGCTTTACATGCTCAGTACATATTCCGTACTGACCCCCTTTCTTCGGGGGGCTGCGTTCATGCCCGCAGGTACAGACGCTCGTTTCGGAGATCCGCCAGCTTAGGATACCTATTCAGCTGTTTTGGACTGCTCCCTTGTTCCGGAGCCTAGCTTGTGGTATAACTCCCTTATGTTGTATTCATATGTGTTTGTTTGGGTACGGCGGGGCCCTGTCCCGCCATATGATACGGTCATTACTCTTAGAGGTCTGTGGACATCGGTGTGGGTCTGTTTGTAGTTGTTGATGCGTTTTATGTCTATGGCTTATGTTTGGGGCGTACCCATTCGTAATGGCAGCCTTGTTGGCTTGCATATATATGTATGTTTGGTATTTTGTATATCGTGGCAGCCTTGTCGGCTTGCGTAGTAATATATATATCTATGTGATTATTTAAAAGTGCAACTCCTCAGGAGACAGGTGCCTAAGACACACAAAACTTTGACAGATTTAAAATACTCCCTATCTTTTTATATACAAATGAGATCATGACATGCTAATTGTAAATGACTATAGTTAACAGACAATATGAGTGTCCAACTCGGGCACTAGTCACGGCCTACGGGGTTGGGTCGTGACAAAAGTGGTATCAGAGCGGTTCAATCCTCGGAGTGTCTACAGACCGTGTCGAGTAGAGTCTTGTTTATCGATGTGTTGTGCACCACATTTATAAACAGGAAGCTACAGGACATTTAGCATGTCATCTTTCCTTCTCATTCTAGATCGTGCGATAGAGCTGTGTTATCAGGATAAATCTTTCCCTAACAGATTGTTATATTTACAGCGATGCCTCCAAAGAAGGCGACGGCCGCCAAGAAGGGCAAGGCGGTAGTTGGAGAGACCAGTGGGACGCGGAGGGTCACTAGAGCTTATTCCCAATATGTGCCTGAGATTAGGCTTCAGTCAGCGAGCTCCGCTACACCATCATTATCAGAGGAGCCTAGGGCAGCAGCAGCTGCGGATCAGGAGACAGAATTACCACCAGCTCCTGAGGCTCCAGCACCCGAGCCTCCAACCCCCCAGCCAGGGGTGGAAGATAGGGCTATGCGTGACGCAGTACAATTATTGACCAGGTTGGTATCGGGACAGGCTCGCAGACGCGGGTTAGAAGGTGGTTATGCGGATAGACACGACAGTTTGAGGGTCCGTGATTTTTTGACTTGTAAACCCCAGAGTTCTATGGGTCAAAGCTCGCAGAGGATCCACAGGAGTTTATTCGACAGATGCTGCGTACGTTGCGGGTGACTACGGCTTCCGAAACTGAGTCGGTTGAATTGGCTTCATATCAGTTGCGTGATATAGCAGTAAATTGGTATGAGTCCTGGGAGTTGTCCAGGGGTGAAGATGCTCCACCAGCGGTATGGGACGAGTTCGTAGAAGCTTTTCTGGGTCATTTCCTACCTCCAGAGATGAGGCGAGCCAGAGTTGACAGATTTATACACCTGAAGCAGAATGGTAGAAGTGTTCGAGATTATAGCCTCGAGTTTGATTCACTGGCTAGGTACGCGCCCGCTATGGTAGCTGACATGGCAGATAGGGTACATCGTTACGTAATGGGGCTGGACAATTACTTGATTGATAGTTGTATGGCAATGGCTTCCCAGCCCGGTATAGATATCGCCCGAGTGCAGGCATATGCACAGGGGGTTGAGGATCGACAGAGAGGGCGCCGATTTGATAGGGAGCAGGAAAGGGGTCAGCATAAGAGGGCTAGATCAGCGGGGTACTCTTCTGGCGACTTTCGGGGCAGGAAGCCCCAACAGCAGTATAGTAGATATCCTTCCCAGCCGGCACGGAGTGCACCTTCACGATTTACTGGTAGGAGGTTTGATAGCACGGGGTATTCGGGAACCGGTCAAAGCTCCATGACTTCAGGGTTCCAGATGCACAGGAATTCAGGCCAGATGAGACCACCTATACCCCCGTGTCCTCGATGTGGCAGACGCCATCCAGGGGAATGCCGTTTCATGACTGGTGCTTGTTTCACTTGTGGCCGTCAGGGCCATACTATGAGGGAGTGTCGATTTGGAGATGGTGCAGGTGGCCCAGCTCAGCCTACGGGGTCTATCGCGGGTTCTTCTTCTTCTTCAGTTGCTATGCGCCCTATGGGGCAAGGTATTCCGACACCAGCAGGCCGTGGCAGAGGCCGTGGAGGGGCTTCCAGTTCTGGCGGTCCTTCAAACCGCCTATATGCTTTAGCCAGCAGGAAGGATCAGGAAGTGTCGCCAAATGTGGTCACAGGTATACTATCGATTTTCTCCCGAGACGTTTATGCATTGATAGATCCAGGCTCCACATTATCATATATTTCCCCTTTTGTTGCTAGTAAAATTGGGATAAAATCTGAATCTATAGAACCATTTGAGGTAGCTACACCAGTAGGGGATTTTGTCTTAGCAGAGCTAGTATATAAAGATTGTTCGGTAGTCATATGTAATCGTTGTACCAAAGCAGATTTGATAGAGTTAGCCATGACTGAGTTCGATGTTATTATGGGGATGGATTGGTTAGCTTCCTGCTATGCTAACGTTGATTGCCGAGGCAAAGTAGTTCGGTTTCAGTTCCCAGGGGAACCAATTATAGAGTGGAGGGGGAATACAGCATCGCCGAGGGGTAAGTTTATTTCATACCTCAAGGCAAGGAAGATGGTTAGAAAAGGCTACATTTATCACCTGGTTCGTGTGCATGACTTGAAAGCAGAAACACCGACTCTACAATCTGTCTCGGTGGTTAATGAATTTTCAGGTGTATTCCCAGATGAACTTCCAGGCCTTCCTCCTGAACGTGAGATAAAGTTCACTATAGATGTATTGCAAGACACTCGGCCTATATCTATTCCTCCTTACAGAATGGCACCTGCAGAACTGAAAGAATTGAAGGAGCAACTGAGAGATTTGCTGGAAAAGGGTTTTATTAGGCCCAGTACATCACCTTGGGGAGCACCAGTGCTATTTGTACGAAAGAAGGATGGGTCGCTGCGAATGTGCATTGATTATAGGCAGCTGAACAAAGTCACCATAAAGAACAGATATCCCCTCCCCAGGATTGATGATTTATTTGACCAGTTGCAGGGTGCTAAATGTTTTTCAAAGATAGACTTGCGATCAGGTTATCACCAGGTGCGGGTAAGGGAAGCAGATATTCCGAAGACTGCATTCAGGACCCGATACGGGCATTACGAGTTTAAAGTGATGTCCTTTGGGCTGACCAATGCTCCAGCAGTATTTATGGACTTGATGAACAGGGTGTTTAAGCCATTCCTTGACTTGTTTGTGATTGTATTCATTGATGATATTCTGGTCTATTCACGATCGGAGGAAGAGCATGCAGATCACTTGAGGACGGTACTCAGGATACTCCAGCACCAGAAATTATATGCTAAGTTTTCTAAATGTGAATTCTGGTTGACTTCAGTAGCATTTCTGGGGCATATTGTTGGAGCAGATGGTATTCGGGTAGACTCGCAGAAAATTGAGGCCGTCAAAACCTGGCCTAGACCGACGACGCCTACTGAGGTACGTAGATTTCTGGGGCTGGCAGGGTATTACAGGAGATTTGTAGAAAAGTTTGCTTCTATTTCAGCGCCTTTAACAAGGCTAACACAGAAAGCAGCTAAATTCCAGTGGACCGATGCTTGTGAACGGAGTTTCCAAGTATTGAAAGATAAGTTGACTACAGCTCCAGTCCTAACTCTTCCTGAAGGGCCAAATGGCTATGTTGTTTATTGTGATGCTTCCGGTGTTGGGTTGGGTTGCGTGTTGATGCAGCACGGCAGAGTTATAGCCTATGCCTCTCGACAACTCAGGAAACATGAAAGAAATTATCCTACACATGACCTGGAGTTGGCAGCAGTGATACATGCCTTGAAGATATGGAGACATTACCTATATGGCGTGCATGTTGATATTTATACAGATCATAAAAGTCTCCAGTATATCTTTAAGCAGAAGGAGCTGAATTTGCGGCAAAGGAGATGGCTGGAGTTGCTGAAAGATTATGATGTCGATATTCTATATCACCCAGGGAAGGCTAATGTTGTAGCAGATGCACTCAGCCGTAAATCTATGGCTAGTTTAGCAAGCGTACAGCCAGGAAAGAAAGGGGTAGTCCGTGAGATTCATCAGCTAGCTAGTCTTGGAGTTCGGTTGGCTGATTTTGATAATGGTAGCATTTTGGTGCGAGGTGTTGCTGAGCCCTCTATTGTAGAAGAGGTAAAGAAGCGTCAATATGAGGACCCTGTTCTGGTACATTATAGAGATACAGCACTTCAGAAGGAGGAGACCCCATTTAAGATGTCAGCCGATGGAGTACTACGATACAGAGACAGATTATGTGTACCTGAGGTTGCAGGGTTACGGCAGCAGGTAATGAGGGAAGCACACTGTGCTCGTTATTCTATTCACCCGGGATCGACAAAAATATATCATGATCTTAGGTGTTTGTACTGGTGGGATGGTATGAAAAAAGACATAGCAGAATTCGTGGCTCAGTGTCCGAATTGCCAACAGGTCAAGATAGAGCACCAGAAAACTGGAGAGCTATTGCAGGAGATGGAAATTCCAACCTGGAAATGGGAGGTAATTAATATGGATTTCGTCACAGGTTTCCCTCGCACCCCGCGGAAGTATGACTCTATCTGGGTTATTGTTGATAGATTGACAAAATCAGCCCACTTTCTTCCAGTCAGGACTACGTACTCAGCTGAGGATTATGCCCGATTGTATCTTAAGGAGATAGTGAGACTTCATGGAGTTCCCACAGCGATTATCTCGGATAGAGGGGCCCAGTTTACAGCTAACTTCTGGAGATCCTTCCAGGAGGGATTGGGGACGCAGGTGAGTCTCAGCACCGCATTTCATCCTCAGACTGACGGGCAGGCCGAGCGTACCATCCAGACGCTACAGGACATGTTACGGGCCTGTGTCATTGATTTTAGGGGCAGCTGGGATGATCACTTGCCACTTATCGAGTTTTCTTATAATAACAGTTACCACACTAGCATTCAGATGGCACCGTACGAAGCCCTGTATGGCAGGAAATGCAGATCCCCTATAGGCTGGTTTGATGTTGGCGAGACTAAGCTGATAGGACCAGATATGGTTCAGCAGGCTGTTGATAAGGTGAAACTTATTCAGGAAAGATTACTGACAGCTCAGAGTCGGCAGAAGGCATATGCAGATAATCGACGTCGACACTTGGAATTTCAGGTTGGCGATTGGGTGTTCTTGAAAGTGTCACCCATGAAGGGTGTTATGAGATTCGGCAAGAAAGGGAAGTTGAGCCCGAGATACATTGGACCTTACCAGATTATCCGTAAGGTAGGCCAAGTTGCCTACGAGTTAGATCTACCAGCAGATTTAGAAGCAGTACATACGGTCTTCCATGTGTCAATTCTTCGGAAGTATATAGGCGATCCTTCCAGGGTGTTCCCTACAGATGATATTCAGGTAACTGAGGAGCTATCATACGAAGCACAACCTATTGCCATACTTGATCGACAAATCAGGAGGTTATGAACAAAAGATGTGGCGTCGGTTAAAGTGTTGTGGCAGAACAATAATAGGGAGGAGATGACTTGGGAGGCTGAAGAGGAGATGAAAAAGAAATATCATCACTTGTTTTCCACATCTACAGGTAATTTAAACTCCCTTGCTTGATTGTGTTAATTGTCTGCTCAATTTATATGTTAGCAATAAGGAAAACCCTCCCCAAAACTCTTATAGAATCCAACGGGATAAAATCGACATTCGAGGACGAATGTTATAAAGGGGGAGAGGATGTTATATCCCATATTTTCATACATTGGGACGTTTTAAAATAAACGCGACAAGTTAAAGACAAGACTATCTTAAGGTATGAAGTAGAGATTTTAACTTCCAGTTTCGTTTCGAGTCACAATTCACCTACAATTTCGTTGGCATGAAAGTATTAATGGAAAATGGGGATTAAATTAACCATGGTTAGATTAATAAGAGGGATTGGGAACAAAAAACTCAGCCCATTATTTAAAGCCATGTTTGGCCGTGTAGAATAATGGAGTGGTCAAAGATTCTTGACCCAAGTTAGTGTAGTACACATGGCCAAAATATGGAGTGAATACATAATGTGAAAAAAAATCTGATTCACTCCACATTCCACAACTCATTTCAACACTTACAAGTTGAAAATACATAGTGAGAGAAAGAGAAGCTCTCGGCTAGAGCTAGCCGAGAGTGGTGAGGTGAGTTCAATCCAAAAAAAAAAATCAGCTTTCTTCCTCAAATCAACTCCTCATTTAGTGTACAAGAATATGTAGTAGTTGTTGAAAAGAAACAAGGAAGTGTAGCACCTCAATAGAATTGAAGTTTCGGCCAAGGTGAAGAACAAGATTGAAAGGTAAGAATGCTTATTGTTCTTGTGTTGTATGATGATTTGAATGTATAGTTCATGCATGTTGTTGTTGGATTGTTGTTGTAGTTGAAGTAGAGAGTGAGCCGTGAGTGAGGTGAAGTCATGATTGATTTCATTTTGCATGTATTGTTGATGAATTGAATATGTACCAACATAGGTAAATGAACAAAGATTGTAGAAGTTGGTTGTGATGTTGCATGTTGGATATTGGGTTGTTTTTCTTGAATTGAAAATGAGCTGTGTGTTGAAGGTTCTAATGAAGTCATGCTTTATCTTCTTGAACATGTATTGGGAATGGATTGAATGTATTGTAGTTGGATAAACGGATAAAAATCATGAAATCGTGGGAAGGGTGTTGTAGCCGTGAAAAAGGGACTGTTTTAGGGGAGATTTAGGGACTGTTTTGTGTCACCTTTTGATTGTTGTTGTTATGGACATTATCGTGTATTGTATGCATGTCGAATATGTGAATTGCGGTGTTAAAGAAATGAATTATGTTGAAGTGTATAGGCAGTCCAAAACCGTGGACAGTTTTGATGTTAGAAGTGAATTTGTGTGTGTTGAATGCTGATTCTTGTTGCAAACGTTTAGTGAAAGTAAAGTGCATTGATTCAAGTTGAAACTGAAATGATGGTGGGCTTTTGTAGGAATGAAAATGAGGTTAAAACAGTTCCAAGAATCATGAAAGTAATGTCATTAAACGTGTTGTTGTTGTTGCAAGTTAAAACTGGAAAATTGCTAAGTGAGAATGGAAATGCTATGTGTGTTGTTTAGCCGTGTGTATGAAATAGTTTTGAATGGTGTAGGGACTGCCCAAGCTCCCTAAGTCATGTTTAAACAAGTCTTGATTAATATATGAAAGAACGATTAGCAATGTTAGCTTGTAACGCTAGTTGGTTTGAATGCGAACGAAACGTCGTTTAATTGTTAGAAAGGAATTGTGAGTGTCACAATACGTATTGAATGCCCTTGTAGACTAATTGTAGATCTTTATATCTTGATATAGGATAAGTGTTTTTGGGCAGCAAGTACAAGTTAGAATACAACTAAACGCTAAAGGTATGTAAAGCCTATTCCTTCTTTCTTTTGGCATGTCCTAGACGTAAGTATGAAACGATATGAACCTTGGGGTAAATTCTATTCTCTAGTTCCATGCATGACTTATGATTCTATATTTCATTAAGGCCATTGTCATGTGCCTACAATATGAGTGACTAATGAATAATGTATGAAGGTTCCTATTCTTAAAGGATTGCACAATTAGAGACATACTTGACTTTCAAAAGCTACACCAAATTAAAGTGATATATGTACATGAAATCTGAAACGTTTCTTGTGATAGGTTGTTATGAGACTTGAAATGAACTGAAAATGAATATCATTTTAACACTTTAGAGCTGGTCAGTTGCTTATCCATTGAGTCTCAAAATATGAATTGCATATATGTGGTTGCTTATTATTCTGCTCGTGCTTATCGCTATATCCTTCACTGAGTCCCGGGCCAGGATACGTTTTCGTGCGCATGTTTACTATATTATTACCGAGTCCCTCATTAAAGGGCCGGGACACGTTATATATATATATGATGATGATGTGATGATATAATGATATGATGATATGATGATATGATGATGTGATGATATGATGATATGATGATATGGAGATGATGGTGGCCAGGAGGGCATATTCCTTATTACCGAGTCCCTCAGGAAAGGGCCGGGACACGTCTATGTTTATGTTATGATGCTATGATTTTAGATTACCGAGTCCCTCATTAAAGGGCCAGGACACGTTATATATGTTATATACAGAATGATTATGCAGTTTTGATTACAAAACTCTATAATGATAATGATATGAGAATGATACAGATGAATTATGCTCATAGGCAAGTTTTAAGAAATTCTGGTTGTTGCACTGAGTCCTACATACTTTGTCTCCTTATGTGTCTATTACTACATTTCATGCTTTACATGCTCAGTACATATTCCGTACTGACCCCCTTTCTTCGGGGGGCTGCGTTCATGCCCGCAGGTACAGACGCTCGTTTCGGAGATCCGCCATCTTAGGATACCTATTCAGCTATTTTGGACTGCTCCCTTGTTCCGGAGCCTAGTCTGTGGTATAACTCCCTTATGTTGTATTCATATGTGTTTGTTTGGGTACGGCGGGGCCCTGTCCCGCCATATGATACGGTCATTACTCTTAGAGGTCTGTGGATATCGGTGTGGGTCTGTTTGTAGTTGTTGATGCGTTTTATGTCTATCGCTTATGTTTGGGGCGTACCCATTCGTAATGGCAGCCTTGTCGGCTTGCATATATATGTATGTTTGGTATTTTGTATATCGTGGCAGCCTTGTCGGCTTGCGTAGTAATATATATATATATATATCTATGTGGTTATTTAAAAGTGCAACTCCTCAGGAGACAGGTGCCTAAGACACACAAAACTTTGATAGATTTAAAATACTCCCTATCTTTTTATATACAAATGAGATCATGACATGCTAATTGTAAATGACTATAGTTAACAGACAATATGAGTGTCCAACTCGGGCACTAGTCACGGCCTACGTGGTTGGGTCGTGACACTATCAAACCTCCTACTAGTGAATCGTGGAGGTGCACTCCGTGCTGGCTGAGAAGGATATCTACTACGCTGCTGCTGGGGCTGCCCGCCTAGAAACTCACCAGAATACCCAGCTAATCTAGCTCTCTTATGCTGACCCCTGTTATGCTCTCTATCAGGTTGACGCCCTCCATGTCGGTCCTCAACTCCCTGTGCGTATGCCTGGACTCGAGCGATGTCCATACCGGGCTGAGAAGCCATTGGCATACAGCTATCAATCAGGTAATGATCCTGCCCCATCACGTAACGATGCACCCTGTCAGCCATGTCAGCTACAACAGTAGGCGCGTACCTAGCCAGCGAATCAAATTCGAGACTATAATCTCGAACACTCCTGCCATTCTGCCTCAGGTGTAGGAATCTATCAACTCTGGCTCGCCTCATCTCCGGAGGCAGAAAATGGCCCAGAAAGGCCTCCACGAACTCGTCCCATACTGCTGGAGGGGCATCCTCACCCCTAGACAACTCCCAGGACTCATACCAATTGACCGCTACATCACGCAACCTATATGAAGCCAATTCAACTGACTCTGTCTCGGAAGCTCTAATTATCCTCAACGTACGCAGCATCTGTCGAATAAAATCCTGTGGATCCTCTGCGGGCTTTGTCCCATAGAACTCTGGGGGGTTACAAGTCAAGAAATCACGGACCCTCAAACTATCATGTTTGTCCGCATAGTCACCTCCCAATCCATGCCTGTGAGCCTACCCCGACACTAACCTGGTCAATAACTGGACTGCATCCCTCATAGCCCTATCCTCCGCCCCTAGCTGGGGAGCTGGAGGCTCGGGTGCTGAAACCCCAGAGCTGGCGGTGGAGCCGTCCCCTAATCTGCAGCTGCTGCTGTTCTAGGCTCCTCTGGTACTGGCGGTGTAGCAGAGCTCGCTGACTGGAGCCTAATCTCAGGTATAGACTGGGCATAAGCTCTAATAATCCTCCGGGTCTGACTGGTCTCTCCAGCTACTGACTTGCCCTTCTGGGCGGCTGTCGCCTTTTTTGGAGGCATCGCTGTAAACATAACAATCCGTTAGGGAAGAATTATCCTGATAACATAGCTCTATCGCACGATCTAGAATAAGAAGGAAAGATAACACCCTAAATGTCCTGTAGCTTCCTGCTTATTGATGTGGTGCACAACACACCGATAAACAAGACTCTACTAGACACGGTCTGTAGACGCTCCGAGGATGAACCTGGCTCTGATACGACTTTTGTCACGACCCAACCCCGTAGGCCGTGACTAGTGCCCGAGCTGGACACTCGTATACACCTGTTAACTATAATCATCTACAGCTAGCATAACAAGGAACTTATATATATATCAAGGCAAGACGTTGCTTTAAAGCTGTCGCATATATGTCTATCATAGCCACCTGTCTCCTGAGGAGTTACAACTTTCAACAGATTATATCGCACATAAGCCGGCAAGGCTGTCGTTATATAGGGGAAAGTCCCAGCTACACAAGCCAACAAGGCTACCATAATATACAGCTTCCACACCAATTATATATATATATATATATATATATATATATATATATATATATATATATATATATATATATATATATATATATATATATATATATATATATATATATATCTACGCAAGCCGACAAGGCTGCCACTACACACAACATCCCAAAACATATATATATACGCAAGCCGACAAGGCTGCCACTACGAATGGGTACTCCCCAAAACATAAGTCACGTCCACACAACAAAACAGCAACTATATACAGACCCACACATATGTCTACAGACCTCTAAGAGTAACGACAGTATCATATGACGGGACAGGGCCCCGCCGTACCCTGAACAAACACATATATACAACAAAGAGGATCTGTACCACAAGGCTAGGCTCCAGAATAAAGGAGCACTCCAAAATAGCTGAATAGATATCCTATGCTGGCGGATCTCCGAAACGAGCGTCGGTACCTGCGGGCATGAAACGCAGCCCCCCGAAGAAAGGGGGTCAGTACGGAATATGTACTGAGCATGTAAAGCATGAAATATAGTAAATAGGATCATACTGAGACAAGGAGTGTAGAACCCCGTACAACAACCAGAAAACCATAAGACTTACCTTTGAACATGAATAATATGTGTCAACATTACACCCACACCATTATAGGACTTAATAACATAACTAGATAGTCATCCTGTACATAAGCATATATAACATGTCCCGGCCCTCTAGTGAGGGGCTCGGTAAATAAAATCATCATATACATGTACATATAACGTGTCCCGGCCCTCTAGGGATGGACTCGGTGAATAAAATGACCATATGCCATCCTGGCCGCCATCCCCATATCATCATGTCATCATATACATATACATATAACGTGTCCTGGCCCTCTAGTGAGGGACTCAGTGAATAATGCAGTGGATCTGTGCACGAAAACATATCCTGGTCCGGGACTCAGTGAAGGATGTAACAGTCAGCACGAGCAGAGTAGTGAGTAACCATATACATGCAAATTATATTTGAGACTCAATAGATAAGTAGACTAATAAGCTCTCAAGTATCAGGATAATAGCCATATTAAGTTCTTTCTAAATGTCATTACGAACTATATCAAGGAACGTCTCAGGGAGGATCGGCACCGACTCTCCGAACGATAATGTCGGGCTCCGTTTCATCCCGTAAGGTCCGAGTGACGCTCCTCGCCCTCTTCTTCGACTTTTGCCCTTTTTCCGAGGGCCTTTTCCTCTTGGCGGTAGCAGCAGCAGCAAGGGTACGAGATGCACCCACTGAGTCAAACTCGGGTGCCGACGTTGTGGGTTCGGCTGCCGACTCCAGCCTGGGATCCACTGAGCCATTGGGTAAACCTGAAAGTCAAAAACGTAATGAATACGGATAGTAGAAGGTGCAGTGAACACATGAAGAAGAAAAATACTACCGTGGTTCTGGGCGACCCATCGGCCACGTGACAGGTGGCCCCACGTCCAGTTATGGTGGACATGTTGGCTAAGAAATGCAGTGACCCATTCGCTCGGGTTCCGGACGACCGGAGGAATATACCCATTGGCTGATATGAATAAGAAAAACGGTGAGAAACTGGGATCAAAATTTGACGAAACATACAGAAGCAATCACTTAAGGGTTTATACTTATGCTTGTTGTTCCACTTCTCCGGGAAGGGCATATAACTGGCCGGAATGATGTCCTCAGTCCTCACCCGGACATATCGCTCCAACCAGCCCCTGTCTCTGTCCTCGTCCATTTTTGAGAAAAACGGATTACGGCTACGCTTGGCAAGTTTTATTACGCCACCCCGAAACAACCTCGGGGAGTATAAGCGTATCAGGTGGGCCAACGTGAGATCCTTTCCGGCATTGTTGGCCAACAGCCGGAGGCATAACGATCAGACCAATCTGTGCCAATGTCACATCATAGGTCCAGCACATGTCCAAGATGACCGGATCAATCGGAGGGTCGAGCTTGAGGGTGAAAGGGTAAGTATAGACATACAAGGACCCCCCCCCCCCCCCCGATGGTCGGTGACTGACTCGTCAGGCCCGGGTGCCAAAACTTGGATCGGACGATTTCCCCATCCACAGTTAGACGGGACTAGATCAAGTTTATCCTCGGTAATGGAGGAGGGATATCGTCTCACATCGTACCCTCTGTCGGACACCGAGGAAGGTTTTTCGACCTCTAAGTCTTTGTTGAAATTGGTTTGGGCCGGTATAATATCCGAGGCCGTGGGCTCGAAGGAGCCCTTTGCCTTAGAAGGGGAAGTAGCCTCGGTTCCTTGAGACGAAACCGAAGGAATGTCATGGGAAGTGGTTTCTGACATTTGAAAATGTGAAAAATAGAAGTTGAGTGGATTAAAAAAAAATGAGTTAACAAAGGAACAAGGGAGCAGGTGATATAGGAAGTATCAGAAGATGAGAAACAACGAACAGTTGCAGACTAGTGTAAGAATGGGGCAAAGTTGCTTCTTTTCGTGTAGAGTAAACGATGAATCAACAACAAACTTGGAATAGAGGATGAACAGCTATGATGAAGATGAAGGAATGCAGGGAAGAGTGAAGGTGGAAGAGAAATGAATCGTAAAAATGAGAGAATGAAGAAGTTGAAGACTCTTTATAGGCGTAGAGTTCAGACGGTTACGGTTTCCGGCCAACCCAGGGGCACCACGTGTCCCCATAATTAATAAGGAATGACTTGAAACGACGTGCGTGCGGCGGTTGTCAAAAAGGACCACCCGGGATAAGACACGTGGCCGACGAAAGGGGAACGTGACGCAACTGTTCCCGCCAAAATGAAGAGATAATTACGGGAAAATGGAATCACCGATTTCTTGATTCATCCGCTTCCCGTTACTCCGATAAAGCTTCGGTCCGGGAAGTATGGGGACTATCTGTATACGGTAAAAACCGGGTATGTGTCAAACCGGTGAGACCAAAGGCCGAGGGAAGAAGGGACAAGAGCGTGCATGAAGACTCCCGTTCTGAACCGGGGGAACGCTTAGACCGAAGCAAGGGAAGGGCATCATTTGGTCCGGTTCTTTCATGACCGAGTTGTTCGAGGCCGTATGTCCGTTTGATCGTGGCCGGTGGTCCGGGAGAACCGTTGCGCAGTTGCGACATGTCGATGGCGTCCTGCTATGTTCAACTGCCAGTCGTACGGGTATCAGATCGTACGGTCCACCTAATCCAACATAACCCAACTCAGTGCTTTTTTATTATTATTTTATTATTCATGTTGTGTGAAGCCCATGGGGCGCTACTATAAATAAGGGGCATTGCCCTCCTTTTAGGGGGTTGGCTTTTTCATATGAAGAACACTTTGTAATAGCAATATATATGCAGAATCTCCCTCTCAATATCTGATTTTCGGTCAACATTTGTGGTGTTCATCTCTTACATTGCTTCAATTAAGCAACACTCGTATATTAGAAAACATACAAGTATATAGTAAACAACCGATTGTTGGCTGCTTCTTCATACTATATTCATATATTTCTTTTTTCCAACGAGTAAACTCAAGATATAACCACATATCCTATACCTCACCAACAAATTTAATTGATTATCTAAATTCGGGGTAAACACAGTACTAATTGAGTGTCCTTATACCATTGAAAGTAGATGCCATAGCTGTGAAGTTTCCATACCAAAAAAATTGGGAGACAGTCCTGCATAGTTCTAGCCATCCAAGGGATACTAGTATTGACATGTAAGGGAAATGTCAAACCCCCTAATTATTATGATTAATCTTACGTGGACTAAATTTTCCAGTAAAGATAACAAATTGATAATTAATGAAGTCCTATATATTCTTATTTGTGTGGGCTGCGTTGATCCATAATGGATTTTTGATATTTACGTAAAAGAAAGTAAACTTTTCACAAACAGCTACCTTTTAGCTCCTTCTAACAATCTATAACCGCATGTTCTACATTTACAAGTCGTATCTGGAGGACCCTATATTTAGCTAGTAGACGCGTCGACTTAAATATAGGATAAATATAACGGAAATACACACGCTGAGAAAATTGAAAGTGTTATATTTATGGAGACAAAATCTATTCCAAGTTAAATTAAAATCTATTTTTAATGTTCCCTGATTCACGCAAATATCCTCCCAATCCATATATGATCTCATATCTCATTCAAACGGCTAACAAGATGTTATGTTATATTGGTGGTTTAATAAGATTTGAAAAGTCTATTCTATATAAACTGATTTAACCTTTTGTTTTGGATTTATGTTTTAATAGTTGTATTTCGTATATATTTTGGATATATTTTAGTTGCATTTTGACTGTTCTATTAGATACTACTTATTCTGGTTTACTGTTAACTATATTTCATATATATTTTACATATATTGGGAGTGTATTTAGATGAAATTTTAACTTCTGTAACACACCATATATTAAAAGTGGACTTATGGAATATATCTAAGTTATATTTTTTGTATATTTTGACTGTATTTAAATGGTTAAATATACTACAAAAAATTACAGTTATGGTGAAGGACAATAAACACGAATTAACTGAAGAAACATGTGAAAAAAATAACAATACAAAATATACTTAAAATGCACATAAAATATAGATCTGGTTAAGTCACAGATGTGTAATAACTGAACTAAAAAACAAACGAACTAAATATATTGAAAATACAACATAAATATATAGGTTAAATACACGATGAAACGTAAAAATCAGTATAGAATCTTACCTTTTTTTGGAATTAGATTTGAATTATGAGTGAAATTAATGAGTAGTTAATTAGAGATAAACAAGGAAGATGACCTATTATAAAACTGATTTGAAATTGGAGGAAATTAAGGAATATTGGGCATAATGGCGTGTATTTAGGGGCATAGGAGAGAGGGACATTTTGTTTTTGCTTAAATTTAGGGGTGTGGGAAGTTATCGGATGAGTGGTAAAAAAGTTGTAGTTATAGGAAGTAAATATGTTATATTTTAGCTACTAAATATAATTATTGTAAAGTTTAGTTATGTTCCATAAATAGGTAATAATGTAAGCTATGCCAAGTAAATTTTACTAAAAGAAATTGCACGGTTTTCCCTTCAAATGGGCCGTTCTATAATTTTTGTACTTCAAATTCGAGCATATGTCTAGCGGGGCATAAGTTCTTTAAGGAGCCAGTCATAATTTGTGAGATATTATGATGCGAAAATATAATCTTATGCGCCGTGAAAAAATTATTTTCTTTGAGGGACAAAATTTAAAGACCAACACAAAATAGGACAGAAGTGCAAATGACCCATTTACAAATAAACAGTGCAATTAAAGAGTCAAGTTAATACTTCAAGCCTAGTTTACAAAAGCTTAAGACACTTCCACAAGTCTTGAAGTCGGGGAATTTGTAAGAATGTAAATTCTATTGGATTGGAATTATTTAAAATCAAGATAAATTAGTCCAAATAAATAAATGGACTAATATAATTGTATTGATTATTGAGATAATTACGGCTCAATACACTTCATCCTAGTTTACTAATTGTAGCCCAGTTGTGGAATTTTTACTTGCCATAGCTACTCATAAGACTTAATTATGGATAGTAACTACCTTTTTCTAATATTTAAGTTTAGTAGCTATATTATTCAAAATTTACATTTCATAGCTACCCTACTTTTTTTAATTAAATTTGTTGCCCCATAAACCCTAAGTTTTTGTCATTTTAGCTTCATACCCTCCAAGTGTATTTTCAGTGTATTTTTCAGTGTATACAGCCGTTTTCACACCTATTTTCAGTGTATACAACCGTTTTTTACTCAGCAGCGATTTTGTATTTCGTTGTATTTCGAGAACGCGAATATGACCAGACTCAATAGCGATTTTGTATTTTTGTTGTATTTCGAAAACGCGAACATGACCAGACTCAATAGCGATTTTGTATTTCGTTGTTGTTTTATTATATTTCGCTGTATTTCGAAAACGCGAAAATGACCAGACTCAATAGCGATTTTGTATTTCGTTGTATTTCGCTGTATTTTGAAAACGCAAAAATGACCAGAAATACAACAAAAGCAGTTACGAATTGTAATTTTGCCACTTATAGCTATAAATTGTTAGAACCTATTAAAAGGTAACTATTTGTGTCACATGACCCATTTAGATAATTCTTTTAGTTCTCACTCTCAAGATTCTCTCTCCCACGTGCCCGTTTCCAAAATAATACAATAATACACTTAACTGCTTATAAGTTATAAACCATATTGCAAAGAAAGAGGGGGTGGGCACTATTATGTGCCACACTTAGAGCTGTCAATATGGGCTTGGCCCGTGAGGCCGGCCCAACCCAACCCTTTATCTAAGTAGGGTTGGGCTAAGATTTCTTCGGCCCATATAGAAGTGAGGCTCAAAAGCCTAGCCTCTTTTGGCTCGTGGGCCTCAAGGGTTGGGCTGAAGCCAGCCCTTTGAGGCCAGAAAAGAATAATAAATTAATTAATTTAAAATAAGTAAATTAAACAAAAAGATAAAAAAGAATGTAGTTACTACTAAGTAGTAATTAGAAATTGGAGTAATACTTTTTAGTCTTAGAATTTATATTATGTTTAATTTTTTCTTCTATGGTATGGATTTGCACAAGAATGGGTGGTAGAAGATTGTATTTCATATTGCAAAAGTTTCATGTTCAAATTGTACCAAAAATCACTTAGAAAATGTTATTTCGGAAGACGAAAAAACTTAAAGGGCTGGGTTGAGCTGCCATTTTTCAGGCCCTTCAATTAAAAGGGACAGCCCGTCCTAGCCCATTTAATTCTTTGTCCCTTTAGGGTTGGGTTGAGTTGGGCTGGGCCAGCCCATTTTGACACCTCCAGCCACACTCATAGGAATCACAGAAAAATCTTGCTTGGCTGGAAATAAAGCTTACAGAGATGCAACTTAAAAAGCACAATATTTTTCACTCTCACTCGTTATTACACGACTAATATTTAATGAATTTTATTTTTTACTTCTTGTACTTTCGAAATATATGGATTTTGATTTTTAGAAAAAGTTAATTTTGATTTCATCGTTATTATCTTCCTGACAATCAAATTAATTAATTAGACTCAAATCTAAATTTATTTTCTGTTTTCCACAATAAATTTGTTTTCCCGTTAAATTTACATTATAATTAGTGGTCATTTTTTTCTTTTTCATTTGGTTTGTTTTTTCTTTTTCTTTTTTCTCGACATTGTTATGTATATTCAATGAAATTTTTAGTTGAGTTTTTCTTATCTCCCAGCTTATGAAAACGTCTGTTATTCTGTTAATGATGTCCATGTGTAGTAGTGTATAACGATATGCTTATATATGGTTATACAAGCAGATAAATTATTTAAATATAGTTGTCTCATCCGTTTCTACCCCATTTATGCTTTTGAAAAATGCTCAAAACCCAGAATGAAAAGGTATCAAGCATATGCAAAAGTTATAAAAGATGTTGAGCAACTTATATATAACCATACAGAACAGATACATTCTCAATATGCAGCAATTTGAGTTGATTCATGTGTTTATACATAATTATACAAAGCATATACAATGTTATACTGAGTAAATGTAATGTTTATATATAGCTATACAGAACATATACATTATTTATACACCGATGATATAGTGGGATACATCGGCTGCAAACTCGATGTGTGAGATGTATAGCTATACGTAACAGATACATTATATATATACCAATGATACAATGGGCTACACCGGCTGCAAATTATATGTTTGGGTTGTATACAACAACAACAACAACAACAACATACCCAGTGTAATCCCATAAATGGGGTCTGGGAGGGTAGAGTGTACGCAAACCTTACCCCTAGCTTGGCAGGTAGAGAGGTTGTTTTTTATAGAACCTCAGTTCAAGTAAAGCAAAAACAACATCAGGATAGCAAGAAAACAAAAGTAGAAGAGACAACAAGTTGTAATAGAAAACTAAGAATAAGAAATATATGAATACAAAAATAAAAATACAAGAAAATGACGGAAATAATACTAATCCAACAAGAAAGGAAATTAATACTAAACCTACTAACTAGCCTTCTACCCTAATCCTCGACCTCCACACCCTCCTATCTAGGGTCATGTCCTCGGTAAGTTGAAGACTTATCATATCCTAACTGATCACCTCTTCCCAATATTTCTTCGGCCTACCTTTACCTCTCTTTCAGCCCTTCATCGACAGCCTCTTACACCTCCTCACCGGAGCGTCTGTACCTCTCTTCTGAGCATGTCCGAAACATCTCAGTCGCGCTCCGGCATCTTGTCCGCCATGGAGGCCACTCCCACCTTGTCTTGAATTTCTTCATTTCTAACCATATCTCTCCTAGTAAGCCCACACATCCATCTCAACAACCTCATTTTCACAACTTTCATCTTCTAGACATGAAATCTCTTGACTGGCCAACATTTCGCCCCATACAATAGCGTCGGTCTAACCACTACTCTGTAAAATTTACCTTTAAGTCTTTGTGGCACCTTATTATCACACAGGACACCAGATGTAAGCCTCTATCTTAAACACCCTGCTCTAATTAAATGTGTGACATCCTCGTCAATCTCCCCATTACCTTGGATTACAGCCCCAAGGTACTTGAAATCTCTCTCCTTGGGACAATTTCTGAGTCTAGCCTCACTTCCACGTTAGCTTTACTCATCACCGCACTGAACTTGCACTCCACATACTATGTCTTAGTACAACTTAACCTAAATCATTTGGACTCCATGACCTGTCTCCAAACCTCCAACCTAGTGTTCATCCTGTGTCGCGTGTCGTCGATCAATACAATATCATCCGTAAATAACATGCACCATGGCACCTCCCCTTCAATGTGACTCGTGAATACATCCAGTGCCATGTATGGGATGTATATATGAATTATTTCCCCTCAATAATTTAAGTCCAAAATTAAATTTCATTGGGCTAGTCCATTTGATTTAGGCTACAAATTATGATCCACTTTGCCAAGCCCAAGGCCAATTTAGTGTCACATGTCAAATGATATAGCACCCCAAGTTAAAGAAAAGAGCCAATAGGATCATGCCACATGTCAAAATGATATAGCATCCCTAGTCAAATCAAAGGCCAGTGACAATGTGTCACATGTACGAGTGACATGTTCTGTCCAATCAAATATCACCATGTCAACTTCAATTTGATTGGTCGAAAGCATTCATCCTTATCAAACATCCATCCATTTACCATAAATATGGGTGATAGGTTGCACAACCTATTTTCTATCCTAAGAAATATCCAATTTTGCCTAAGGATGGAACACGTTACTTTACCTGTTATATGCTAATGTCTTGTAGAATATAAACAGCAGGTAAGTAAAGAACACAGTGATTTTTCATGGAAACCCCCCGGCTCACAAGGGCAATAAAAATCACGACCTACACCTCTGTAGGATTTTCCCCAAACTCCACTACAACAGTGAGTGTCACGACCCAACTCGTGGGTTGAGCGGGCACTCACACAATCCCCCTGGTGGGCGAACCCTTCCCTTTCTCAACATTCAAAAATATAAACATGCGAAATAAATTTGAAGCACTACCAGTCTCAAATCATACAAATATACAAGTACGAAAATACAACCAACTACCCAAGATTCTGGTCAAGTCACAGTACAAGAGCTACTGAATAAGTATAAGTCTGAATAAAAAAAATTACATTAATGTTTGAATAATACAGTCTCGAAACAAGGGGCAGATATCATGATAGAAGAGTTTTTCGGGTAGCGGATCGAGAACATGGCTCACCTTGGAAGCTCAGACTAAAGGCCTCGGGATGTTCACTCGCGAGGTGCTGAAGTGGAACCTGTAGCAAACTCTGCAATCAAAAAAATGTACAGCAAGGTAGTACCAGTACAAACATTATGTATTGGTAGGTATCATAGGTCGACAACAAATAGTTCACATATATGAAGAATGAAACCAACAAGTAGGCAATTAAGAAATCAGGCATACTCACAAGTCGGACCATCATAATAATAAAGGAATTCTACCAACCAAAAGTCACACAGAAACTCAACTATTCAAGTCATAAGCCTAGGTGGAGTCACTAAACCACAATTTTATCAAGTCAGATAATAGATCTTTACCATAAGAATAATTCGTCAGTCAACACCAAGAATCCATAATAAAAGTTCCATATGATGTCGTGGATGAAATGTAATGATATGCAATGCAATGTTATGCAATGCACTGGCCAATACCTAGAACCTATACACACATGCTCTGGGCAGAATATCGATGTCTCGACAGTCATGACCCATGGGGGACCTATGGCGTCCATGTACTCCACTCGCATCCGGACCGCTCATCGGATTCACGAGTTCACAATTCCATTTCTTTCCCTTTCTTTTCACAATCCGGCAAAAACCTCGGATGTTCCACTTGCCTCACTTATCAACATCAGTACCAAGTCACATGTTCACATCAATGTATCATATGAAATGAGTATGTATGCCATGCATGATATCAATATCAACAATAAATCATAATCAGGATCTCAATCGTCTCTTATCATAAGCACACATCACAATTCAATCGTTTATCATTATCCTTCCCTTTTACGATGATAAGTGGAATATCAAAGAGAGAGATGAGTGCAACACAAAATAATATTAGCAAGAATGGCGACACGCCCAATCATAGGAAATAAGGCAACATACCCAACATGACAAATATGGTGACAAGCCCATACAATAGCAGAACCAACCTAATAGAAATCCATCTCAGCTTCATACCCGAAGGCCTAACATGCTTTCTGTCACGACCCGTCTAGGGGCCGTGATGGGTACCCGGGGCTAACCACCAAGCACCGATCCTTCTACTACTCATTATACTCAATAGGCCTTCTTTTATCAAATTCATACTCAAATCATAAGAAAATCATTTTTCCATTTGAGAACATAAATACTTTTATATACATAAGCCTCTCGGCTATCAAAATGATAATATACATATATATATACATATATACAGTAGTGATCTTGTGAGACCATATAACCCACACTGCGTATCTAAGAGCCTCTACTGGAGTGCTAGACATAAGGATGGGACAGGACCCTGTCGTGCCCAAAATATGCATACATACACAAAATAATCACAGGCACCTCCGGAACAATAGAGTGCTCTCGAATCAGCTACTAGCTCCTGCGAGTCTGGATCAAGATCACCTCCCTATCTACCTGTGGGCATGAACACAACGTCCAAAGAAAAAGGACGTCAATACGAACATTGTAATGAGTATGAGAGGCATAAGCAATGAAAATACGTCGATGAGATAAAGAAAGCATCAATAAGGAGGAACTGTATATGACTGTCACTTATAAAAGAAATGATACATACTGACTTACTCATAATCATCATCATATCATGTATGCAATAATGTATAAGCTGCCCGTCCATATAGGTACGGTGTGATAATGTATAAGTTGCCCGTCCATATAGGTACGGTGTGATAATAATTAACCTGCGTCCAGGCCTCCCGCGTCCGGGGTATAAGCTGCCCACTATAGTGGTGTGTGTCTGCCCGTCCATATAGGTACGGTGTAATATCATCAACATATACTCATCATAATGCATGTATAATAACTCAAAGATAGCCATACTTTATCGACGTGACATAAGGTCGTGAACCCCCGATTCCATTATGGACATCTATAAGTATTCTACCCCTCCTTGAAAGAAATAGTATGTAAGGTGAGTGTATACAATAACTGACATCGTTAACTTAATGGTATTCTGCCTCACCTTGAAGGGAACATATGTATAAGGTGAGTGTCTACAATAATGAGATCATTAGCTCAACGGTATTCTGCCTCACCTTGAAGGAAATAGTACATAAGGTGAGTGTGTACAACAAACAACATCTTTATAGGATTCATAATGTATCTCTCATTTCATGTAGCTATTCATGAACATAGATTATTAGTTTTCTTGAAGATAGGAAATTCTTGAAGAAGGAAAATTCATACCATAAGATTCATGCCTTAGAAATAAAGGACTAGCCTCACATACCTTTTTCGTGTAACTAATCTATCGCTTGCTTGTTCTCCTTCAATATCCACGTTTTTACCTTCGAGAGAATTCGCATCAACATTAGTTAATCGGCTATAAGAACGTGTTACTATTTCTAGGGAAAATTGGGTAGAATTTCTTTGTTTCTACTACTTTTCCCATATTCTATATCAACTCCCAAACGTTCATAACAATATTCACAATATCGCAAACAACAATCATCATTCATCTACATTTCTCACAATTCACCATTTCCCTTCAATTTCTCCACAATTATGGTTATAGCTCACTATCACGTTTTCTCATTTATAATACTTATTCCATGGTCTAAATGTCATTCATAACATATTTACAATCACAATTCATCAATGATCATGACTCAATCCCAACTACTACTCAACAATGACACTATTCACTCATTTATGACCCATTTTCTATGTCTTTCTACAATCCATGTGTTTTTAACTTTCAACACCTTAAACAATCAAGAATTATCATAAAACTCACCTTAGATGATGGATGAACAACACTTGAGTGAAGCTTCTCTTCTTGCACCAAAACCCTAACTCTCTTCCTTTGAGTTTTCATGGTGTAGATGAACTTTTATTAGGTTTCATACACTTGATTTCATGGATTGGGTGTAGTTGATCATGGATTTCCTTTGATTTCTTGTAGATGAATATTGGAGAGTGTTCTAGAGTTTTCTTGGAGTGTAGAGAAGTGAAATGAAATGAAATAAAATGAGGGAGAGAGGTCCTTATATGATATTAATTTCTGTCCCGACCAAGATATACGGACCAACATACGGTCCGTACAATTTATACGGTCCATATGTGTGGCCGTATGTTTGGTCCAGAGAATGATGTCCCTCTTGGATAATTATACGGCCTAACATATATCCAGTATAATTTATATGGTCCGTATGTTGGGCTGTATAATGCCCAGTTGTTCCGATTTCGTTCTCGTCGACTCGTTTGATCTCCAATCCTTATGGAACCTTCTTGGCACTTGTTTAACACCTCAATACCCATCTAAGGGACGTTATCACTCTTTTCTAATACTCCATTACGCTATCATTAACTCGTCGCCCATAATTCTTACCCGACACGCAACATATCCTTTGCTTTCTTTGACAAACTTCTTCTTTTACGTCAAATGTCTTTGAATCTCGATTAAGATCATCAAATGCTATTTCTCTCTTATCGAAACATCATATATGTTGTGCTCTTCGCTAACCTATTCGTTGAACGTTAACGGGGAATTTTCCAAGGTGTAACATTCTTCCCCCCTTTTGAAACATTCGTCCTCGAATGTTAAACACTCGGGGATTCTGCGAAAATTTCGCCAGAGTTTCCCCTGTAATATGGCACTACCATCCTGTTACAACAACCCATAATAATATTTCCTCACAGGGCCACAACACAATAGAACTATAAATTGGCCACACACGACCAAAAACATGAAAAGAAAATATACATACCTCAAAATCTTGGTGTTTCATCTTGAATCTCTCTTGGGCTTGGAATAAGTGCGGATACTTGAACTTCATACTCCCTTCCGCTTCCCAAGTCATTTCTTCCCGGTTGTTGTTTCGCCACAACACTTTGACTGAAGCTACTTCCTTGTTTCGAAGTCTTCGCACTTGCCTATCCAAGATGGCAATAGGCACTTCTTCATATGCTAGCTTTTCTGTCACTTGTACATCATCAATTGGAACAATCCTCATAGGATCTCCAATACACTTATGGAGCATTGAGACATGAAAAACTGGGTGAACCGATTCAAGCTTTGAAGGCAAGTCCAACTCGTAGGCTACATGACCCACCTTGCGGATAATTTTGGTCCAATGTATCGTGGACTTAACTTCCCTTTCTTGCCAAATCTCATCACCCCTTTCATTGGCGACACTTTCAAAAATGCCCAATCTCTTTTCATGCCATCCCACCAATATATCAACTTGAGATCATGATACATCTTGGTTGCACCTGGGTGAATAGAATACCGAGAGTAATGGGCTTCTTCTACAATTCGATGGCGCAATTCTACGACATTCGGAACACATAGTCTGCCTTGGTATCTAAGAATTCCATCTATGGAAACTTCAAATGGAGACTTTTCCTTTCCATAAGATGTTTCTCTATAATGACACAAATGAGGATCTTAATACTGACGTTCCTTCACTTCTATATTCAGAGATGAAACTGCGGGATCATTAATGCCAATCCCCGCACTACCCGAATCAATTAGACGTACCCCAAGATTAGCTAGTTGATGGAGCTCATGAACTAATTCTTTCCTTTCCGGAGGAACTTCGCATATACTGCCCATTGATCGGCGGCTAAGCGCATCAGCTACTACATTCACTTTTCCGGGGTGGTATAAAATACTCACATCGTAATCTTTCAACAATTCTAACCACCGCCTCTGCCGCAAATTTAACTCCTTCTGCTTGAAAATGTACTGAAGACTCTTGTGATCTGTATAGATATCAACATGCACGCCAATCAAGTAATGTCTCCACATTTTTAATGCGTGAATGACTGCAGCTAATTCGAGGCCATGAGTTGGATAGTTCTTCTCATGTTTCCACAGTTGTCTTGAAGCATAAGCAATGACTCTACCGTGCTGCATCAACACACATCCTAACCCGACGCCGGAAGCATCACAGTACACAACATAACCATCTGGCCCTTCTGGAAGTGTTAAGACAGGAGCTGAGGTTAATCTGTCCTTCAACTGTTGGAAGCTGCGTTCACAAGCATCATTCCATTGAAATTTGACTGACTTCTGGGTTAGCTTCGTCAATGGGGCTGAAATAGAGGAACATCCCTCTACGAACCTTTTGTAATAACCTGCCAATCCCAAAAAACTACGGACCTCTGTAGGCGTCGTAGGCCTTGGCCCATTCTTCATAGCTTTAATTTTATGACTATCAACTCGAATACCATCATCTGAAATAACATGGCCTAGAAATGTTACAGAATTCAGCCAAAACTCACACTTTGAAAATTTTGCATATAATTCTCGGGCTCGAAAAATTCCAAGAACAATTCGTAAGTGATCGACATGTTCTGATTCTGTGCGAGAATATACCAGAATATCATCAACGAACACTATCACGAATAGGTCCAAGAGTGGCCTGAATACATTATTCATCAAATTCATAAACATTGCCGGAGCATTAGTCAACCTAAACGACATCACCCGGAATTCATAATGGCCATATCTTGTTCTGAAAGCTGTTTTGGGAATATCTGCTTCTCTCACTCTCACTTGATGATAACCCGACCTCAAGTCTATTTTAGAAAACCACTTGGCACCCTGTAGTTGATCAAACAAATCATCAATCCTTGGGAGAGGATATTTGTTCTTTATCGTCACCTTATTCAACTGCCTATAATCGATGCACATTCGTAGGGAGCCATCTTTCTTCCTCACAAATAGAACATGTGCTCCCCACGGTGATGAACTGGGTCTAATAAACTTCTTTTCAAGCAAATCTTTCAACTGCGCCTTCAATTCTACCGGAGCCATTCAATGAGGAATAGAAATAGTCCTGGTGTCCGGCAACACATCAATGGCGAAATCAATCTCTTTTACTGGAGGAAGATCTGGAAGTTCATTTGGAAATACATCCAGAAATTCATTCACTACCGGAACGGATTGGAAAGTTGGCAACTTTCCTTCGGTATCATGAACTCGGACAAGATGGTAAATATATCCCTTAGCTATCATCTTTCTTGCCTTAAGGTAGGAAATAAACCTACCTTTTGGAGATGCTGTATTACCCTTCCATTCAAGCACGGGCTCTCCCGGAAATTGAAATCGAACCATTTTCATTCGGCAATCAACACTGGCATAGCATGAGGCCAACCAATCCATACCCATAATTACATCAAAATCTAGCATTTCCAGCTCAATTAAATCAGCTTTGGTTTGGCGATTACATATCACAAGTACACAATTCTTATACACTTGTCTAGCTATCACGGGATCACCAACCGGAGTAGATACCTCAAAAGGTTTAATTGGCTCGGGTTTCACCCCAATACAACCAGCAACATATGGAGTAATATAAGAGAAAGTAGAACTCGGATCGATCAACGCATACACATCACGGGAAAATATGGATAATGTACCTATAACCACATCCGGGGAGGACTCAAGATCCTGTCGTCCGGCTAAAGCATACACACGGGCTGAGTGGCACCTGAAGTAGATGCTACCCCTCTGCCTCTACCTCGACCTGCTGATATCTGAGGAGTCTGCCCTACCGGGCGCACTGAAGATGAACCAGCCACTGATCCTGTGGGTTGAACCCCAACTCTACCACTCATTGACGGGCAATCTCACATCATATGCCTAACCTGACCACAGGCATAACAAGCATCCGAACCCTGGCGACACTGTCCAGAATGTAGCCTACCGCACTGGCTGCACCATGGTACTGGGGGTCTCCTCTGACTATAATCTTCCCTGAACTGAGAATCTGGGGCCCTCGAACTCTGACCCTGTCCTAAACGAAAGGAGCGATCAAATCTCCTACCTGTAAATCGCGGAGGTGCACTAGTCACTGACTGGCCTGAGTGTCTAGAATGTGTCTGCCTTGATCCCCCTCTATAATCACTGCCTGTCCCCATAGATCTGGCCCTCTTGCTTTGCCTTCTATTAATGTCACGATCACTTCTTTGTGGTTGTTGTCGTCCCTCTAAGTTCTGGGCATGGGCTTGTATTCTAGAAATATCCATCCCGTCTTGCAATTAAGCCGTTAGGTAATCCTTAAATAAATGTGGCCCTAAGCCACTCACAAAGCGATGCACTCTATCTCCCATATTGGCCCCCATAGTCGGGGCATATCTAGCCAAGGAATTAAATTGAAGGCTATATTCCCGGGCACTCATGTTTCCTTGCTTCAGATTTAAGAACCTATCTGTTCTAGCTCGGCGGACCTCAGGTGGCAAATAGTGATGGATGAAAGCATCTACAAATTCTTGCCACACGGGAGGAGGCGCATTTTCTTTTCTTGACGCTAGCCAATTGTTGTACCACAATACCGCCACATCTCGGAGTCTATAAGATGCCAACTCCACAGATTCAGTCTCGGAGGCATGAATAATCCTCAATGTTCTCAGCATCTCATCGATAAAACCTTGCGGGTCTTCATCCGGCTTTGACCCGAAAAACTCCGGAGGATTCAAACTCATAAAATCACGGGCTCTGGTACTAGTTGCCCGATCACTTAAACTCACATTCTGCCGTTGTGCCTGGGTGGCAACCAACTGTATCAATAGATGAATGGCCTCGGTCACTTGTTGACCCAAAGCAACCGGTGGAGGAACTGGAGCTGAAGCCCCTCCTTGTTCTTCCACATTAGGCGGGGTGGAGGAAGTATTAGATAGGGTCTCATTATGTGACTCGCCCTCTTCTACATTCATTGGCGGCTCTCTTTCTACCCGTTTTTTTGTCGTAGTCTTGCCCTTCTGGGCGGCTGTAGCTTTTCCTTTTGGCGGCATTTCTGAAATCATAACACACTATTAAGAGGGGAAAATCTTATAACACAACTCTATCGCACGATTTCTTAAGATGAAAGATGGTCATTTTTCCTAAATGCCCTGTAGCCTCTTATTTATTATCGTGGCGCGCAACACACCATAAACAAGACTCTACTAGAAACGGCTCGTAGACACTTCCTAGGACTGAACTGCTCTGATACCACTTTTGTCACGACCCGTCTAGGGGCCGTGACGGGTGCTCGGTGGTTAGCCCCGGGTACCCGTCACGGCCCCTAGATGGTTCGTGACACTTTCCCCATCAATAAAAAACTCCTACATATGCTTCACTATTTAGAGTCTAACCGAAAGGTAAACCATAACCTACCTCGATGCCGAGTGGGTGCCACGAACTATCCAACTTGAGCCTTGCCCTTCTGAAGAGCTTCCAAAAGATCGAAGTCTATTCAATAATGCATTCTATATAAGAAATGGAGACAAACGATATCCATAAAGCTATAGTACCAATCGAATCGAAAACACCCCTTTAAAAGAGGAAAATCGGACCCACAAGAGCAAAATAGGAATTTCGAGATTAAAATCGGTAACTCAACGTTTTAGAAGTTCAATACTATTCCCCAATTTCTAAATAGACTCAAGAAATCATCAATTTCCCCATTAGATCAAAAAAACCCCAAATTGGGATGAAACTCTAACTTTCTATAATCTAATTCTTAATCAAAATGGAGATTCAAGCATAGAGTCTAGTCATTCACAAGGTTCCATGATCCTAATAAGCAAGATTCATCAATTAAACCCATGTTCATAGCTTAAGACTCAACAATTTCACAAAAGAGTTGTAAACCTATCTTCCCCAATTAACACCTTAAAACTACAATGGATTCTTTTCTAAATAAATAAGATAACCACAAAGAAGTAAAAGAGAACTTACCCAATGAAGAAATCACTCCCAAACTCTGTAAATTACCTCTAAAATATCTTAGGGTTTCAATTTAGTGAATGAATGAAGAGTGATTCGAAATGAAAATAAAAAGGGAATCTGTTTCAGCGATCCTCGCTCCCGCACACAGGATTCCGCTTACCCGCTCCCGCCTCAGCGGATACTCGTCTGCTGAGGCGTACCACATCAACTTTTCGCATCTGCAGGCCAAGTCCAACATGGGCGGACCCACAGAGGAGGAAACTCACCTGCTGGAGCGGGACATCAGAAAACCAGATTCACCAAGTTCCACCCCAAATCCCAACATCCACCCGAGATCTCCCGAGTACAAACTAAACATGCAGACATATGTAAAAACACGCTACAAACTCAACCATAGCCTCGGTATTCCCAACGGAGGTCACCTTGACTAGGTCAACCCCTAAACGGCCAAATCCAAGTTTCTAACTAAGCGCACTAAATGCTCCTAAATGCCTCGGGAACCAAACCAAACATCCCACCAAATCACAATCGACCCTCCAGACCTCATAGAATCGAAGAAATTTCGAAAAAGGTTCGTTTACCCAAAAGTCAAATATTTGTCAATGGTTTTTCGCTTTAAGGCTCTAATTTCCCCAAATCACTCTAAGACTCGCCCGATCACCTCAGGAACCGTATTGCCCACTCTCGCGGATCAAAATCATGCTAACGGGGCTCAAGGAAGGGTCAACGGGGGAAAATGGGTCAAAAAAGCAATAACGACCAAACGGGTCGTTACATTGAGCCTCTGCAAATTCAAGTTACAAACTCTGTAACCTAGTAACTAACCTCTAATTCCTATCTTCCTAATCAACCTTGTAGCGGTTCTATTTTTTCCAATTTGTTATTGTACTTGCCTCATTTAAAAAGGAAAGTGTCCTGGGGAAGTACGGTTGTCAATCGTACTGGGAAAAAGTAAAAAATATACTTCTACATGGATGATGCTCTAAATGGATTTTATTTTAGAGCCGCCACCTAAATTTTAGGAAATTAGAAAAACCAGTTCGAAAAGGGTTCATTCAAAACGGTTAAATATTAAAAAAAACCCTAATCTAACCAAAGTTCGAGTAAGGGTTCTGGTGATCTCCCGAGGAAGGTGTTAGGCACCCCGGTATTAAGGATCCGTAAAATACGGTTCACTACGGGTTCTAATAGGATGCCTTTACAGATATAAATTGTTTGTGATAAAAAACTGGTTTTGTTTATATTTTCGCAAATCAAGATGTGTCATTTATCAAAAAATACTCACTTTTCAAGAAATGAAAACGGTAGAGTTTTGCCCAAAATTGGGCGTTTTGGATTTCGGACTAGAACAACTAGATTAAAACCGGAAGGCGTTAACCTAAGTGGAACACTACGTAAGCCCACCCGAGTTTGGAAAAATGTTTTTTAGTTTTAAGTTTTATAAAAAAAAATCATTTTTTGGCATACTATTATTATCTATATTTTAACCATATTTTATATTTTTAAAATTTTTATCCTTTTAGTCCAAGTTAATCCAAAAAATAGTTTAAGTCCAATTTTGTCCAAAATGTCCATAAGCACGGTCCACAATCATTTTTTTCTCTAGTTTCGCAAAATTAATCAAGTCTATTATTTTGTCCCAAAAATTATTTTTATATGCTAATAATTGTAAAAATCAGTTTTATATCTAGAAAACGTTTTTTTGGCAACTCTAATACATGACAATTTTTAAGGGTTCCAATAAATCACATTTAATCAATTTTGACAAATAAATAGTAAAGAGATAGGGGGTTGAGCCGACCAAACCAAACAGAAAAATGCATAAGTAAATATTTACGCTCCAAATTATGCTCCAATTCCTTAGTCCTTCCATGATAGGTTGACTCGATCTAGAAATGTTAGTGGGCGTCGAAAGACCCACCAACAAATTTGGGAGGTCACAAAAGATAGGTGTATAAAACATTAGTAATAGGCCGAGGTCAATTATCTAATTTACAAAGCCAAAATGAATTACAATGCTTTTAAGCCAAGCCCATAATTATCATACTTATAAATAAAAGGACAATTTATGCAAAAGGCTCAATATTTGCTACGAATTAGTAACAAACACACAAGAACTAAAGATTTCTTTTTTGAGTAAGTTTCATAACTAGAAAATGTTAAATTTGACATTACATAATTTTAGAAAAAAATTAAACATATCAATTTTATCCAAATAATATCTGACCCCAAAAAAAAAAAAAAAACGTAACTCGTGTCTTGGCAGAATTAATGTAACTTAACAGATTTAAGGATTTATTCTATAATTAAAACAACTTATTACATTCCATTTAATAAGGACACCAATTAATAATCCCTATAAATAAGCAAAAAGACACATACAAAGAGGATAACTTCATTATATAGTTCATCAAAAAAACTTCTTATATACACACACACACAAAAGTATACAAACAATCTATGTTCAGAAAAAAAAATGTACGCATCTTTTTAAAAATATAAAAATATATATTAGATGTATGTTAAATTAATAACTGTGTATTTTATATATATATCAAGAAAATATATGACATGTTTTTTATATCCCAAGTATATATTGTTGTAATTAAATTTTAAGTGGTGAATATATCACAAATATATTATATATGAGCATATAATTTTTTTAAAGCTTTTCATAATTATGAAATATTTTCTGGTATAAATATTTAATATCATAAACATACCAGGAATATACCATAAATTTTGTGAATAATTTTGTGTATTAATTAAGCATAATCATGCATATTCTCAAAAATCTTGCTTATATTGTACTTATTCCATCAAAATAAATTAAAAACATGCTTTATGATGTTTTATCATCCAACCCCTAATTTATTGGTATTAGCATTTGTGGAAAATAGGGAAGCGAGAGAGAAAATACTATTCTAGTATTTAATCCGAATTTAGTTTGGGAAGAGAGAAAAGAGGAAAAAAGAACTTCTAGCATTCAATCCCTAATTTAGTGGGAGAAAGAGATTAAAATTCATCCCTTCAATTGGGACATTACTCATGTTTAATTATTGGCTAAATCTGTTATATAATATGTTATTTTTGAAATATTTAAAAAGTTCTAATATTAATGCAAATAACTTTTATAAAATGAATTGCAACGTAAAATTCTCTTCTTTTTTTTATATATCTAAAGCTAACAATATTGAATAAATCATACTAAACCTACCAACATAATGTCAAAATTCTAACTTAAGCTACTCTTTTTCTTATTTTTTATCAATTTAACTAACCTAAAATCACTTAACATTGTCTAAATCAAACTTCTAATTTATTTTCATTTTTCAAATAGTAATAAATCCATAAGATACTCATTTAATCATGTAAATAAAGTTAGGCTAGCACATAATCCTTTTCAACTACACAAGCATCATAAATAACATATAATCATAACTAAAAAAACAAATAACAAAGGATGGAATAAAAAGTTACCTTTTGATGGGGAAAGGAGGGATTGAGTCCACCAAATTCAAGCACCAACACTTCACAAATCTTTAAAACCCCCTTTGTCTTTTTAAATTTTTTGGATGATATCCGTATTCTTCTATGTATATATATATATATATATATATATATATATATATATATATATATATATATATATATATCTATTGTATTTATATTTTATGTATTTTTAGTAAGAGTGTGTATAGGCTATTAAGTTTTTGAATATGTAAATCAAACCTTAGCCCTTTTTTTTGTGCTAATTTTCGAACTCCCTTTCTTTGTTTTCTTGTTTCCTCTCTTGTGTGTGGTTTCAATAATGGGTTTTTTGGTGGTGAAAATGGTGAAGGTTAAAAATGGAGTGAAAGAAGGTGGTGAGATGTTTTTTTTTTATTGCTATGGGTCCCCCCTTTTTTTTCTCATCCGTTACCATTTTCTAGGAAGATGATGATGGATATTTTTTATTCTCTATTGTGTGGTCCCCATCCCCCAAAATGGATAGATAAAATTCCCCCTTTTCTCTCTCCAAAAAAAAATGTTACCTCCTTTATTTTTAATGTCCATCCCTTCTATTTGTAGGCAAGCCTATTTAAAATTTTATGAACAAAAATAGGTCATGTGGCCATAGCTTTTCCCCCCAAAATTCTTATTCAAATTTTCAAAAATCATTCAACTAAGCATTTAGAATTCTATGGACAAAAATAGGCCACTTAGCCGTTCTTTTCCCCCCAAAAAGACCTTATCCAAATAGTACCAACAAAGGTACAAATGGATAAAATTCCCTCCTCATTTTTTATAAAAATGTAGCATAGTTTTTATATAGTTTTAGGTTAATTAGTCTAATACGCCCCTCGTAAAATAATATTTCGACGAAATAAAAATCATAATACGTAGTTTTAAAACCCGAGCTTCAAAATGAGCCCAATATTGATATTAATATTTAAAAATGTGAAAATGAAGTAAAAAATGAGCCGTAATTCATACATCATTTTAATTAAATATTTTTCCAAGTTAGACGGAGCGGGATATGTATCTTCTTTTCAAACCATGTTTGTGAAAGTAAATAACTCATAATTTTTGTAATCGTTAATTTTTATGAAATAATAATTATACGTCAACATTTACTATTTTCTCGGGATTTTTAAATTTTTAATTTTTTTAAGGGCATCCTTACTCCGTCTTGGACTCGAAAAATTTAAAAATTAAAATATGCGTTTTATGAGATGAAATTTGGGTGTCAACAACTGCCCCTTCAGAGTTCGAGGATGGCGAGCTACGAATTTTGACAAACCTAATTTTTACCGAATAATAGAAATTACAGCTTTCTTTGCGCGAAATTTTGAAATTATGGCCGCACCCCGGTTTCTAGGCTTCTTACATATCTCAGGTTACACGAGAATTCAGGTCGTTTGTAGTTCTGACTCTAGGAGGACTAACACATAAAGAAACTTTTAAACTATCTTAGGATGTCCTAAAATAATCATAGGAATATGGCCGATTCTCAAAATTTGAGTAGCCTACATATCCCTGGTTTTCGGAATCAGGCTAACTGTAGTTCGACTCGATAGCCCGAAAAAGAATATCCCTTTATGAGGGAATCCCTTTGACTATTTTCGGTTGGAAATCCGAACCGGAGGCGATTTTTTGAAAAAGATTTATTAGTGTTGATGCTTAGAGGGTTTTTCCAATCCTTGGTGTAGAAAGCTTGACTCTCATACATGATTTTTGACCGGTTGCCCAAGAAAAGTTTCACGTTTGCTCTGCATGTCTTAAATCTGGCTCTTTTGCTCCTATCTCGGTAGCTTTTAGCCATCTCCAAGTGTCGAGTCCTGCGTGTTACTGATTTGAAAATTTTTATCTTTATCGTAAATGTCATATCTGTGTGGCATTCTTGCCATCTGCTTTAAAGTTTAACTCCGTCAGTTTCTAGCATTTATCCGGCTCTCGGCGAACGTTCATCCGTCTTTTCTTCTTTTCCTGTAAGTGTGTGCTTTTTTGCATGTATATTTTTAAAATAACTTTGAATAATAATCACGATACTTTAGTTGGCTCTTTTCTCGTTATTTTCAGATATTCTCATTTTCAGTGATAACTTTCGTTGGGATCCGGGTCGGGCTAAGTTGTCGTTTTCGTAAGCAGGATGCTACTAATTAAAACCATGTTTTGAAGTGTGGGGTCATTTTTGTTTCTTATGATATCCGCCACCTCTAAAAATTTGGACTCACATCATTTTCACACACTGTGGTGACTGTCGCAAATGAGGTGTCGACTACATCGTTATCCTTATACGAAATCTGTGGTATACCAGTTCGAGACTACATCCCTTATTGTCAAAAATACCCAAGTGTAGATTGTACATCAGAGTGCAGTATCATATTCCTTTCATGACGACTACTAACTCCTGTGTCCAGAATTACAACATTTAGTCAGAATATTCAAGTTAACTACTGCATACTCAAGTGCGGAGCCTTTTCTCATGACTGCCACTATCCCTGAACCAAAATTACGTTAATCTTGAAACAAAGTGCAATAGCGACCGCAAATCTTGATGTAGGAATCACATTCGTATTTCAATGATTGTGGACATCAACCTCGGCATTATGCTACCTATTTTTGGTTATATATATGGATGACGACTCATCCCCTTCGGCATGTAGTCATTTAATCCATATCGTCATCTTGAGGAATGAAGCTTACCTCGATGGCAAGACTGACACCTTCCTTTTTTGACTTCGAGGAAGAATACCCGCCCGTCGACAAGGTTCACATCTTCCGAAAGGACTAGACTCTATTGTGAATACGGCATTTCAATGCCGATATCAACGCGTCATCTTCAAATCACAGATTTTCAGGATGAAAATTGTGACCACCCTTCGAGTCAAAATTAATCCATCTTTGCTGACATTCTGTGTCGATGATCTTAAATTTGATGTCAGAATTACGTCACCTGATTCAGGTGAGGACTGTGCTTACCAAATTTAAGATGTCTAATCAGTCATTGTATCAAGGCAAGCCATGCGACCTCTAGTCAGGATCTCAATACCTTGATACAATAATGTTTAGTGGAGACCAGACTTCGGTAAATCGTGATTATATCTTTTTGTAATCTTAAAAAAATTCTTTTGTAAAAATCTTTATGCTCTGCAAAACGAACAAACTTGTTAGTGCAAAACAAACATTACTTAGGGAGGATTTCTTTACCCTTTCTCGAATGCTTTTGCTTTATCACATCTCTTCAAGTTTTTGTCTTCGTTTTGCTTCGTCATCATTATTCCCTTTTCGGATACTTCTCGTTTTTATTGCTTTGTCTTTGAATTTTTCGTCTTTGCTTTTGCTTTTGCTTTTGTTGTTTCTCCTTCTGTTTTTTGCTTTGTTTTGTTCCGCTAGCGCCATTTCCTGTCTCAATCACTGAACAAACAAGTTAGTGGAAAAAACTTTATTTAAATAGCTTTGTTGCTTTTTCTGGGTGTTCCTTCGTTGAATTGCAGCTTCTGTTGTTCTTCTTTTGAATTTTGTCTTAAATGCATGGTCCTCTAGGCATTTTGTTTGAATGAATGGCCCTCTTAGCAATTTGAATGAATGGCCTTCTTGGCTGTATATGTCATCTCCTTAGCATGTTTAAACTGCAAAACCTTAGAGACCTTATCAGTAGATAATGCAGTATAAACGTTCTCCTAAGGTGGATGAATAAGTATGTCCCTTTCTAAGGTGGATAAATTATACGTCCCTTTCTAAGATGGATGAGCGGGCATTGTCCCTTTCTATGGTGGACAAGCAAATATTGTCTTGGTAAAAATAAATTCAGATACCAAGAACCATGTGTTTGACATGGTTTATGTCTCATTGTCGATGTGGGTGGCCAAAATGCTCTCCTTTGCTTTCTTTGAAGCCTTTGTTATGTGGCGATCATTTTGATGCCTTTCTGAATTTTGAATTGTATTGCCAAAGTCCGTTATGATGGTCCTGCTACCACCGAGCATCTTTTGCTCGTTGTAGAGGCAGGTCGCGTTTTCCATGATTTTTCTTCATGGTGGTCCTTGACGCACTTTGTAGTGTCTCTGCTTTGCCTGAAGAGTTTGATATTCCTTTTCAACAAATTTCTCCTATTTGCAGTCAAGGGAAGTCATTAATGACTTGATGGTGACTTTCTGCAAAACATGAAGCAAAAAGGCATTAAACTAGTCAAAAGAAATGATAATGTATTCATAAAGGAGAAGAAGAGAGTTCAAAGTGTAGCCGTTCGGCTTTATTTGATTTTTCTTGTCGTTGTTGTGGATTTGATGTCCACTTTTGTCCGTCATTTTTGGGCATGTCCTCAATGTTTAACGGCGTTACCTGCAAAACCCTTATGCTAAAGTTAGTAAGGTATGACAGATAAAGTTGGATATAAAACTGTTTGACTTGGCGACTCTTGTTTGGTTGATGCCTTTGATAGTATCATGTCACTTGGCAACGGCGTTATTCTGAGTCTGAAAAATAACCTCAAAATTTCTGCCCCGGTGTAGAAGTGTATTCGCTGATTCTTAAACTTGACATACCGAAAGAATTTTTGAGATCCTCTCAAAAATTCTGCCCTAGTTAAACTGCGTCGGCGACCTATCATGTTGGGTTTTGAGGAAGTTTTGAGATCTCCCAAAAAGATCTCAAAATTTTCTATCTGGGGATATCTACGATTTTCGTTTGGTGCGACCAAACTCGAAAAACGCCTATGTAATCCCACTTTGGGAATTATGTCATAAACATAATTGGTGGTAATGTTTTTATGACGTCATCTCAAATTTTTGAGACCAGCGTATCATCCAATGACAATCCACTTTAGAGATAGGCAATGTCTACTTAAGAGGTAAGTGTCACGTTTTTAGAGCAGACGACCCTGTTTGTCTCATTTTTTGGGTGAACAATCCTGCTTGTCACATTTTTAGTGCGGACAACCCTGCTTTGTCACGAATATAAGTTTGTTTCTATTCTACCATTCTCGCGTAGTTATAACCCCTCGGTTTTGATTTATAGCTATAACCTTCTTGGTATCGCTTAAGAACGGCTTTCTCGGTGTTCTTCGTAGCCTTCTTGACTTCTTTGTCGTCATCTCGACCCCCGAGGACTGTGGTTCTCTGGGTTAGATGGTTGTTTTGCCCTTTTTGGCTCTTTTATGTCGTCTTTACGACACTATGTCTATCTTATAGCCCTTCTTGATGGCATCGCCTTTGTGGCGCTTCGTCCATTTGTAGCTTCTTTTGCTTGATTTCGTTTATAGCCCTTTCAGCTCAATTGTGTCGCCCTTGCGGCGTTTTGTCCTTTTATAGCCCCTTTGGCTCAATTGACTCATTTCCTTTGACATTGAAGACGATCACTACTTTGATGCCTCTTAATCTTATAGCAATCACCTGTACTTAAAGAAGATGATTAGTAGCTACGTGGTCGCTTTACCAGTGACTTTAGTCAAGATAATCTAAAAAGGACTTTAGAAAGATATATGAAACCGTTGAGTAATTGCTTGCTTTTGTAGGGGTAGGCCTTGCTCTGTGTCGGCTTTTTCGATCTTCGACCGTACTTTGTAGCTTGATGTGGAGCACGTATTTTTCGGGAAGATTCGACATTCCTCCTAAGCTAGTTGTCCCATTTTGGGTCAATGGGAGTCATTGATGACTTAAAGTTGACTCTACAAAATTTTAAAGCAAAGTCGTTAAAAGTAGCCTTTAAAAATTGGGAGAAGAGCTAGAGATGCCGTCGTTCGTCCTAGGCCATTAAATAGGCTTTTGAGATTTCCGGTCGTCTTTGAAGGCTTCATGTTTGTTTTGCTTGTTTTGTGATGATTACGCTCGGGCAAGTGACGTTGTTGATCCTTTAGTCCTGATGTGCCAGTCTTTGGCAGTGTTGATGCATGATCCCAGCGTCTCATAATCTTGATTCCCGAGTTCAACTTTACATAATGTCGTAACCTGCAATATTCTAAGAGCAAGTTTCAGTGGACATAACGAAGTGAAAGGAATCCAATTTGAAGGCTGAGTTAGAAATGAAGCCGTTTTTGGCTTATAGAGTTGAGGCGATGGTAGGCTCAATAACGCCTTTGGTTGGACTTGACGTCGATTTGAGGCTCGTTGTTTTGTAGCTTCCTCGTCCCTATGCTCAAAGCAAATTTCTCTAGAGTAAAAGTGATTGACTCGTGTTGACCTCACCGAGCGTGTCATGATAGACTGAAAAAAATGAGAATGTGATCCCCGGGATAAGTAATGAGTGAGTCGAAGGCTAAATAACCGATATAGGACGTCACGTAAGGCACGTTCCTTTTTTTTTATTTCTATAAAAGGATGAATCGTTCGTTCGAAAGAAGACACTTACGTTCTTATTTTGGATTCTCATAAGGAAAGGAGTTGTTCGTTTGATTGGGCAACTCTAATGAATGAAGATATCAGAATTGTCGAACTGTTTTGAACTAGTCGCCCCGGGTTCCAGTCCTAGGGCACTTAATTCAAGATGTTTGCACTTGAAAATTTGAATAGCTTAACTGATTCAAAGACATACCCTAGATCTGTTCAGAGAGTCCATATTTTGAAACAGTGGAAGAGTGAAGTTTTTTAAGACTGGATCAAAGACATACCCCGATTCCTTATCGGAGTTTGTGGTTTGAAATAGTGGGGAGACCGAACCCTTATTATCATGACCCGACCAGGGGCTGTCACAAGTACCCGGGGCTAACCACCGAGCACCACTCATTTCCTTACTCGTCATAGTCATCATACACTTCTTTCCCATTCATATACTCATAATCATAAGACAACCATTTTTCATTTGAAAACATAATAAATTTTATATACATAAGCCCATCGGCTATCAAAATAATAATATATACACAATCGTAACATCGTGAGACCATACTACCCACACATGCGTATCTACGAGCCTCTACTAGAGTACTAGACATATAGACAGGACAAGACCCCGTCGTGCCCAAAATATACATATGTACACAAAAGAATAATCAAAGGCACCTCCGGAACAATGGAGTGCTCTCAAGTCAGCTAACAACTCCTACGAGTCTGGATCAAGCTCACCTCCTTGTCTACTTGTGGGCATGAACACAGCGTCCAAAGAAAACGGACGTCAGTAAGAACATTAGACTGAGTATGTAAGACAAGAACGAAATAAATATAATAGAAGAATCATGAGCCATAAGAGGAAGGTATAACCTGCATGAGTTTCATAGGTGAATACATTTCATACATATGTCGTATATTTACATAATCATAGTACATATGTCATCACAGCGCATATATCATCACATCATAATCCTCATCGTTAACCCGCGTCCGGGTAACCATCATATGCCGCCCACTAGTGGTGATCATGTCCGGCCTTCTAGGCGCAGTGGAATCATAAGCAGCCCGCCTTAGCGGTGACATGTCTGGGCCCCTAGGCGCGGTGGAATCATAAGCAGCCCGCCTTAGTGGTGACATGTCCGGCCCCTTGGGCACGATGGAATCATATCGTCATATACCCATAGTAACTCAACATTTTCATACATAGCATAGGTATATTATAAACTTACATTATTGATCATCTCATAGACATATCATGACTTAGCATCATTATACATGTATCATTAAGAACATACACTAGAATTTGAAGGCAACTATGGCTATGCCGGGGTGACATAAGGTCGTGAACCCCCGATTATATTATGGAGTAATCATCAACATCATATCTCACCTTGAAGGAACTAACAATTTAAGGTGAGTGTACGCAAAGAGAAGCATCGATGAAACCATACTTATAATTATTAGCTTCATGGACATCTTATATTACAGTAGGATTCCTCATACTTATATTCATCATCATTATCATGCTCATATCGTGTTTCCTTTCTTAATCAGGTGTGTGTGTAGCTTTGTATATTCATGGACTCATAGTCTCCATTGTATAGGATAATCATGGAGAATTAGGAAGATTCATGCCTTAGAAGGAAAGGATTAGCCTTACATACCTTTTTCGTTTAACTAATCTATCGCTTGCTTGTTCTCCTCCGATGCCCACGTTTCTACCTTCAAGAGAAGTGGCATGAACATTAGCTAATCGATTACTTAAACGTGCTTACTAAAGATAAAGAAAATTGGGCAGCATTTACTTTGTTTATACAACTTTTCCCATATTCTATATCAACTCCCAAACATTCATAACAACATTCACAATATAATAGACAACAATCATCATTCATCTACATTATCCGCATTTCACAATTCCTCTTCAATTTCTCCATAATAGTGGTTATAGTTCACTATCACGTTTTCTCATATATAATACTTATTCCATGGTCTAAATGTCATTCACAACATACTTACAACCGCAACATACCAATATTCATAATTCAATCCAAACCTTCACCCAACAATGTCACTATTCCCACATTTATGACCCACTTTCTATATCTTTCTACAATCCATGTGTTTTTAACTTTCATCACCTTAAACAACCAAGAATGATCATAAAACGCACCTTAGATAATGGATGAATAAGCCTTGACTGGGAATCCTCTTCTTGCACAAAAACCCTAGCTCACTTCCGTTGGGATTTCTTGACTTAGATGAACTTTGATATGTTTTCTACACTTAATTTTGTGGGTTTGATGTATTTGATCATAGATTTCTCTTGGTTTCTTGTGGATGAATAATGGGGAGATTTCTAGAGGTTTCTTGAAGTGAGTGGAAAATGAAATGAAATAATGAGAGAGGGTTCTTATATTTCACACTTAAAAGCTGTCCCGACCGAGATATACGGACCACCATACGGTCCGTACATTTTATACGGGCAGTATGTTTGGCTGTATGTTTGGTCCAGAGAGGTATGATATTCTGGGCTAATTATACGGCCATACATACGGCCAGTATAATTTATACGGCCAGTATGTTGGGCCGTATAATGCCCAGTTCATCCGAACTTTTTCTCGGTGACTCGTTTGATCTCTAATCCTTATGGAACCTTCTTGACACTTGTTTAACACCTCAATACCAATCTAAGGGACATTATCACTCTTCTCCAAGACATCATTAACTTGTCGCTCATAATTCTTACCCGACACGCAACATATCCTTTGCTTCCCTTGACAACCTTCTTCCCTTACGTCAAATGTCTTTGAATACTGATTAGGATCATCAAATGTTATTTCTTTCTAATCACAACATCGTATATTTCGTTCCCTTCGTTATCCTATTCACCGTACGTTAACGGGAAATTTTCCAAGGTGTAACACTTATATAGGATTGCCTACGTATCTTGCTGGAACAAGAATCAGGTCTGACGTAGTTCGGAATTCGAAACTGACGTATTTGGCTTTTCTATCTGAATAAGCGCAGGCTTGTCATTTTTAGGTGTCGGACATTTTAGCATAGCGCATGGGTGGTCTAAAGAAGGTCGTAATCTTGAATTTTTTAAGGAGTTGTGATTTGGGTTTTGTAATATCATGATAGTGTAGCACATGGATGAGCTAAAAAAAGCTGTGATTTGAATTTTGTGAGATCACGATAGCGTAGCACATGGATGGGCTAAAACAGATCACGACTTAAGTTTCTTTACCGAAACCTCTCGGTGGTCCCCACGAGTCAATCAAAAGAGAAGAAAAACTCAAGAGGTAAACGTGTTAGTTCGTTAATCATGATAAGACATGTAACATCTGTTTTACTTGAAACATATTGTCCAAACTTCGGCTCACATAGAGACTTTTGGAGATGACCCGAATGGACAGGATTTTGCCCATTCGACTGATTTTTATGCGACTTTGATAATCTTTGTATGTGACAATGATATTTGCGGATGACACGGTCAACGAGTATTGGATGATGACTCGACCATTTTGGACTTGAAGTGTTTCGACTTTGAAAGGGAAAAGTATGACCTTAACAATCTTTTGGGTCGGATAAGAATGATTTTTTAGGAAAGAAGTAGTTGTCAGCAATTTGCGACGGCTGGGCTATTTGTCTTAAAACTTTAGAGGTTGTGAGAACCGAGGGGTGCGGCTCTTAGCAATATTGAGTGTAAAAAATGTGCTTTTGGAAATGATATGGTTCACGTGGATTGGATGATGATCTAACGATGTTTTAGAAGTTTTAGAAAACTTGACTTTTGACGTGGTGTTCGAGATTTTACTTTGGGGTGCGTTTTGACGGTATTCTAAGATTTTGGGAACCGAACTATGGACTATTCATTTTTGAAGCAAAACAGATGTCTTTATACGCGTAAATCAAAAATAGGCATGGCAAAGCAGATGTTACACCTTGGAAAATTTTCCGTTCATGCACAGTGAATAGACTGATGAAGGGTACGACGTAGGCGATGTTTTGATGAGTAAGAAATAACATTCGATGATTCTAAATGAGATTTCAAAGACATTCGAAGTAAGAGAAGAAAGTTGCCAAGAGGAGGCAAGACATACAAGATGTATCGGTAAGGATTTATGAATAACGAATTAACGATGACTTAATGATGCTTTGGAGAAGAGTTATAACGACCCCTAGATTGTTAATAAAGTGATAAACAAGAGTCAAGAAGGTCCATAAGGATTGGAGATCAAACGAGTCGACGAAAATGATTTTCAGAAAACTGTGAATTGTACGGTCCATTATTGGCCCTTTGGCCTTCTGCGCGTTCGCGCAGACCACTTTCCTGGCTTGCCCATCCAACTTGTAATGTCCATATCTCCTTATCCCGGTGTCCGATTGAGCAGCCGCTTGTCCCGTTGGAAACTAGACTTCCCGAACTTCACTTTAAGCTTTTGTTTTACTTCAAAACCCTCAATATACTAGAACCTATCATTTCCTCCATTTAGACCAAAATTTTCGTATCAGACCTTGCCTAACTTTCTTTCAAAGCCTCGGAAGCTTAACCTCATAAAATCCTGGCATAACTTTACTCTTCCTTTGGCCCATACTAAGCCGTCTACAGTTTTGGGAATGCGATTTTTTCCGGGTTGTAACAATAAGTATGTTATAAATGATATTGAGGACAAGGGATAGGTATTATATGCAAGAAAACACACTAGTATACTATGACCATGATTATGGATGAATTGAAGTGGAATTGTGAAACGAGGGTAATGTAGATGAATGAAGATTGTTGGTTATGATATTGTGAATGTTATTATGAATGTTTGGGAGTTGATATACAATGTGGGAAAGGTTGTATAAACAAAGGAAATGCTGCCCAATTTTCTCTAGCTTTAGTAAGCACGTTCATGTAATCGATTAGCTAAAGTGAATGTGAATTCTCTTGAAAGTAGAAACGTGAGCGTTGAAGGAGAACGATCAAGCGGTGGAATAGCTAAAGGAAAAAGGTATGTAAGGCTAGTCCCTTCTTTCTAAGGCATGAATCCTATAGTATGATGTCCCCTCCTTCTTCATGATTTTCCTACGTATCAAAAGTTATGAGTCTACGATTATAAAGAGTATCACAGGATAAAGAGAAGATAAATGTTATGAGCATGACGATATTGATGATGAATCTTAGTCTAGGAGTCCTAAAGCTCATGAACGACATTCCTACGAAGATGGAAATCCTTATACGATTCCTATGATATTATTTCCCTACCTCTCCCTGACTTTCTTATATTCCGGAACCACGAGTCAACATTGATAGAGATCTCCCTATGAGATAAAGATAAGGAATGCATTATGAATATGATAATGAAGATGATAAGCCGAAGTCCAAATATTCTAGAGTTCATAGTATAATGTTTCTACCAAGCTAACGACATTAACTATAATCTATTGGTGTTACTTGTTGTATACACTCACCTTATATACTATTTCCTTCAAGGTGAGGCGGAATACCTATGAATGCCCCATAATGTAATCGGGGGTTCTCGACCTTATGTCACCCCGACATTGTTATAGATTGTCCATAAGCTTTATTGCACAAGACCAATGTTCCGCAAAGTTGTGATTCTATGTCCATAGAGGATTTCATATGAGATAAAGGTAAGAGATATGCTATATAAACGATAGTGGTGATGTTGAGCTTGAGCCTAGAGATTATAAAATCTATCCTACGATATTCATACGAAGTCCATGCTACGAATATGATGTGATTTTCATAGATTGTCTTTAAATTTAAATGTATGCATAAATGAAAGGTTACAATACGCTTATAAGATGTATGTGATGACAATGATGATGATGAGATATACTGATCCTTGTTATGATGTATGTGATATGGTCGAGCCACTACGTGGCCGAATACGCAAGATATGTATGTGATACTGTCGAACCACTACGTGGCCGAATAAGGATACTGTCGAGCCACTACATGGCCAAATACGGATACTATCGAGCCACTACGTGGCCGAATACGGATATTGTCGAGCCCTATGTGGCCGAATACGGATAATGTTTTATGTGTATGAGCATATACGATACTACGATGATGCATTATATGACATAATGATGTATACGCTTTGATGATTCGTGTACGAAGATTATGTATATATGATATATGTATGAAATGTATTCATCCACAAAGGTCGCGCAGGTTTTGCCTTCACCCTATGACTTATGATTTCTCTATCATGCTTATTTCATTCATGCCTTACATACTCAGTACAATATTCGTACTGACGTCCGTTTTCTTTGGACGATGTGTTCATGCCCACAGGTAGACAGGGAGACGGCGCAGACCTTTAGGAGCTATCAGCAGATTTGCAGGAGCACTCCATTATTCCGGAGGTGCTAATCGGGTTTATACTTTTGTGTATATATAGATGTGTGTATATGCATTTTGGGCACGACGGGGTCTTGTCCCGTCCCTATGTCTAGCACTCCAGTAGAGGCTCGTAGATACGCAGTGTGGATTATATGGTCTCACGAGATTGCTATCATGTATATATTATTTTGATGGCCGAAAGGCTTATGTATATAAAAGTATTCATGTTTTCAAATGAAAGATGATTTTCTTATAATTTGAGTACAAATTTGAAAAAAGAATGTTTAATGAGTATGATAAGTAGTAGAATGAGCGGTGCTCGGTGGTTAGCCTCAGGTATCCGTCGCGGCCCCTAGCCGGGTCGTGACAGCAGAGTATATAGCACGTAGCATGTAAACAATATATATCATGTAATAAATATATCAACAAAAGTATACTATCGTTTGAAGGATGCAGGTACCATTAAGACATTCTGTTTGCCCCAATATATACAACATTGATAAATATTGAATGGGGATACATAATAGGGGAACGGGGTATACAGAATATCAGTCCCGCGCAGGGGTACAACTCCTAAACTAAAAAGTAAAAACCCAAACCCAAGGGCAAACGGTTCATATAACGGCATGTACATCCTTCAATTTTTCACATAGTTGGATGCGGACGATCTTCTGTACGATTCATGTAGGTCTGAGATACCCAAACCGGTCTATAGTCCGTATGCGCTATACCAGTAAGGATTTGGCATCGCTCTACCCTAGTTATTCTAGAGTGGTTTTTCAAGCAAATGACACAGGTTACCCGAGCGGACAAGCTGGGGTGGGCTCTCTAAGGACATGGGTTGACCGCATGCCCACTCGACCTTAGAGACCTCCAAAGAAATATAGCAAAGGGTTTTTTGGTGAAGGTATGACCGCAGCTCATCCTGCGTTGTCACCCTTCGAAACAAAGTGTAAAATAAAATGCCAAGAGTGGCGGAGCATGCATGCATGAATAACAGTTATATTTTGCAAAAATTTAAACACATAAACAATTTATATCACTTAAACAATTTATATCATACAAACACACAAATTATTGGAACCCTTATGGTTAGAACCTTAAACAGTCCCCAGCAGAGACGCCATCTATAGCGGTTCTATTTTTTTCGATTCGTATTTGCACTTACCTCATTTAAAAAGGAAAGTGTCCCGGGGAAGTACGGTTGTCAATCGTACCGGGAAAAAGGAAAAAAATATACTTCTACGTGGATGGTGCTCTAAATAGATTTTATTTTAGAGTCGCCACCTAATTGTTAGAAAATTAGGAAAACCAATTCGAAAAGGGTTCATTCAAAACGGTTAAATTTTAAAAGAATCCTAATCTAACCAAAGGTCGGGTAAGGGTTCTGGTGATCCCCCGGGGAAGGTGTTAGGCACTCCGGTATTAAGGATCCGTAAAATACGGTTGACCTACGGGTTCTAATAGTATGCCTTTGTAGATATAAATTGTTTGTGATAAAAAACTGTTTTTGTTTATATTTCCGCAAGTCAAGATGTGTCATTTATGCAAAAATACTCACTTTTCAAGAATTGAAAATGGTAGAGTTTTGCCCAAAATTGGGCGTTTTGGGTTTCGGACTAGAACAACTAGGTTAAAACCCGAAGGCGTTAACCTAAGTAAAACACTATGTAAGCCCACCCGAGTTTAGAAAAAAGTTTTTTAGTTTAAAGTTTTATAAAAAAAAACATTTTTTGGCATACTATTATTATCCATATTTTATATTTTTTAGATTTTTATCCTTTTAGTCTAAGTTAATCCAAAAAATAGTTTAAGTCCAATTTAGTCCAAAATGTCCATATGCACGGTCCACAATCATTTTTGTCTCTAGTTCCGCAAAATTAATCAAGTCTATTACTTTTTCCCAAAAATTATTTTTATATGCTAATAATTGTAAAAATCAGTTTTATATTTAGAAAACGGTTTTTTGGCAACTCTAATACATGACAATTTTTAAGGGTTCCAATAAATCACATTTAATCAATTTTGACAAATAAATAGTAAAGAGATAGGGAGTTGGGACGACCAAACCCAACGGAAAAATGCATAAGTAAATATTTCCGCTTCAAATTATGCTCCAATGCCTTAGTCCTTCCATGATAGGTGTCACGCCCCAACCCCGTGGGCCATGACTAGTGCCCGACCTGGACACTCGTACGTACCTTTTGAATATAGTCAAACTGAATCTAAGAACAATATGGAAACTTGCAAAAAAACTCCAAGGTTCATAACGTCGTCACGTATATATATATCCAGATAAACTGTCTCCTGAGGAGTCACAACTAATCAAATCATAAGATGATACGCAAGCCGACAAGGCTGCCACTACATATCAATATCATAAGCAAGCCGACAAGGCTGCCACTACAGACGAACGTCATATCATAGCACATCGTATAGACACAGCTGAACAGAACTTATACACAACCCACACATATGTCTACAGACCTCTAAGAGTATCGATAGCGAAATATGACGGGACAGGGCCCCGCCGTACACCTGGATAAACATATACGTATACATCATTAGATCTGTACCAAAAGTCTAGGCTCCAGAACAACGGAGCTTTCCAAGACAGCTGAGTAGAAGTCCTATGCTGAAGGGTCACCAAACCGACTATCTGTACCTGCTGGCATGAAACGCAGCCCCCCCCCCCCCCGAAGAAAGGGGGTCAGTACGGAATATGTACTGAGTATATAAAGCATGAAATACAGTAAAGAGAATCATACTGAAATAGGGAGTACAGGAAACAAGTATAACATCCAGAATACCAAAACACTTGCCTTTTGAAAAATAAATCATGCATGTCAATATCATATATCATACCCGGCCCATTATGGGACTCGGTGAATAAGGTCGCTACATACCATCCTTGGCGTCATAAACACATCATAACACCATCACATCATAACACTATCACATCATAACGCCATCATATATATATATACCGTACCCGGCCCTCTAGTGAGGGACTCGGTGAACAATGCAGTGAAACTGTGCACGAAAACGTATCCTGGCCCGGGACTCAGTGAAAGATATGTTGAGGCATGCACGAGTAGAGTAGTGAGCAACCATATGAAAATTAAATCATATTTGAGACTCAATAGAATAATCAAAACGAACTATCATTTGAAAATCAAGACAATAGTCATATCAAGTACCTTTCGAATATCACTATGGATTATATCCAAATAGAACTTCTGGAATCATATACACGTATCAAGACATAATGAAATAGCTTTTGGAAATCAAGAACATTAGTCATCCTAGTGGCTCTAAGAATAGGAACTTCTTTGGAATCATATACACATCGTCTGTTCGTTTCATAAAGATCATGCCAAAAAGAAAGAAGGGTTAACTTTACATACCTGTTGAAGGTTAATCGTAATCACGTTCGCTTCGTCGCCCCTTTAGCCTATTTAATATGAAAGTAACGCTATCGTTAGTAAACTATACTTTCTAGCTTATCAATCTGCAACCAATTACCTATAGGAACCATTCTTCAATTCATACTTTCTTGATTAGGATTTTTATTAGTTAAGAACTTAATGGAAATCGGACAGTATTTCCCCTATATAACTTGCCTAACCCGAACTTCCAATTAACCTCCTGTTATCACAGCAATACCAACGATGACAGCAATAGCAATATTCATATAGAATCCTTACAATCCAACCCATAAACAACTCAACAACCTTTCTTAATCCCTTTCTAATCCAAATCATTAACATTTAAGATTATACACTAAACAAACCAACATACGTTTTGTATACGCTACGTTATACACTCCTTTCTTCCAAATTTAGAATCCACATCAACGACAACACGAACAACAACATACGAACATGAACCATACTTTTAATCCTCTCAACTCAACAATTCCATATAACAACCACAACTCCTAATATCAACGGATTCATGCAATTTCTTACTTCCAATTTCATCGAATCTAATTTTAATCTTTCCATTTCAACATCATCAATACAATTATACCATAAAATGAGAAAATCTTACCTTAATTTAATCGGAGGAAATTCTATGCTTATTTGCTCCAATTTCGCTATTTATTTTTCCTCAATTCAATACTAATGTTGCTATCACCTCCTTGGACTTGTAAATCACCTTGGAATTAAATCAAAGCAAACAAAAACAGATTTTTTTTTCTTACCATGGCTAGCCGTGAGCAGCTGCCATGGCTATGCTCTCTCTTTTATTTTTATTTTCAATTGAATTGTGCACAAAATAAAGTGCACGGCTTAGGCATGATTCACAATTTGTGAATTCATATATGCTTCCTAGCCATAGGACATGTGTCCACTTACCTTGACATGTGTCCCACCAATGAGTCATCACTTTTTTTTTTAATTTAAAAACGGGTGGGGCCACAAGATATAATTAACTTAATTAATCTTAATTAATCACTAATCCCTACTTAATAATCTAATCATAATTAATTAGTCCGTAATCTCCAATAATATTTCTACACTAAATAAAATTTATAAGCAATTTGTGTACTAATTAAAATTGAGAATTAAAAGTTCTTATTTCATATCCAAAAATAATCCCGTCCTTAAACTTACGTCGATTAGCTTACGAATAATCCGACGTGCAAAAATACGGGGTATAACAATAGGGGTTGACTCGATCTAGAAATGTTAGTGGGCCTCGAAAGACCCACCAACAAATTTGGGAGGTCACAAAAGATAGGTATACAAAACATTAGTAATAGGCCGAGGACAATTATCTAATTTACAATGCCAAAATGAATTACAATGCTTTTAAGCCCAGTCCATTATTATCATACTTATAAATAAAAGGACAATTTATGCAAAAGGCTCAATAGTTGCTATGAATTAGTAACAAACTCACAAGAACTAAAAAAAAAATTGAGTAAGTTTCATAACTAGAAAATGTTAAATTTGACATTACATAATTTTAGCACAAAATTAAACATATCATTTTTAGCCAAATAATATCTGACCCCCCCAAAAAAAAAAACGTAACTCGTGTCTTGGCAGAATTAAAGTAACTTAACAAATTTAAGGATTTATTCTATAATTAAAACAACTTATTACATTCCATTTAATAAGGACACCAATTAAGAATCCCTATAAATAAGCAAAAAGACAAATGCAGAGAGGATAACTTCATTATATAGTTCATCAAAAAAACTTCCTATATATATACACACACACAAGTATTCAAACGATCTATGTTAGAAAAAGAATGTACGCATCTTTTTAAAAATATAAAAAAAATATATTAGATGTATGTTAAATTAGTAACTGTGTATTTATATATATATCTAAAAAATATATGACATGTTTTTTATATCCCAAGTATATATTGTTGTAATTAAATTTTAAGTGGTGAATATGTCACAAATATATTATATATGAGCATATAATTTTTTTTAAGCTTTTCATAATTATGACATATTTTCTGGTATAAATGTTTAATATCATAAACATACCAGGAATATACCATAAAATTTGTGAATAATTTTGTGTATTAATTAAGCATAATCATGCATATTCTTAAAGATCTTACTTATATCGTACTTATACCATCAAAATAAAATAAAAACATTCTTTTTATGATGTTTTATCATCCAACCCCTAATTTAGTGGTATTATCATTTGTGGAAAATAGGGAAGAGAGAGAGAAAATACTATTCTAGCATTTAATCCGAATTTAGTTTGGGAAGAGAGAAAAGAGGAAAAAAGAACTTCTAGCATTCAATCCCTAATTTAGTGGGAGAAAGAAAGTAAAATTCATCCCTTCAATTGGGACATTACTCATGTTTAATTATTGGCTAAATCTGTAATATAATATGTTATTTTTGAAATATTTAAAAAGTTCTAATATTAATACAAATAACTTTTATAAAATGAATTGCAACGTAAAATTCTCTTCTTCTTTTTTTATATATCAAAAGCTAACAATATAGAATAAATCATACTAAACCTACCAACACAATGTCAAAATTCTAACTTAAACTACTCTTTTTTTATTTTTTATCAATTTAACTAACCTAAAATCACTTAACATTGTCTAAATCAAACTTCTAATTTATTTTCATTTTTCAAATAGTAATAAATCCATAGGATACTCACTTAATCATGTAAATAAAGTTAGGCTAACACATAATCCTTTTCAACTACACAAGCATCATAAATAACATATAATCATAACTAAAAATAAAATAAAGGATGGAATAAGACGTTACCTTTTGATGGGGCAACCTAAAGATCAAAAGGAGGGATTGAGTCCATCAAATTCAAGCACCAACACTTTACAAATCTTTGAAAACCCTTTTGTCTTTTTAAAAATTTTGGATGATAGCCGTAGTCTTCTATGTATATATATATATATCTATTGTATTTATATTTTGTGTATTTTTAGTAATAGTGTGTATAGGCTACTAAGTTTTTGAACATATAAATCAAACCTTAGCCTCTTTTTTTTTTTTTTGCTAATTTTCAAACACCCTTTCTTTGTTTTCTTTTTTCCTCTCTTGTGTGTGGTTTCAATAATGGGTTTTTAGGTTGTGAAAATGGTGAAGGTAAAAAATGGAGTGAAAGAAGGTGGTGATATGTTTTTTTTATTGCTATGGGTCCCCCTTTTTTTTCTCATCCGTTACCATTTTTAGAAAGTTGATGATGGATACTTTTTTGTTTTCTATTGTATGGTCCCCATCCCCCAAAATAGAAAGATAAAATTTCTCCCTTTTGTCTCTCTCCAAAAAAAACGTGACCTCCTTCATTTTTAATGTCCATCCCTTCTATTTGTACGCAAGCCAATTTAGAATTCTATGGACAAAAATAGGCCTTGTGGCCATAGCTTTCCCCCCTAAAATCCTTATTCAAATTTTCAAAAATCATCCAACTAAGCATTTAGAATTCTATGGACAATAATAGGCCACTTGGCCATACATTTCCCCCCAAAAAGACCTTATCCAAATAGTACCAACAAAGGTACAGATGGATAAAATCTCTTCCTTATTTTTTATAAAAATGTAGCATAGTTTTTATATAGTTTTAGGTTAATTAGTCTAATACGCCCCTTGTAAAATAATATTTCAACGAAATAAAAATCATAATACGTTGTTTTAAAACACGATCTTCAAAACGAGTCCAATATTGATATACTTCCGAGTATTATTTAAAAATGTGAATAATGCGGTCAAAAATGAGCCGTAATTCATACATCATTTTAATTAAATATTTTCCCGAGTTAGATAGAGCGGGATATGTATCTTCTTTTCAAATCTTGTTTGTGAAAGTAAATAACTCGTAATTTCTTGTAATCGTTAATTTTTATGCAACAATAATTATACATCAACTTTTGCAATTTTCTCAGGATTTTTAAATTTTTAATTTTTTTTAAGGGCATCCTTACTCCGTCTTGGACTCGGAAAATTTTAAAATTAGAATACGCGTTTTATGAGGTGAAAATTAGGTGTCAACAAACCTCCGACTAGCAAGCAACCTTCAAGTTGACCTCCAAATTGAAGTTGAATTTACAACATTTTTGTACTAACTTGATTGCTTCTAATAAAGCGAATAAAGTACAACTCGATAGCCCAACCTAATACAAGTTTTCTAGACTCAAGAACTGCAAATATAAACTCTATTCTACAGCTTCTTCAATCGTCTTCTCGTACTACGGACACACGCCTAGATTCTGAATATTCTTGATATATCTCTTGATCGTTCAATATTCTGAAACCTCTCATTATGGGTGTGCAAACCTTCTTCTTGGTAAGACTTGGATATTTTTAACATTGAGTATGCAGCAGGTCGGCAAACACAAAACCTTTCGACTAGGCCCATGGGATGTTAGGGTTTGTGTTGTACTTGGATTCTTGCCTTGTTGAGTCCGCTTCTTGTCCATGTAAAAGTCTTAATAATACCAACAAATATTGCAAGGAAATCTGCATACTTGACCACTAAGGCTTTACTATAAATCTACAAATCCTAGTTGTTGTAGGACTTGCGCTGGAACATGTTCATGAACCAGTTTATTCCACCTGGTTCGTCTCCCTCTGAATCTCTGCACTATCTGAGATGGAACACGTTCACAAACCTATTTCATCATCCCCTTCTCGTTCATTCCTGCAACTTTGTCTTGAGCCTGCTTTTGTGATGGATGATGGATGATGGATGATGGAACATGTTGACAAACTTGTTTCATTGATCATTTGTTGCTCTGTGTCTGTTTTCTTCTCTTGTCTTCTTTTGATAGAACATGTCTGGGAACCTGGTTCATTTACCACGTGTGCGTATTTTGTCAATCATCAAAACTTAAGCATGCTAACAAATTCCCCCTTTTTGATGATGACAAACTTCATGTTCTTCAGACCATTGTCTAACCTGTTTGAATATTCTGAACACTAAGATTGAACCAGGTTAGCATAGCAGGGTCATAAGCATGCATAGGATACATCTTCCCCCTTTTGGCATCATTAAAAAGTTGCGTCAAATCAATTAAGCACCAATTGAATATAACAATATTAAACTCATGGCCACTAGGGCTATCACATATACGCAAGATAGGATCACTTCTCTCAATACTATATCTAGTTAAAGGAATTATATCACACATAATCCACAGATTGAAAAAAACAAGCAATTTTATTAGTACCCTGAAATACATATTCAATCATCGATCACAGAAGATAGTACATGCCAGTTAGACATGATAGGTAGGACATAGATAGAGGATAAGGTATATTTTACTGGAGTATGGGGGTTGCAACTCAAAAAGGACTTAGATTTAGCATATTTCGGTCATCTGGGCAGTTTCATACGCACCCTTCTTCAGTTGTCTGAATCCACCCGCACCTTTTTCTCCAAATTATTAGGTGCAATTTGTAGCTGATGGTTCTGCTTCAATTAATTTCTTATTCATGTCTTCCCTGTTCTCTTTATCCTTGGCTTCCTCCAATGTTTCCCCTTGGATAGTAGATTCCTCCTTTTTCTTTTGCAGTGGCACAAAAAATGACTCTGAGCCTTCCGGAGGATCTCCAAGTTTGACAATTGGGGTAGGGGTCGTGTCTGTGGAACCTTCACTCCTTGAAGTATAAATTAGTATTGGTAGGAAGGGCGAGTTGTGGATCACTGAAATAAGCAGCCTAGCGTTTGACTCACGATCCCACATTGATGAGAAAGGATTATCAGGGAAGGAAAATGAATCTGACATTTTGAGTAGGATTTTGTGAAAGAGAAGTTGTTCTTGCCCTAAATTATTGAATAACTACAACTTGTTGGGAAGAAACGGATTTTATGGTGGTAGGTATCCAAGACAGAGCTATTTAATGAAGAGGAGTTTTTCAATATTGACTAGTGTGTGTACATCCCTTTTCTACTTGTTGTGACCACCAGTGCTCAATATTTGGCTCATACGATGAAGGTTGGAACAGGTTGAACAACAAGTTTTATAGCCTGACTATACTAATAATAATCAAGGACTGAATACATACCTGAAGTACCAATGTAGAATCTGATGCATTTGCTAATTCTTGGTTGTTGTGGCGGAATCATTCTTTAGACTTTATGAGATCATGACCTTATCATAGCACAGGACATACAACTAATGTACAAGATTGAGTAGAATATTATTCAATTTTAAGCTCATGAATTTGAAGCAAATATTCTAACCAATCATTGAAGGGTACCAAAGCAATATTAATCATCCCCAATTCCAACCTCTTCGCTCATAATGTTCTTTTCCTAAGGCTTTTGTGAAAATGTCTGCAATTTGTTTTTCAGTGGCACAGAATCAGATTGAAATAAGACTCTTCTCAACATTGTCACGCAAAAAATTGTGTCTTATGTCAATGTCTTTGGTTCTCTTATGCTGAACGGGATTTTTTGCAATGTTGATAGCACTAGTATTGTCACAGAATATAGGAACACAATCAATTTCCATGCCAAAATCTTTTAGTTGTTGGTTAATCCATAGCAGTTGAGCACAACATGATGCAGCAACCACGTATTCTGCCTCAGTGGTAGATAGTGCCACGGAATTTTATTTCTTTTTCGCCCAGTAGACCAAACATGATCCAAGAAAATGTGTCATACCTGTAGTGCTCTTCCTATCTACCAAATACCCTGCGTAGTCAGCATCAGCATATCCAACTAGATCAAAGTTGCTAACTCTAGGATACCATAGCCCCAACTCACTTGTTCCTTTCAAGTATCTCAAGATTTTTTTCATGGATTTTAGATGAGACTTTTTAGGATTAGCTTGAAATCTTGCACATAATCCCACACTGAATACAATATCAGATCAACTAGCAGTGAGATACAAAAGGGAGTCAATCATACCTCTGTATAGTTTCTGCTTAACTGGTGGACCAGATTCATCCAAGGTGAGCTTTGTGGATATTGCAATAAGAGTGTCACTTGCCTTTGTATCTTCCATTTTGAACCGTTTGATCAGTTCCTTAACGTACTTCTGTTGATGGATCATGTTGCCCGTTGCTGTTTTCTTGATTTGTAGTCTTAAAAAGAAGTTCAGTTCTCCCATCATACTCATCTCAAACACACTCCCCATTAATTCGGCAAATTATTTGGTCATTGACTCATTTGTAGCTCCAAAGATAATATCATCCACATAAACTTACATAACTAGCAGGTCCTTTCCTTTGACCTTTAAGAAGAGTGTGTTGTCTACTTTTCCTCTAGTGTGGCCATGTGCTAGGAGAAATCATAATAGCCTTTCGTACCAAGCTCTTAGAGCTTTCTTGAGTCAGTAGAGCGCTTTTTCGAGCTTGTAAACATAATCAGGGTGTTCAGCATCTTCGAAGGCTGGAGGCTGCTTGACATATACTTCCTCTTTAAAGTATCCATTTAAGAAGGCACTCTTCACATCCATTTGGTAAAGTGTGAAATCCATGTGGGCTGCAAATGCTATAAGGAGCCTTATTGCTTCTAATCTTGCCACTAGGCAAATGTTTCATCATATTCTATCCCTTCTTCTTGATTATACCCCTGCACCGCTAACCTTGCCTTGTTCCGTGTGACTATTCCATTTTCATCCAGCTTGTTTTGAAATGTCACGAACCAAACTGGAGGGCCGCGACTGACACCCAAGACCCTACTCGGCTGAGTGCCATACTACCATTGCATCCATGAGTCACAACTTTTTGTGAACCTTTAATTTATGAAATGATGCTTCCGTCAAGTAAAACAGAACAAACTTTTCAATAAAACTCTTTCGTCAAATCAGGGACTTCTCTCTTATCGTTAATTCGAAGAAAACCTTTACTCATAATAAAATATTTAAGAACAAAGCATAAAAACACATCGACCTATATGGTCGCTTTACACAACTGTCGACATCTCGACTCACTATCCACAGGACACTGCTGCAAAAGTCTCTAACATACACGAGATACCATAACATAAGTACTCTGACTCGGCAACACTCCAAACTAAGATGGAGCTCACCAATCCAACTGATAGCCTAGGAACATCCTACAGCCAATGTCTTCTACTCATTTGTATACACCTGCGTGGCATGAAACGCAGTATCCCCAGGCAAAGGGACGTCAGTACGAATAATGTACCGAGTATGTAAGGCAGAACTGAAATAATATATCTCGACTCGGATGATAAAAGAGTAACAGACTCAATCTGTACCTGTAACAATTCTGATAAACATGTATGTGCACATGAACTTTTGATGCAGCATGAGTATATATATAATGCATGCCTTCACCCTGCTCGCAGCCCCTTCGGGCATAATAGCATAATGGTCTCTTCGGGCATCATAATCATCGTATACCAGCTGATCAGGTGGTTTGTGTATATAATGCCTTAGCCCTTTTCCCCATCCCCATGAAATGATGTCCTGCATGCATGTAAATATGCAAATGCATGAAAATCTTTGGAAACCATCAAAAGACTCCCTTTGGAGCAACTTTCAGTTCAAAACAGGAACTTCTTCCCTTTTCTTAAAAAAAATGGGAACTTCTTCCCCTTTTCATTAGTCTCCTTCGAGACTCCAAATTTAAATGTAAAATGCATAGGAGAGAGAAAATCTTATGAATGTCCCCTTCGGGCTTTAGACATCATTATGAAAATGTACAACTTATGGATGCCCCTTCGGGACTAAGAGGTCAAGGATTCGAATATCCCTACACTGTCTAGGAATAGAGTCTTGGAAATCCGTTTATTTGCTGGGTTCGTTTGGATAATAAGGATCTTCATCACTACCATAATCATCACCACTATCAGGTCTCTCTTTGAATGATCAATAACATAAGCTAAGGTCATATGTTATATAGCACGCTCAGACATAAGCTGAGGCCATATGTTATATAGCACGCTGCCATATGTTATATAACACGCTCAGACATAAGCTGAGGTCATATGTTGTATAGCACGCTTAGACATAAGGTGAGGCCATATATTATATAGCACCTTCAAACATAAGCTGAGGCCATATGTTATATAGTACCCTCAGACATAAGCTGAGGCCATATGTTATATAGCACACTCAGACATAAGCTGAGGCCATATATTATATAGCACGCTCAGTCATGTCATGAAATCATCTAGAACCTTAGGCTTGAAAATCTCTAGGATTGGAGTCATCGTAAGATTCTTCAAAAACTATAGACTTCTGGCATTTCTAGGAGTAAAAATATTATGGATGTCATGTATGGAATCGAAACATAGGAATCATGCCTTTGAAAGAAAAGGACGAACCTTAACATACCTGGAAGCTCGCTTCTCGACTTTCCAACCTACCTCCTGTCTTGAAATCTACATATAAAATCATTCATACTATTGTTAGGCCCGTTGTTATATACTTAGCCTAAGCCTCCAAATAAATCTTTCTAGAATCTGCCGAAATTTCGGCAGCATCTCCTCTGTTTATATGCCTAGCCCAAAATCTCAATTCAGCAACCAACAACAACAACAACAATACCAACATCAACAACAATATTATCAACACCAACATATTCCATAAACACCCCACACGATGTTTGATCCAATTTCTCGACCCATAAATTCATTATACGCTAATGTAGTAACTTTTCCTCCATAGATAAGCTTAAATCAATACCAATAAGGAAAGATTCATACCTTTAACTCGCTAGAATTGCAATATCTTTGATTACCACCTTGAATCCAAGCCAAGTTTCGCCGCAATTCGATATTATAATCGCAGCTATGTGTTGTCCGAACTTAAATTCGGGGATTTCACTTACTTTGCGTTAAAATCTAATGGACGGAAGTTGGGAGAATTTTCTAGAAGATTTGGGAGAATTCATGGCTGAAAATGAGGTTTAGGATCAGATTTGATCCTTAAATAGTGGGTCAAATTCGGGGTCGGGTCACTGTAGCAGTCGGTACTATAGCAGTACTGTAGCATCACTGTAGCAGCGTTTCTGATCTGTCAGCCTAACTTGTAACGTCCATAATTCTCTACTCCGATGACCTATCGACAAGAGGTTTGTTGCATTGGAAACTAGACTCGACGAACTTTATTTTAGGCTTTTGAAACACCTTAAAACACTTCATATGCCAAGGGATATTCTTCCCTCAAGTTGGACAAAAATTTTCACACGAAACTTTACCCATTCTTTCTCCAAAGTCGTACTACTCCATTTCTTCCATTCATTTCCTTATAAAACCTTCTGGTATACCTTATATACATCCTTCACTCATTAAACATACTTAATAATGCTTGCTCCTTATATTCCAAAGTGGTTTCACTCAACCCTAACTCAACGTACTTACGTTCAAATTTAACAAGTGCTTCTCCGAAAGTATGGGGTGTAACATGAAACACCCATTTTGCGCCGATTATTGTTCTATTGTTGGTATTGGTTCAAGGTGCCACACCTTGATTCTCTCGAACTGATTAAGTTCCTCCTGAATTGCAATAATCCCATCTGCATCCTGTAAAACTTCATTACAGTGCTAAGAGTGAGCAAAAACTTTCTTTATCTCCAGTCATGTGTCTTGAGCATGCACTGTCCATATATCAATTTTGCTTGCTTCCTTTTTTCTTAATTTTAATCTTTTTTTCTCTGTCTGAAGTGGAGTCTCCAATTGCCATTAACGCATAGTGTTCCCCTTCATCTTCTGAGTCCTCACCTGAAGCCCATGTTACAACCATGGCCCTTTTGGTGTCCTTGTTTCTTTTCTCTTTAACCTATTCTTTTTGCTTGCTCATTTTAGATTTTCCCCTTTTCCATTCTATTTCCCGCAAGGGACAGTCCTTTATTAGATGATCATCCTTGTCACACTTGTAATATCCACCATATTGTATGTTGGCACTTCTTCCCTTTCTGGAGGTGTTACTTCTGTCATTTTGCCCTTACTTTCTGAGCAATTTCTAAAGTTCTTTGCAATTAGAGCCACATTCTCTTCATCTAGCTCAGAATCATCACTTTCAGCTGATTTGAAAGCCAGACACCTTGCTCAATTGTCTCCTCATCCTTAGAGTTCTTCATTTCCATCTCATACGTTTTCAGATTTCTTATTTTGTTCAACGTCTTTGGCTTCCCTTATTGCAGTGACTTTCATCTTAAACGACTTGGGCAATGTTCTTAAGACTTTAACCAGAGAGTCTTCTGTGGTAATGGTTTTCCCAAGTGATGTTAGTTCATTCACAAGAGATGTATATCTGGTAACCATCTCAGAGACAGTTTCTTCTGGATTCATCTAGAAATTTTCAAAGTCAGTCGCAAGCATAGCCTTTCTGAATTTCTTGACATGACTTGTTCGCTCATGAGTGTTAGCCAGTGCATCACAGATTTGTTTGGTTGTTTGACACCCAGAGATCCTATTGTACTCATCTGGTCCTAATCTACAAATTAAGACGTTTTTGGCCTCAGCATTTTTCTCTAGCATCTTGTAAACACTTTCAAGATGCTCACTCTTCTCCTTTTTTATGTCAGCTCCATCAGTGCCCTTCTTTGTGGTATATTTGGGACCATCAGTGATTCTATCCCAGAGTTCATAGTCTTCTACTTGCATATGGTCTTTCATTCGTGCCATCCACTAGGCGTAGTACTGCCCATTGAATAATGGTGGCCTATGAGTTGACTGACCTTCACTGTGTCCTGTAGGTGATGCAGTATTCACCATGGTCTTCTCTTAAGGTGTTAGTCTCTTCGAAGAGAACCTGCTCTGACACCACTTGATAGGTTGCACGACCTACTTTCTATCCTAAGAAATATCCAATTTTGCCTAAGGATGGAACACGTTACTTTACCTGTTCTATGCTAGCGTCTTACAGAATATAAGCAGCAGGTAAGTAAAGAACACAGTGATTTTACGTGGAAACGACCCGGCTCACAAGAGAGATAAAAACCACGACCTACACCTCTGTTGGATTTTCCCCAAACTCCACTACAACAGTGAGCCTCTGTGAATTCTAGTTACAAACTTTGTAACCTAGAAACTAACTTTTAATTCCTATCTTCCAAATCAACCTCTGACTAGCAAGCAACCTTCAAGTTGACCTCCAACTTGAAGTTGAATTTACAACATTTTGTACTAACTTGACTACTTCTAATAAAGTGGATAAAGTACAACTCGATAGCCCAACCAGATACAAGTTTTCTAGACTCAAGAACTGAAAATATAAACTCTATTCTACAGTCTCTTCAATCATTTTCTCGTACTAGGGACACACGCCTAGATTTTGAATATTCTTGATATATCTCTTGATCATTCAATATTATGAAATCTCTCTTTGTCGGTATGCCCTTCTTCTTGGTAAGACTTAGATATTTATAACATTGAGTGCACAGCAGCTCGGTAACCACAAAACCCTCTTTGAGTAGGCCCATGATCTGTTAGGGTTTGGTTGTATTTGGATTCTTGCCTTGTTGAGTCCGCTTCTTGTCCGTGTAGAAATCTTACTAATCCCAAAAAATACTGCAAATCCTAGTTGTTGTAGGACTTGCGCTGGAACATGTTCACGAACCTATTTCATCCACCTGGTTTGTCTGCCTCTGAATATCTGCACTGTCTGAGATGGAACATGTTCACAAACCTGTTTCATCATCCCCTTCTCGTTCATTCCTGCAACTCTGTCTTGAGACTGCTTTTGTGACGGATGATGGAACATATTGACAGACCTGTTTCATTGATCATTTGTTGCTCTGTGTCTGTTTTCTTCTCCTGTCTTCTTTTGATAGAACATGTCCGGGAACCTGGTTCATTTACCACGTGCCCGTATTTTGTCAATCATCAAAACTTAAGCATGCAAACAATATGTCTTATAATTCAGAAAAGTAACCAGAATTAAAATAAAATGCTAGGGGGAGCTCGTGGATCAAACGCTAAAATTTTTCTACAAACTATAAGCATTGCTCTGCAAGTTTTAAATACCCGAAGATCAAGACGAAAACAAATCAAATTCCAAGGGTTCAAGGTCAAATTCACTTATTCATGGGAGAAGTATTGTTCGTGACGGTCATCAAGGTTTTCGTGATGATCATCAAAGTGTTCGTGAAGAATCAATTCAAATCAAAATCAAATCCAACATAGATTCAGGATCAATCTCAAAAGCCCTCGAATTTATTTCTGAAAAGAAGAATCAGATGATTCATAAAGGTTGTAACACTCATTATATTGAAATCAAATACTATAATTGTTGCAATAATTTTCTGTCTTGATTATTATTTTTCGACTCGAATTTTATTATCTACACCAGCTTCTATCGATATGTAAATAAGTACAAATGTGTGTGTGTGTGTGTGTGTGTATTCTACTATCTTATAAGAGGGAGAGCACACTTGGTGCCTTCCTGTAGCTTCAGTGGGAAATTCATATGCCTTTCTTTCGTCCTCTCTGTCTATGGCCTATGCCAATTGGTCTTATTCGGATGAGTTGCATTTCATTTTCCTTTTGTTAGTTTATCAGTCAGGGCCAAATCCTTCTCCCGAAAAATTTCTGATTTTCTTTCCTCGACAAGTGAAGTTTCTTGTTGAGTGAGTAAGGCCCGATCGAGCTTATGTGCTTGCCAGGTCTTTCACCATCTGCTTTTCCTCGAGAATGTGAGACTGCTCACCCTCAGTAATCGTATTGTCCGCTCTTTTCATGATTGTACAGCTTTTTCTAAATAAAGAATTTCTAGGCAGTCCTCCCAGTCGACCAAAGGCGCAATGGCTTTTGGTTTTGAATCCGGCTAAGGTGTGAGCAAAGGTATCAACGGGTCAATATGCATGTCTGTCATAAAGGAGGCTACACTCTGTTTGGATGGTCATTTTGTATTGTTTCACAATGTATCGTATTATCTTGTATTTTGTTGTATTATATCGTTCTGCATTGTTTTGATGAATATAACATTTAGATATATTGTATCATTTTTTGTCGTTATATAATGTCACACATCAACAATTTGAAGGATAAAACTACAAAAATAAGTAGAGTACGGGGTAGAGTTACTACAAAAGGGTAGGGTAAAGAATAAAATACGATTATTAAATATTAAGTAAGACAAAATGAGAAAAAGAAATAAGATAACGACGCGATCACACCAAATCTATCATTACACAAAATGACTTTCCGTCGTTACACAACAATGAATTTAACGATACAATACAATAAAATTTAAATAACAATTAAAACCAACATTGTATTTAAACTAACAACACAATACAATGCAATACAATAGGTAATAACCATCCAAACAAGGTGTAAATTGGTCATTTCGTGGGCCATTTTGACATCGGAAATATCACCACTTGATTCCTCTCAGTTGAGTACTATTATTTCTGCATCACACTTCTTTCGCTACAATGCTTCCTCTTTCTCCCTCTTCCTTCTCTGCATTGTAAATGTAAAATTTTTATAGTTTTCTCTCTGCTATATACTTTCCTGAACTTCGTGGACCTTTTTATGTTTTTTTCTGAACAATAGTTTTGTTTAATGGTCTTTCGTTACGTTCCGTTTATACGCATGTTTGGTTTCTCTTTTCCTTTTCCGTGCTCTCGTGTTTTTCATTCTCTTTGTTGGTGCTTTGTTTTACCTGAATGCTTGCGAAAATACTCCAACAAACTGAACTTGTCCTGTAGGTCGACAAAACTCAAAAACTTCACTGGATCTCACGTGAAAGTTGTGTATCCAGTTGTTCAACTGTGATCCTCTTTAATCAAGTACAACAATACTTACCCCCTAATCCATTCTTGCCATAATTTTCAGTAATTTTTATTATATCGTGTTGTATATTCTTCTTCTTTCCACTGAAGGTTACAAATCAAATTAAGCATTGGAGATAGTATTTCTCAAAGCATACTTTTGAATCTCTTTACTATCTAACAAATAAAATTTTATTCGTACAATAGTGCGCGAGGGAATTTGAGTTCGGGGCAGCTCAGTCAGACGTGTGGTATGTACGAGTGTATTTTTCTGTAAGAATCATGCGGCATGTACAACTGCATTTTGCTAGACCACTAACTACATAATAGCATTGCTTAGAAAGAACTTTCAATAATCGTCTGGCTCAGCAAAGTCTTTCAAATTTTTTGTGTAAATAACTGTGAATAGTGTGTTTGTACTTATAAAAACAAGTAGTAGTTATGTGTGCCTGAGCTTATAAATACAAGTGGTAGTTATTTTGCCTGTTGAAATAGTTTGACCTTTTCCAGTGTATTGTAGCTGGCCAGTTTTCACTGAAGAATCTGTGACGTCAACTTGTGTCCTCTCCTGTGAAGCTGCAGAGTAGCAAAACAAAACTATTGTGTACCTATTATGTCTTGGGTGCCAAAGGTATGACTTCAGCAGCCGGGTCTCTTACCCATGATTGAACCTGAAAAAAAAATGTTACAGAAAGAAAAAATGATAAGAAAATAGAAAAAAGTTTAAAATTGTTCATAAAGATGTGTCTTTAAGATCAAACACCCTTTTATTTAAGTTAACTATTAGGTTTGAGTTGAACTGTGTAAATTTGTGTACAAAGGTTCAATCCAGGCATGAATTGCCTGGTTGATCATTCCTGTTCTTGATTTGTTGTTGCTGAGCTTACTACTTTGGACATGTTCTCCTTCACGACAACACGTTTAATTTGTCTATTCATTAAACCAGTCACTATCGTCTCCTTGTCCTTCAAGCCAATTATTTGTTTGATCCTTTTGGGGTAAGGAATAAAAACTGATTGTAGAAAATGGGGCAGGGCAACAAGAAAGAAGAATAAGGGGGAAAAAACATGCACGTCCATTTAACCCACTGATTAGAAAAAAGAAAAAAACACTTAAACACATTACCAGTTTTTATAATTGGATTATTGCTCTGAGAGCTCAGAACACAAAGAAAGGAATACAAAAGAGATTGCGAGATTTAACTGAAGGACCAACTCAGAGGCATTACAAGTTGGCCAGTTGAAGAATAGAATTTACAAATATTTATTGAACAAAAAATCCAAGCGGCTAATTTTTGTTTTCTACAGCTATTGGAAAAACTTGAGAAAAAAATACATAAAATACAACATTGGGCCCGTGCACATATATATATATATATATATATATATATATATATATGTTCACACAAATTAAACAATATGCTTCACCGGCCTTTTGAAATAAGAAGCTTAAAACTACATTCACACCGGTCATAAGCAACCTTAACTTTTAAAACTGTATAAAAAAACGATTTCGCACATACAAGTAAGTAGTGTTATTGGGCCCGTCAACCACCATCTAGTACTAATACAAATATAGTTCCCATTTTTAAATTGAGCCGTTTAGGACATTCATAGTGTTCTCGAACATTTCTTTATAACAAGCTTAACCAAACAATAAGAACATCGCAAAAGCTAGGATATTTCAAAAATGAAAAATATATTGAAAGGCGAAGGTGACTTTTTTTTAAGTCAACCCATTTTCCTACTGCACCTAAATGAGAAGGATCAACCCATTTTTGTAACCCACCCATTAATATCTAACCCTTCGATCTCCATGAAGTATGAGTGTTAACTTTTGATTCGTTTTTGCTCAACTGTTACAACCCACCAATGATTTTGAAAGAGAAAAACATATGCACTTAAATGGGCTGAAATCTGAACAATCCATATTTGCAACCCCCAGTAGAATTTTACAATTTATTTTCAACGGAAATTAGTTATTGCAGTTATATCACGAACTATGGAATTTGAATTTTTATGATCAAAAGATACTGATATCAGGTGATCAATTTTCAATTTACCTTTAAAAAAAGGATAATCAAATGGGAGCCTAAAAAAATATGGGAGCATATATTTAAGCATCTCTTCAGTTCCAAGTAAAATTTATCGTGTGACCAAGGAAAGATGGATTTCATATATTTTCTACAATCATATACTTGCAGTGAAACAGAAACCCATAAGACCAAACTAAGTACATGTCTACTTCATTTCATCGCACAAGCATCTTTACGGCTTTGAGGTCTATCCTGGACCACAAATTTTCATGGAGGAACCAACTAAATCCTACCTTCATAACCTAAGATGTGTTCCTAGTATTCCCTTTTCTTTAAATATTTTTAAGTTAAAATTTAACTACTATAATGTTGCAACCTTCTGCATGAGAATAAGTAGCCGATTATATCATTTAAAATGTTCCACAACGATAATGAACAAGGGCAAGAACTAGAGATTGCAGTAACAATTGGCTGTACAGAGTGGAAATTAAACCTAAAGAAAAGAGTAGCTAATGGCTAATTGACAAGCTTGATACTTTAGCAGTATCATAGATGTTGGAATCAAACACATTATACCATAAGCCTCACAAACCTGCAGCCTCTAGAAAGTAACAGCCTACTAGCCGTAGCAAAAGCTCAAAAATTCCTCGTGCCACACGAGTGGGTTTTCATGAAGATCAATCATGTTGCTTCAGATTATTACTTAAACTATCAATCTATGTTTACAATGTTGATCAATAAGAATGAGTTATACTAGATGTTAGAAACCAGTCAAGAAACTCTCTTACAATCATTTATCGCTATTGGTAAAGACAAATGCTGCACCAAAGGGGGCACAGTTACTGAATTCACGACTAATGGAATTATGTCAGCCTCCTAAGAGCATCTAAACACTATTACTAAGCAATAACCAACATTCTCAAACAACAAATCTACACTAATCATAATAGGGTAATCACTGAATCACAGTTCAATTTATTTTTACATTTCTCTTTATCTCTAAACCTCTCACCCTCTTAGTATGTATACTGTGAAATGTCAGCTTCCACATAGAAGCCCCCACATGCGTACTGCATGAGACAAAACTCTAAGGCACTCGAGTTTAGTAGCTAATCTCCCAACTATCAAAAAATCTAAACTCCAAAAGTAGAGCACAACCAAAACATCCATATAATTCCTCAACTTCAAACGCAATGCCCTAACCAGAAGTCTAAGAACGGTAAAGGAGGCTAAAGAAAAGAATATAGTCTAGCAGATTACCAATCAACCAACACAAACACCATATATGCTAATAAACATGTTTTGTACATCAAACATATCCTTACCACCCATAATACTGCGAGTAAACCAGTCTGCTGAAGAGTCAGCCTTTTATCTCTTTTGCCTCGCCGGAAAAAGACAGGTCGAATCGAAAAGATCTTCTATTGTAGAAATTTCAACCAGAAGAAAATTAACTTCAAAATGTAGCCCCAGACAGCAAGATAAGCTTTTGAAAATAATAAGACATTATCTCGTACATTTGCAACAACTAAATAAACCAATGAAACAGCAGAGCAGTGCCTTAACTTGCAAAGAAGTAAACAGAGAACCTTGTAGAAGAGAGAGACCCAAAAAGAGGAATTATAAACTAGGGAGACTCCAATACAGTCACACTAACTGAATTTCATACTATAGCTATTAATATTTGTTCACATCACAAAACTAAGCATCTCAATTGTATGGCATGGTTATTATTTCCTTACCACTAAACTACATCTGTCAGTTAATCAGTCCTAAGAAAGGAGAGATCGAAACATTAGCAACCTAGGTTAGTGAATAAGCTTGTGCAATAGGCAAACTAGCTTAAAAGAACGCCAGAAGAAGCCAGGAAATTCAAGATTATCGGGTTAAGCATCATCAAAACGAGGATGTATCCTCAAAGGCATGAGAGGACATCACAACACAAAAAACTGATGGGAAGTTGAAAGAGATGCGCAACAAAAAGGGCCCTACACAAAATAGAAAAATAATTTTTTTAAAAACAGTGTTGTGTGGCAGAAGACGATTGCCAAGAGAAGCTTCTCACAACCCCAACTCAGATGTTATGCGATAAGCATTTCATTCTTCAAAAGATGATGTATTATGAAGAACAAGCTTTAATTATCTTCACTGAAAACTGATTCCCTTCTACCAAAACCTCATTTTAATGTCATCTAACTTAGGGGATTTTAATCTTAGAGCATAAATGTGTCTTTTCATAGTCTTTTTTTGGTTGGCAATTAAATCATCATTAGAACATTCTAAGTTACGTTACAACTTGAGCACCCTGTTATCTAATGCCCTGAAGAACATAGAGAATCCAGTACAACATTTGCCCTCGAGTCTGAACCCCAACTGCCCCTGGGTCGTAGCCCAAAACTGAAATATGCACAGAAAAAATAACCTGCCAGCTCAAGGGCTGTCGATGGTGCAGTTAATTTTTAAGTTAAACATAATCTTTTATCTAAATGGTTCTATGAAAGATTTAATTCAGAACAACTTCAAAGTCTACAAACATAACATAAGAGAAAAGGAAGAAACCGCATAAAGATCTTGCATACAAGGTCCCCTCCATCAATCAAGAAAAACGGCAATCCAATGACAGTCTGTTAACAGACAGCCACCAATTATAACTTTTCACATTACTTCTTGTACGGTTGTACCGATATACCAATCTAATGGTTGCTATGGCACATTATTCTACAGCTCATAGACCCGTAACAGGTTCAAATCCCATAGCTGTCATTCTTATCTACTCTTCGTCCAATCAAAAAGTATACATGGAACAGACAGCATACAAAAACAATAAAAAGTACTTAGTGAACTTCAATGTTAGCACTGGAAAAGCATCTCAGAGCAATGAAAAGTGTCTCACCAACTACTACGCCTCAATCCCAAGCCGGCTGGGTTCAGCTATATGGACCGTCAATATGATTTCATTCCATTTGAACCAGTTTCATTCAAGTATTCAATAATTTAGACTCTAGATTGAAGTTCTCTACATTTTTTTTAAAAACTATTGACAATATGTCAAAAAGGGAGGTTGTATTTTTATCTCCAGCTGCTAACGGAATAGTATATTCATGGATCACATTTTCTATGTCTTTGTGTGTCTCTGCATTTTTTATTCTTTCTGGATAAGTGTGTGCGTCTCTGCTTTATGTATCACTGCAACATAGAACTGACCATAAGAATCCCTCTTAAGGGAAGTGGATATTCAGTTAACAAAAAAGAGTGGGCATTCCAATGTATGCCCCTTCTTACTTTAGAGGCTGCAACAGCAAACTGTGAACTGTCAGGGCTAAAACTGATCTTCACATACAGTTTTTCCTTCTTTCCTTTTTTTTTCTTTTTTCAAAATAGATTGTAAAATTTCGGTTAGGAAGTGGATACTAGAACTTCTATACCAACTCTTTGTGGAAACTATTCTTCTGTTGACCAACAAAAAAAAAAAAGGAATAACGGAAAAAGCTATGATTTGATATTAACTTCTATGGTTATTATTTAAGGATCAGGTCTGCACTATCCCATGTCCGAAGAAGCACCACTATTAGTTGCTATTTTCCAGAAGCATTGAGCGAGCACTAGAAGATAGGTAATTCCAGAGCATACATTTTATAGAAACTCTTGCATAAGAACTGAAACTAACGCATAACAATGTTTAATTAGCAGGAAATTTCCATAAACTACGTTGCATAACCAAGGAAAGTGCAGAATATAGCTACAGATCCACTAGGACTAAGTTGACATAAATCGTCCTAATATGGGAAAAAAGAAAATTTCAAAACCATGGGCAAAACAACTTAACTGCCACAGAAACTTCCAATCCAAACCATCTCCAACAACAGGGCAGCAACCTGAAATGACAAAGCTAGGATAAAAACCCCCAGAAAAAGAAGAAAGACGGTAAAGCTAATCACCTACATTGCGATGCAAACGCTTGACTGAAGGCTTAGTTACAACCATCAATCACGTCTTTCCACTCCCTATTTACCATCCCAGCTCAAGTCTTTCTACCACGGCCCTCGAACACTGCCTTTCTAGTCTTGCCTTTCTCTTCAACTGAAGCACGATCGCTAAAAGTCCTACAAAATGGTAGCAAAGGAATAACAATCTGTTCTGTGGAATTTGTCGGTGTTACAAAATCTATCGAACGCTCACTTCTGTTTTTTTCGGTTTTGCTCCTTGATAGACCTGACCATATCCATAGCCATATCCTGGTGCTCTCTTGTCTGTGAATGCATATCTAGGCCCTCAACAGTTTCACAATCAACCTTGCAAATACGGCACCATCCCATGCTCACGGGCTTTCTCTTTCTTAGTCTATCAAAGGAGTCCACATCACCCTGAGAAGTTGGAATTAACAAAAAATTAATAAAAGGATATCTAATTTCATGCACATAATGACCATCACGTGATAACAATGCTATAAAGCTCAATTTCCAAGAAATAACATACTAAAGAAGGAAAATGAATAAGATAATTACACAGTTCATAACATAATGACTTACTGCATAAAGCCCGTGATTCAGAAATCCTGGGACAGGATACCTGCTCCTGAAGCCAGGCTCCCCAAACCGTGGCATACCAGGTTTGTTGCGTCCAATTGATTCACCAAAACCAGGAATATCTCCAAACCCAGACAACTCCCCCATATAAGGACGGCCAGCAAAGGGACCAAAGCCAGCAGGTTCACCAAAACATAAATGACTTGGTAATTTCTGAGGATCCAAAGGCTCAACATGATGCAAATGACTTGGCACGTCTTTTCCAAACAGATCACCACTCCGGACATGTTTGTAAGGATGACCAAAGGTAGCATGCTCGCTACCTCTCAAATCCCCAAGACCATCAATCTCGCCTCCATGTGGATGGCCAGGCAAAGTTTGGAACCTACCATCAGAGAATAAACCACCAGCTTGATTGGAAGGTAAATTGAACGGCCCAGGCCCTTCAATAAATTGACGGGGCTCTCTGCCACCAATATCGTCAAAACGCGAGTGACTTGCAAATCCACGTGGTGGAATGTTAAAGAACTCCCCATCAGGGTTTCTCGCAGACAAATAATCCATATGTTGCGCACCAAATCCAGAGCCTGCCCTTTTTCTATCATCGTCATGCGGACCAAGCTGTGCTTCTCTTTCTCCACTTCCCTTGAAATGCATCGAGCCAGGAGGATGATATGGAGGCAATAATCTGTTAGGCGGAACCCCAGCACTGGCCTCAAATTTTGATCCAGAATCGTATCCTAATCCGCGAGGTGGTTTGTCAAGAAGCCGTGATGCTGCAACAACGAAGTTCATTATTTAGTGAAATTAGTTAGGAAATTAATTCTTCTTGATAAATTATTGAGGAAACAATTGAATAAAAAATTCCAACTGACCTTGATCGTGAGTCACTGGTAAAGGACTTAAATGCTCCCCCATAGGCGCCTTCAACCTTGTATCCCTAGCTGATTCCATACCTCTAGGTTGGCCAAATGGAACCTTATCAAAGGACCCTGGGGGGAATGGGTTTGGTTGATTTCCATCAAACCGATTCACCCTTTGGTTTTGAAACATTTCAGCTTCTGCTGGATTAACCGAGTGTTGTGTTCCACTATGAATTTCAGGACCACTTAACGGTGCTCTTCCCATTCCCGTTATCCCCTCTCGGAAATCACCTGGTGGAGGAAAATGACCATGCCCTCTAGCAAAGGGTGCTGTAGACCCTGGACCGGGGATAGCACAAAGGGGGGCACTACTAGGCTGCTTCAGGAATTGTGGATGATGAACACGAGAATTAAATGGCTGACCAGCCTGAGGCACATCCCCTGAAGGCATCATTGCATTGGGGGGATATCCAGGACCTTGGGCATGAGAAGAACGGCCTGAAGGTTGCATTGGTGGTATCATCATAGGACCAACAGACCTTTGTTGACCAGATGGTCCATATTTTGGTGGTGGCATCTCATGGCCATACTGCTGAAAACCCCCTGCGTCAACGGTAGCGTCATGTGAATTTCTTCCAGGGTTCAGATTCTCCATTGAACCATCGGTGGCATCAGAAGATGCATGATTTGCCAAAGCCTGGTCCAGCTCTTTCGGAGCATCATCATAGGCATCTTTCTCTGGCTTAACTGTTGCATCAGCTGATTTGGCAGCAGATTTAGGCTCCAAAGAGTACTCATTTCCCTCTTCCTTAACAGTTCTTTTGTCCATAAGCTCATCTGAATCACCCTTATGAACATTTATATCACTGCCGGTGCTCTGTGCAAGGGAACTTAGATCCTTTTGAGCATTATCCTGGGAAGAAACACCCACTTCTGGCCTTCCTGCAGTTTTGTCAGGTAACTCATCACTTTTACTTTCTAGGGATGACCGTTTCTTCTGATCAATCGACTCATGCTCATTGCTTATGCGGTTCCCATAACTTGGATTCATTTGTGGCTGGCTTAAAGCAGGCTGGATAGGTCTAACCTGGGCTGCAGTATTATATCCACCATGAGCCTGACAAATCACCTGGACATGATTTTGCATCCCAGGCCTGCCTATATATGTTTGAGATTGTTGAGGTTGTGGTGGAGGTGGTAAGGCGACATTTTGCTGTGGCTGAATATACGCATGCAAATTTTGAGGCACCGCATTAGGAAGACCTTGAGGGCGGAACTGAGACTGCAATGGCTGCTGGTGAGTAAAATGACCTTGTTGGTGTGATTGGCTCAGAAATGGACCAGGAAATGTATGCTGTTGACTGTATTGTTGAGGCATTGGCTGTTGATTAGGCTGAACAGGATGTTGCTGAATTGGGTGTCCTGCTTGTTGAGCAGTAGGATAAAGTTGAGACTGTGCAGGAGCTTGACCTTGAGAAGGTACAAGCCCCGGTTGCTGATTGGCGACTAGACCCTGAGGTGGGCGCACTAAAGGAGGTTGTTGAGTAACCTGACCCTGAGTTTGAACCGGAGGCATAGACCCACTAGTAGGATGTGGACGCATTTGAGTTTGCTGGTTAATCCCCACAGGCGCTTGCTGCATGGGCTGGGGTTGTGGATAGGAATGGAAACCTGAAACTGTATTGGCTGTTGAATGGAGGGTCTGACCCGGTGCATGAGCAGGCTGGCTGGCCTGAGGAGGGCGCAATTGGCCATGAGATTGTGGAAGATGTTGCACATTTATTTGCGGTTGAAGTAGTGAATGAGGTTGTGGTTGCACAGGAGGATGCGGTTGGCCTTGAGAAGACGGGGGGAGATGAACCTGGGCGGGAGGCTGCTGATACTGTGGCACCTGCACATGGTGTTGTGAATGAGGCTGCATTGGATAGGGCTGCGGATATGGGGGAGGTTGATTAGGTGGCTGAGCACGAGAAGTTGGATATATTTGTGATGGAATTTGGGTATGAAGTTGCATAGTAGGTGGGAGCTGCTGCTGTGGGTTGACTTGAACCTGGTTTTGATTCTGTTGTGCCAGAGCTTGAACCTGTGATTGAGTCTGCCCCTTAGGTAGGGCTTGCATTTGAGGTTGAGATTGGGGATTAAGTGGTTGCGACTGGGGCTGGGGTTGAGGCTGTGTTGGGACCGGGGTGTGGGTTTGTGCAGGTGGCTGCATGTAAATCTGAGGTTGCTGATATTGTTGGACGGGTTGCTGCTGATAAGGATAGTATTGTTGATAAGTTTGCTGTTGATAAGGATCATATCCAGCATATTGCTGATAATACTGTTGATATTGTTGCTGATACCACTGGTCTGAAGTAGGCACACCAGCTGAAGCTGTAGCAAGGGCCTGAGAGCTGCCATTTGTTTGCTGATTGGGATCTTGTCCAGGTGGCACAGAAGCTGTTAAGGTTTGAGGGTTTGGCGTCTGCGATGCTGGAGTTCCTGATTGAGCTGTAGTTTGATTCGACTCAGCACCAGCACCAGCAGTGGTGGCTGCGCCAGAGCTAGGATTATCTTGAGTACCGTTAGCTGTCTGCTGTGCAGGATATACACCCTGGATAGAAGATATACACTAAGAAACCATCCATTTCCATTATAAGGGAAGATGAGGATTACATATGTATGTAAGAAAAGCACTCACAGGACAACTCAAGGCATGCTCATGCACTTGTCGATGCACAATCTGGACTCCACATCTATTGCATATAACTGGGGAATTGCCAAAGGAACAGGCAGAACAATGGGAAGTGTTATCAGACAAGGGACCTTCCCATGTGCATCCACTTCTGTGATAGAGACAACGCACTTTAACTCTGCCTAAGCTTTCAGCAAGTGTCTTGTCTGACTCAATAAGGGGCTGCGAGGAAAAGCAACAAATTCAAGATACCAAGAGTAGGCAAAAGCATGAGCAATTATCTAAAAGACAATGTACAGAGTGCAATTACTTTAGAGTCCGCTTCAGTCACCAAGTATCCATCATAGGGACAGGCCCGGCTCCCATTGGCAACATGGGCCAGACAAGGTTTGCAGTAGAGATGAGTGCACTGTGATTGGACGGCTTCATTAGGGAATACGAGTGTGCGACAAACAGGACAGAAATACTCTCCGGGATAGGTATGGATGTCAATTATGCATTCAATATCAAAACCCATATCTACTCAGGAGTAAAAAAGTCAGTTCCCACAACACATCAACGCATTTATGCTTCTGGTACAAGAAAGTTGCTACTGCAAAGCTCGTCAAATAACTATAATTAGAAACACGACAATGAATGAAATACACATTCAGGTAATAAAGGCAAAATAGAATTAACGCAAAAGTCAAATCTTAAAAAGACACATATGCACTCAACTCCCATGCCCTAACACTTGTATATGCTAAATACTTATTGAGAATGATGTTTAAAACAAGAAATCTAAAGCTGAACTAGGTATTGCAAGATTGTGATCATTATAAAATGAAGGTTTTTGGTTAAGATTTACAGTAACAAGAAAGGATACATATACAACAATCAAGCACGCATGAAGGAAAATCCAGAAATGCAAATGCAAACTATTCAGTAAACCCTGAGCTTGTTAAAATTTAGAACTAATCAGTTCATCCAACCCTATAAGAAATTAAAAGCCTCAACACCGGTTTTGAATTGGGAAAAAATGCAAAAGTTAACAACGAATAGACATTGAATCGTAAATTCAAGCAGAATAAGATTAGCAGAGTTGAGATAGAAGTTATCATAACCTAATAATCAATTTCATAACTTAAAAAAAACTGATTCTTTTTTTTTTCCCTCAAAGAAAAACTGTAATAGCAGGAGCATGATTCGACAAAGGATTTCAATCCAAACAAGAAATGGCAGATCAATAAGCACTAAACATTGCACACAAAAACCAAATATGAAAATGCAAAATGAATGTGGAAACCCTTGCCGGAAAATTCTAGGGTTTATCCAAGGGCCGATTGAGCAATCAAGTAAACAAATGGCACAACCTAGTGAAGCGGTGATTATAAATATGTACTTCGATTCTTTGTGAACAGACAAATGACGTCGTTACGTGTGGGTTTAACCCTAAATCATAACGCCCAGCCTAGCAGATATTTTCACTCCAAATATTACCCTTTATATTTTTTTCACCACCGCTAGCATTACTTTTTTTATTATAGTCCTTGTGTTAAAAGTGTAAGCATTGCGTGAACCGATAATAATTTATATATAAAAAGTACATTTTTCATAATAGATTTATCTAAATGATGAGAGTGAATGTTATTACATGGACATAATAGGTGACTTCAATATATTGAATATCCAAACTATGAATTTAGCTACCTTTTATTATATATTATATAGTTTAATATATGAGATACAATATATTATGTTATTGTATCTCACATAATATCTTTTTATAATAATGTTCTTAATGTATGTTACTACCTTAATTATATATTATTTGGAATTACATATAGTTTAATATATGAGATACAATATATTATGTTATTGTATCTCACATAATATCTTTAAAAAGAGAAAGGATTTTGTTAAATCCAAAAATTCAAAAGTTTGTTATAAATATGGCAGAGTTGGTCATTTTTACAAGAATTGTAAAGTCAAGGAGAAAATTAAGAATCTTGACATTGACGATGACTTAAAAGAATCATTATACAAGATTTTATTGAATTTAGAACCAGAAAATTCAGGTTTAGAGTCAGATGAATCATGCGGCTCCTCATCAAATGAAGATATTAGAGTCCTTGATAATGAAAGCTTTATTTCAACCAGTTCAGAGGATGAATGTCTTCCTTGTCAAATAGGACAACCCTGTACTAGTAAGGGTAAAGAAGATGATGAGTTTTATAATCTCATTTCTCAATTTCAAGATACAAATATCAATGTTTTAAACAGTGATAGATAACCTTGTGGATTTGTTAAAAATTATTAAAGATCCAGAGCTTAGGTCCCAAATTATTGATAAGGTGAATGAATCACCAAACAGCCAGAAATTCAAACTGGCATTCAAATACAAGAATCACATGTCCAAATACCATGTCAGAAGTTAAAAAAACTTCTTCAACAAAGGAGAAATGTTATAACTGGTCCTGCTACAGTCCAAGATTTGGAAAGAGAAATTTCCAATCTAAGACAAGAAATTTCTAGCCTCAGACACCATAATCAAATCCTAGATGAAAGGATTTCCAAAATTGAGGACAAAGGAAGCATCATACAAGCTCTAATTCATCAAATCATGGAAGAAGCATCTATAGAAGGAGAAAGTTCCAAAGTTACTCAAGGAGGAAATTTCCTCACAACTATGGAAATAATTACTTCCCAAAAAAATTTCATAAAGGTTACTCTTTTAATTGACTACAATTTTAAAAATGAATTTACTGCTCTTGTTGACAGCGGAGCTAATTTAAATTGTATTCAAGAAGTATTAATCCCTTCAAAATATTTTCATAAAACTACTCATAGTTTAAGATCTGGAAATGGGCAGAAAATGGGTATTACTTTTAAATTGCCAAAAGCCTATATTTGTCAAGACAAAGTTTGCATACCACAGAGTTTTGTCTTAGTAAAAGACATTTCAAATGAAATTATTTTGGGAACTCCATTTTTTAAAAAAAATATTTCCTATAAAAAAAAATGGGATACTAAGGGTATTATAGGAACCTTTGAAGGAAAAACTATTGAATTCCAATTTATAACGGAACCATTTTTCAGAATTATAAATGAAATAAAAGATAGGTTGATGAATAAACATCAACAAATTAGTTTTCTAAAACAAGAAATCTATACTCTTAATATTGAAGAAATTTTGCAAAATCCTAAATTACAGCAAAAAATAAATTTCTTATAAAACCAATTTTCCTTACAAATTTGTAGTGACCATCCTAATGCTTTTTGGGAAAGGAAAAAGCATATTGTTACTCTTCCATATGAAGAAACTTTTTCAGAGAAAAATATTCCTACTAAGGCAAGGTCAGGCCAAATGAATTCTGAATATTTAGAATTATGCAAAAATGAGATTTCTTCTCTTTTACAAAAAGGTCTTATACGATCTTCGAAATCTCCATGGTCATGTACAGCTTTTTATGTTAATAAACATGCTGAACAGGAACGAGGAGTTCCTAGGTTGGTTATTAATTATAAACCCTTAATAAGGTTTTGAAATGGATTTGATATCCAATCCCTAATAAAAAGGATTTATTGGATCGACTCCATAATGCTATTATATTTTTCAAACATGATTTAAAATCGAGATATTGGAAAATTCAAATTGCTGAAGAAGATAAATATAAAACTGCTTTTAATGTCCCTATTGGGCAATTCGAATGGAATGTCATGCCATTTGGATTAAAAATGCCCCTTCAGAATTTCAAAAAATCATGAATGATATTTTCATGCCTTATAGTAATTTTATCATTGTTTTATTAATGATATTTTAGTATTTTCAAATACTCTAGAAATGCATTTTAAACATCTTGATTTATTCAAGAAAATAATTATACAAAATGGATTGGTTATATCCAAACCAAAGATGTCTCTTTTTCAAACCAAAGTTAGATTTTTGGGTCATAATATTACAACAACAACAACAACAACATACCCAGTGAAATCCCACAATGTGGGATCTGGGGAGGGTAAAGTGTACGCAGACCGTACCCCTATCTTGGAAGATAGGGAGGCTGTTTCCGAAAGACCCTCGGCTCAAGAGAAAACACAACGAGAAAGGTTAGATAAGCACAAGCAGTTCAAAGCAAAATGCAAATGAAACTAAAGAAAGTGAATAAGTCAAAATAGAGCAGTCTGAAAAAGGGAGCAGTAGCTACCACAGATAAATAAGATAATCGAAGTACAAGAAACAACATATAGTAGCAAGAAACAAAGGACAATAGACTATAGATCGAAAACAGCGAATACCTACTAGCCTTCTACCCTAATTTGAGTCCTCCAAAACCTCCTATCTAAAGTCATGTCCTCGGTAAGCTGAACATGCGCCATGTCCTATCGCAGCACCTCTCCCTAATACTATTTCGGCCTACCCCTACCTCTTCTAAAACCATTCATAGCTAACCTCTCACACCTCCGCACTGGGGCATTTGTGCATCTCCTCCTCACATGCCCAAACCATCTCAGCCTCGCTTCCCTCATCTTGTCCTCCACTGATGCTACTCCAACCTTATCCCGGATATCTTCATTTCTAATCTTATCTCGCCTGGTGTGCCCACACATCCATCGCAACATTCTCATTTCCGCAGCTTTCATCTTTTGGACATGAGAGTTTTGGGTCATAATATTGAAAAAGGAAAAATTATTCCTATTAATAGAAGTATAGAATTTGCTTCTAAATTTCCAGATATTATTACTGATAAGACTCGAGATACATCTATTTTATAGGCAAATTACATCAAATCCACCCCAAACTATACCTGAAAAATCTAGTTCACACTCCAACTATTCGGACGACCTATTACACCCTTAATCATGTAAAAAGTGAATTTAATACCACCTCAATACACATATAATCAGTTGCATAAAGGGAGGTGTGATACACTCGCTGCCACGTCAGCGACACATCAACGCCACGTTAGATATCTTTTAATTTTAATTTTATCTTATTTTCCTTTTATTTATTCATTTGATTTTCTATTATTAATTATATTTACACTATTTAATTTCTAATTAACCATAAAATCCTCCCATAATTACATCTTCTCAATCATTAAACCATCTCCCCATCCCATTTCACTAGAACCACCATATCCGCCACCACCCCCACCACCAATTTCACCACAACCATATCCGCCACTGCCAAATTTGCCACCACCATATCTGCCACTACCACCACAATCAATTTTACCACCACCATATCCATCATCACCGTCGAACCTACCATCGAACGCACCACCACAAAATAAAAAAATTAACCACAAATTTCACCACCCACAACCAAATCAACCATTAAATCGCTTCACAACTACTGCCACTATAAGAAATTGCAAACAATCACCATAAATTCAAGATTGCTGCCATTAAACCACCACCATTGCCGCCAGCCCGCCAACCAAATCCACCACCGAATTTACAAATCATTATTGATAATTTTTAACAATGTAATATTAAGAACAGGTTAAAGTGAGAGAAAAATAAAATAAATTGAAGATTGATCGGAAAAAATGGAAGCTTGCCGGAAAAAATTTCCGGCCAAGATTTGTTACACTATTTCCATATGATGACAATGAAGATTCTTGTCCTACAAATCTTATAGGAAGGATAATGCAAAAGTAGAAGTGCAATTGAATCCAAAAATGAAAAGACAACTTTTAAAAGTAGAAGTGCAATTGAAAGAAAAAAGTCAAATTATTAGAAGAAGAGGAATTGGTGGTGAACGGTGAAGAAGAGGAATTGGTAGTGGTATTTTGATTTTGGTGGTGGTGGGTTTAATGGTGCCTATTGAAATCAGTGGAGGTGGTGGCTATTGAAATCTGGTGTTGGTGATATATATGGTGAAGAAGGTGGAGAGGGGAGGGGGCGACGTGGTGGTGGTCAAATTTAGAAGAAGGGGAGTTTGGGGCTGGGGCTGGGGGTGGCGTGAGGGTGGAGGGGGGCAACATGTTAAATGAAGAAGAAGAAGAAGAAGAAGAAGAAGAAGAAGAAGAAGAAGAAGAAGAAGAAGAAGAAGGGGAGCGGGTGGGGCTATGCAGTGAAGAAGAAAGGAAGAAGAAAGGGAGGGTTGGGGTGGGGATTATTAAAAAATATTTTTAATTAAAAAAGAAAATAATAAATAAATTTAACGTGCCTCTTTTTTAATTATTTTTATAATTTGTGCCACATCAGCTAGTAGGGTGGTAATAAATTCGTTTTTAGATGTTCAAGTGTGTAATAGGCCGCCTGTATAGTTTGAGTGTGAACTTGACATTTTGGGTATAGTTTAAGTGTAATTTGATGTATTTTGCCCTATTTTATATGATAGATTAAAAAAAATTCCAAAACCGTGGACTGATGATCATACTCAAGCAATGCGCCGGATTAAGGAAAAAGTTCATAATCTTCCTTGCCAAAAAATTATTGAAACAGATACTTCTGATATTGGCTTTGGAGGAATATTGAAACAGTATTCCCCAGATGATAAACAAGATTATTTAATACAATTTTATTCTGGTAAGTGGAATAATAGCCAAAAAACCTATGCTACTGTGGCTAAGGAAATCCTTGCTATAGTAAAATGTGTACTTAAATTTCAAGGAGATTTATATAATCAAAAGTTTTTAATAAAAACGGATTGCCAAGCTGCCAAATTTACGTTTAACAAAGACTGCAAGCATGATGTTTCTAAACAAATGTTTGCAAGATGGCAAGCACTATTAGCTCCATTTGATTTTGAAATTCATTATAAGAAACGGACAGATAATAGTCTCCCTGATTTTCTAACAAGGAAATATTTGAGTTCATAACTCTTGTTCATTTTATTTGCAGAATGAGGCCAAAATTTAGCCCCAACTCTAATAGAGGACGGGGAGGAAGAGGAACAACATCAAAAGGAACAGGTCGCGGTACTGTTCTTGCTCAAATGGACAACCAAAGGCTAATAGCCGCCAATATTGCAGAATCTTCCAGTAATACTAAGGAAGAAATCACATACCAACAATATTTGGATTTAATAAAATCCCAAAAACAGAAGGATAATATGTCTCCATCATACTCTAGTGCCCTTGCAGAAGATGATCACGAGGGCACGGATTCATATGAACAAACTGATAGCCGAGAATTAATAATTCTCATAGAAAATGATGATCTCCAATGGAGAAATGAGCCTTGGCAAATAATGCAAAGGTATTTTGATCAACAATCATATGCTACGATTACTTATAAATATCGTATGAATTATGAGATGGTTCTTTCATCTCTAGGATCAGCAGAATTTCAACATTTTTATCCTGCTACTAGAAAAAAAGTTTATAACTTTTCAAAAATTATTATAAAAAAAGATTTTCTCTCCAAATGAATGGGGATTAAGTACTTTAAAGGAAAAAGATTATACTCATCCTGAACAAAAAGTTCCAATTAAATTTAACTACTGGGATTATGTTGAAGCTTTTAATAAAGTATTTTTATATGGAAATCCTAATAAAAAGCATTCTTGGTTTATAAAGGTTTGTGCCAATGTTTATAAACAAGCCATCCCTAATTGGTTTTGTCAATGGTGGATTAATTATGGTCCAACCATAAAGATTTTACCCGAACCATTCAAAAGTTTATATACTGAATGGATTGAAGTCTCTCCAAAAATCATAGATTTGGAAACTAATAATATTTTCTTTGAAGGAATTACTAATATGTATTTCTTCATTGAATTCTCTATTCCGTGGATAATGAAATGGTCTGTAGAAGTGGGTCATACCCCGCACAATATTCCTTGTCTTCACAGGATTTTTTATACAAAATTCTAGAAGAAATTGATCCAAAAATCAAATGATGGAACCATTCCAGGACAAGAGTTAATAAACCAGATTGAAACTACCATTGCTAGTTATCGGGAATCAATAAATTCCAGACAAAGGGAAGTTCCTAGCTCTTTTCAGCACATTGCACACAAAATTCAGATGAAAAAAGGGATTATATCCCAAGAAGAAATGATAGCTCTTTATATGGAAGAATTTAAAAATGACTTATCCAAGAATCTTGGAATTGATATTTCTCAAATTTCGCCAGACATATCTATGGCATCGGTTGGTCATACCACCGACAATGAAGAGAATGAGGAAGAAGATGAAGAAGCAGGTGATAGCCATGTTTTAGCTGGAGAATCTCAAAGTCCTGATCATACGGAGGACTTTTCACAATTTTTGGCACAATTCAACAGCCAAAAGGAAGAATCTTCCAGCACCGCAAAGGACAAAGACAAGACTAAAATAAAGTGATAAGGTGGACCCCGCCACAAATGAAGTGATAAGGTGGACCCCGCCATAAAGAATCAACTTTTATAAAAGCATAGCTTTAATAAAGCAAAGTAGTTTGTTTTATTTAATTATTGTACTTTTACTTTATTCAAGGTAGCTTTTTCTTTTTCTTTGTCGGCCAAACTTGTCGTCCACCCTTATCTTTTTAATTTTGTCATTTTGTTTCATGATCCATTATAAAAGGATCACTTGTAAATGAGAAAAGGCAAGCTTTCACACACTGCCTTCTCTCTCTTGTAAAAATCTGTTAAATAAAAGTTTGAAGTTTGCCGCATCTCTCTCTCCTCTGGTTACGACAAAACTCACTTAGGTAATTCTCTTTTCTTTTCTTTTATGTTATTTAACAAATTTCTTATAATTAGCTTTAGCCTAAATGACAGGCTACACATCTTGTGTTGAACTATATCACACTAGACTACTACTTATTATGGTGAAAATGCTTTAATTAGCAAGGATTCACCAAGGGTGGTGTTGAGGTCAGGAAGAAAACAACCCAGACGGACTGTTCAAATTCAGCGGTGGTCCTGTTGTTTTGCCCGCTTAGCCGATATGGCGTTTAGGGATGTTTTTGGATTTGTTATGAGATTGGACAAACCCATAGCCAGGGTTATTAACCTATAAAAGTTTCTCAGTAGCACCATCCCAAAGTGCGATCCACACCTTTATGAACCAGGAATGTTTCTTATTAGGATTTTCATATAAAAAGACTTTATTAAAAGCTTCAACATAATCCCAATAATCAAATTTAACTAGGACTTTTTGTTCAGGATGAGTATAATTTTTTTCCTTTAAAGTACTTAATCCCCATTCATTTGGAGAGAAAATCTTTTTTATAATAATTTTTGAAAAGTTATAAACTTTTTTGCTAGTAGCAGGATAAAAATACTGAAATTCTGCTGATCCTAAGGATGAAAGGACCATCTCATAATTCATACGATATTTATAAGTAATCGTAGCATATGATTGTTGATCAAAATACCTTTGCATTATTTGCCAAGGCTCATTTCTCCATTGGAGATCATCATTTTCTATGAGAATTATTAATTCTCGGCTATCAGTTTGTTCATATGAATCCGTGCCCTCGTGATCATCATCTGCAAGGGCACTAGAGCATGATGGAGACATATTATCCTTCTGTTTTTAGGATTTTATTAAATCCAAATATTGTTGGTATGTGATTTCTTCCTTAGTATTACTGGAAGATTCTGCAATATTGGCGGCTATTAGCCTTTGGTTGCCCATTTGAGCAAGAACAGTACCGCGACCTGTTCCTTTTGATGTTGTTCCTCTTCCTCCCCGTCCTCTATTAGAGTTGGGGCTAAATTGTGGCCTCATTCTGCAAATAAAATGAACAAGAGTTATGAACTCAAATATTTCCTTGTTAGAAAATCAGGGAGACTATTATCTGTCCGTTTCTTATAATGAATTTCAAAATCAAATGGAGCTAATAGTGCTTGTCATCTTGCAAACATTTGTTTAGAAACATCATGCTTGCAGTCTTTGTTAAACATAAATTTGGCAGCTTGGCAATCCGTTTTTATTAAAAACTTTTGATTATATAAATCTCCTTGAAATTTAAGTACACATTTTACTATAGCAAGGATTTCCTTAGCCACAGTAGCATAGGTTTTTTGGCTATTATTCCACTTACCAGAATAAAATTGTACTAAATATTCTTGTTTATCATCTGGGGAATACTGTTTCAATATTCCTCCAATGCCAATATCAGAAGCACTTGTTTCAATAATTATTTGCCAAGTAGGGTTGGCTAGAGTAAGACAAGGAAGATTATGAACTTTTTCCTTAATCCTGTGAATTGCTTGAGTATGATCATAAATCTATGGTTTTGGAATCTTTTTTAATCTATCATGTAAAATAGATGTATCTTTTGCTAAATCTTTATAAAATGGCGAAATATAATTTAAGCTTCCAAGAAACTGTTGCAGTTGAGTCTTATCAGTAATAATATCAGGAAATTTAGAAGCAAATTCTATACTTCTATTAATAGGATTAATTTTTCCTTTTTCATTATTATGACCCAAAAATCTAAATTTTGTTTGGAAAAGAGACATCTTTGGTTTGGATTTAACCAATCCATTTTATATAATTATTTTCTTGAATATATCAAGATGTTTAAAATGCATTTCTAGAGTATTTGAAAATACTAAAATATCATCAATATAAACAATGATAAAATTAATATAAGGCATGAAAATATCATTTATGATTTTTTGAAATTAGAAGGGGCATTTTTTAATCCAAATGGCATGACATTCCATTTGAATTGCGCAATAGGGACATTAAAAGCATTTTTATATTTATCTGCTTCGGCAATTTAAATTTGCCAATATCCCGATTTTAAATCAAATTTGGAAAATATAATAGCATTATGGAGTCGATCCAATAAATCCTTTTTTTTAGGGATTGGATATCGAATCCATTTCAAAACCTTATTAAGGGGTTTATTATTAATAACTAACCTAGGAACTCCTCGTTCCTGTTCAACATGTTTATTAACATAAAAACTGTACATAACCATGGAGATTTCGAAGATCGTATAAGACCTTTTTGTAAAAGAGAAGAAATCTCATTTTTGCATAATTCTAAATATTCAGAATTCATTTGGTATGGCCTTGCCTTAGTAGGAATATTTTTCTCTGAAAAAGTTTCTTCATATAGAAGAGTAACAATATGTTTTTTCCTTTCCCAAAAAGCATTAGGATGGTCACTACAAATTTGTAAGGAAAATTGGTTTTTTAAGAAATCTATTTTTTGCTGTAATTTGGGATTTTGCAAAATTTCTTCAATATTAAGAGTATAGATTTCTTGTTTTAGAAAACTAATTTGTTGATGTTTATTCATCAATCTATCTTTTATCTCATTTATAATTCTGAAAGATGGTTAAGTTATAAACTGGAATTCAATAGTTTTTCCTTCAAAGGTTCCTACAATACCCTTAGTATCCCATTTTTTTATAGGAAATATTTTTAAAAAAAATGGAGTTCCCAAAATAATTTCATTTGAAATGTCTCTTACTACGACAAAACTTTGTGGTATGCAAACTTTGTCTTGACAAATATAGGCTTTTGGCAATTTAAAAGTAATACCCATTTTCTGCCCATTCCCAGATCTTAAACTATGAGTAGTTTTATGAAAATATTTTGAAGGGATTAATCCTTCTTGAATGCAATTTAAATCAGCTATGCTATCAACAAGACCAGTAAATTCATTTTTGAAATTGTAGTCAATTAAAAGAGTAACCTTTATGAAAATATTTTGGGAAGTAATTTTTTCCATAGTTGTGAGGAAATTCCCTCCTTGAGTAACTTTGGAAGTTTCTCCTTCTATAGATGCTTCTTCCATGATTTGATGAATTGGAGCTTGTATGATGCTTCCTTTGTCCTCAATTTTGGAGGCCCTTTCATCTAGGATTTGATTATGGTGTCTGAGGCTAGAAATTTCTTGTCTTAAATTAGAAATTTCTCTTTCCAAATCTTGGACTGTAGCAGGAGCAGTTATAACATTTCTTCTTTGTTGAAGAAGTTTTTTAACTTCTGACATGGTATATGGACCTGGGGATTCTTGGATGTGAATGCCAGTTTGAATTTCTGGCTATTTGGGTGATTCATTCACCTTATCAATAATTTGGGACCTAAGCTCTGGATCTTTAATAATTTTTAACAAATCCACAAGATTATCACCGTCTAAAACATTGATATTGGTATCTTGAAATTGGTATATGAGATTATAAAACTCATCATCTTTTTTACTCTTACAAGTACAGGATTTCCTATTTGACAAGGAAGACATTCATCCTCTGAACTGGATGAAATAAAGCTGTCATTATCAAGGACTCTAATATCTTCATTTGATGAGGAGCCGCATGATTCATCTGACTCAAAACCTGAATTTTCTGGTTCTGAATTCAATAAAATCTTGTATAATGATTCTTTTAAGTCATCGTCAATGTCAAGGTTCTTAATTTTCTCCTTGACTTTACAATTCTTGTAAAAATGACCAACTCTACCACACTTATATCAGGCTTTTGGATTTTTGGATTTAACAAATTCCTTTCTCTTTTTGAATTCTTTTTTCCGCTTTGCTTTCTTTTGAAAGCGTTTCTCTTTCCATTCTTGGAAGTTTTTCTTATTTTTCTTGCGTCTATGAGGTGCCTTAGTTTGTGGAATATCCATCCCAAATTGTCCACAGAATTCTGTTAATTGTTTTCTTTTCATTTAGACGATGTCTCTTAATTTGATGATTCATCTTGATCTCATTGCATAGGGCTAAACCTTCCTGCATGCATGTTCCTATTAATTTCACATAAGTATAATTATCATAATTGATACTAGCTTCCCCTTTCCTAAGAGTTTTTCTAACTCTTTCTGCAAAAAAGGTGGATAGTCCATTTATAAATTTAGATTTCCAATGACTATCATTGCATTCGGCCAGTTCCATAACCCGACAAAGGAATACATCCTTGTACCACCTAAATGAGGTAAGGGTTTTGCATCTTAAATTTTGAAGCATGGTCCTAATAGTTTCACTATTATCCATCCATCTTCCTGAAAAGTGTTCTATAATATTAATAACTAATGAATAAATAGCATTTGAGACAAGAACTAATTCTTGGGAAGTTCCTTGTTCTCGTTTTACAACGTTCAAGATATTACCACTCTCTTCTTGGGTTAAATAATTATCCCACCAGCCTGTTAATTGACCAGTAAAACCAACAATAATCATATCTGCGATGGTTCACTCATTATTCTTATTGACCTTACTAATTATACTATACATCAACATTCTATGTATGGTATAATAGATTTGTCTTTCACTATAACCATCTATGTTTCATTCGTAGATTTCTTTACCGCTATAACTATTGGTAATAATATGCTCATGCTCCTCTAATAAGACATCCTGAGCAGTAGGCCTAGGATAATAGTACATCCTTTGAGTAGGTTTCACAGCATAATGTTCATCTATTTTATTAATATCTGCTACAACCTGGGCCTTGCAATCCATATTTGGAAAATTATCATCATCCTCTGCTATTAAAGGACTAATATTGAAACCTTTAAATTTTTCATCAAGCATTTGCTCTAATTCTGAAAAAGGTTTTAATTTAAAATCTTTGATTTCAGGTGGAGGCTATATACTTGGAGTAGCAACAACTTCCTGCTTTTTCTCTTTATTAAGGGTGGAACAGTGTAATGTCTCTATTTGAGAAAAAAGTTTATCAATTCTTTCATGTAGTGAAATAATCTGTTCACCCAAGATAGTTATGTAATTATTAGCATAGTTTTGTTGTTTAAGCACATTATTAAGATGCTTAACAGTTAACCATTTTCGAAATGGCTCCCATTTGGGTGTATAAAATTCTTTGCTAATTTCCAGTCTTGCGGGTGTTCCCCGACTAAAATTAATTATTTGATCTGGATCCATTAAAAATCTTTAAATTCCATATCAGACGCAGTCAATTCTATGTCTGGAATATTAGTAACAATATTATCCTGGTCAATCTTAAGACCACTGACTCTATTAGTGTCAGTTTCTCTATTTTGATAAGTAGAAGCTCTAGATGGGGACTTGACAATATAATCAATTGGCGAAATATAAGAATGACATGAAGAATTTGATCTAGTTAGTCTAGATCTACTGCTGGTACTATAACTTTCAGTTTTATATAATAAAGATGGAGGTTCATAAAATCTTAATTTAATGGTCCCATCTGGGGCTTGCTCAATTTCAGAAATATCAGTATTTATATTATTTTGAGGAGGTGCAGCTCCTTCTATGCCCCACTCTTTGAGAAAATCAATTTCATCCCATTTGATAGGTCTTCTAGTAACAACTTTGGATTTACCAAAATTAGTTTCTATCAAAATAGTTTCATTTTTGAAATCCATGATTTTACACATAGGATTCATAGTATATAATGGTTTAAAATCTACACTATAACAGATACATATAATCTCTGTACCTGGCATGTAATCAAAACCATGCAATTTATCACTTAATATTAAAATGTCTAAAGAATTATCATCCTGCAATGATACCTGTAAGTTAGGATAAGTATTAAAATAAACCGGGTCATAAGCCAAACTGGTTTGTACTGTCTCTTAAGGGATTTTTTTCAATTTCGATTTCTACCATCTCTTAAAGTTGCTATAAATCTTTCCAGCAAACCTCTTAATGTAAGGGGTTTGAATGCTACTTGTACTAACCCAATATACATAAATCTATGAGTTTCCTTATATGGAGCTAAATCACTTTCAGATAATAATCTAAAAGTAGCATGGTCACTATCAACTGTAATTGTTTCTTCAGTGGTTTTAACCACTTGCTTGAGACCTAATTTCTCAAAAGTACCTATCTGATATATTAATCTAGGTTGGATTTTAGGAATTGTCCATTTATTAAGAAGATCTAAATGTTGAGGCATATCATATTCCTCTTTTTTAGTATTTTTAATCGTATTTTTTCTTCTAATGGTATCAGAGCCATGGTACGAAAGTAGTCATAGGTGATATATGTTCAACACTCTTTTTCATTAACTGCATGATCGCACTTTGGGATGGCGCTACTGAGGAACTTTTATAGGTTAATAACCCTGGCCATGGATTTGTCCAATCTCAGAACAAGTCCAAAAACAGCCCTAAACGCCAGCTCGGCTAAGCGGGCAAAACAACAGGACCACCGCCTGAATTTGAATAGTCCGCCTGAGTTATTCTCTGCCTGACCTCAACACCACCCTTGGTGAATCCTTGCTAATTAAAGCATTTTCACCATAATTAGTAATAGTCTAGTGTGATATAATTCAACACAAGATGTTTAGCCTGTCATTTAGGCTAAAGATAATTATAAGAAATTTGTTAAATAACACAAAAGAAAAGAAAAGAGAATTACCTAAGTGAGTTTTGTTGTAACCAGAGGAGAGAGAGAGATGTGGCAAACTCCATAGTTGTGAGGAAATTTCCTCCTTGAGTAACTTTGGAAGTTCTCCTTCTATAGATGTTTCTTCCATGATTTGATGAATTGGAACTTGTATGATGCTTCCTTTGTCCTCAATTTTGGAAATCCTTTCATCGCAGATATGATTATTGCTGGTTTTACTGGTCAATTAAAAGGCCGGTGGGATAATTATTAAACTCAAGAACAGCGTGGTAGTATCTTGAATGCTGTAAAACGGGAACAAGGAGCTTCCCAAGAATCAGTTCTAGTCCCAAATGTTGTTTATTCATTAGTTATTAATATTATAGAACACTTTTCAGGAAGATGAATGGATAATAGTGAAACTATTAAGACCATGCTTCAAAATTTAAGATGCAAGACCCTTACCTCATTTAGGTGGTACAAGGATGTATCACTTTGTTGGGTTATGAAACTGCCCGAATGCAATGATAGTCATTGGAAATCTAAATTTATAGATGGATTGCCCACCCTTTTTGCAGAAAGAGTTAGAAAAACTCTTAGGAAAGGGGAAACTAGTATCAATTATGATAATTATACTTATGGGAAATTAATAGGAACATGCATGCAGGAAGGTTTAGCCTTATGCAATGAGATCAAGCTGAATCAGCAAATTAAGAGACATGGTCTAGATGAAAGACAACAATTCGGAGAATTCTGTGGAAAATTTGGGATGGATATTCCATAGACTAAGGTGCTAATAGGTGATATATATTCAACACACATCTCCTAATGGATATCATTAGAAGAAAAAAAACGGTTAAAAATACTAAAAAAGAGGAATATGATATGCCTCAACATTGACATATCCTAAGATCCAGCCCAGACCAATAAATCTTTGAAGTTTGCCACATCTCTCTCTCCTCTGGTTACAACAAAACTCACTTAGGTAATTCTCTTTTCTTTTCTTTTGTGTTATTTAACAAATTTCTTATAATTATCTTTAGCCTAAATGACAGGCTAAACATCTTGTGTTGAACTATATCACACTAGACTGCTACTTATTATGGTGAAAATGCTTTAATTAGCAAGGATTCACCATGGGTGGTGTTGAGGTCAAACAGAGAATAACCCAGGCGGACTGTTCAAATTCAGGTGGTAGTCCTGTTGTTTTGCCCGCTTAGCCGAGGTGGCGTTTAGGGCTGCTTTTGGACTTGTTCTGAGATTAGACAAACCCATGGCCAGGGTTATTAACCTATAAAAGTTCCTTAGTAGCGCACCCCAAAGTGTGATCCTGCAGTTAATGGTATCAGAGCCGTGGTACGGAAGTAGTCATAGGTGATATATGTTCAACACTTTTTCTAATGGATATCATTAGAAGAAAAAATACGGTTAAAAATACTAAAAAAGAGGAATACGATATGCCTCAACATTTAGATCTTCTTAATAAATGGACAATTCCTAAAATCCAACCCAGATTAATATATCAGATGGGTACTTTTGAGAAATTAGGTCCCAAGCAAGTGGTTAAAACCACTGAAGAAACAATTACAGTTGATAGTGACCATGCTACTTTTAGATTATTATCTGAAAGTGATTTAGCTCCTTATAGGGAAACTCATAGATTTATGCATATTAGGTTAGTACAAGTAGCATTCAAACCACGTACATTAAGAGGTTTTCCGGAAAGCTATATAGCAGCTTTAAGAGATGGTAGAAATCGAAATTGGAAAAAATCCCTTATAGGGACAGTACAAACTAGTTTGGCTTATGGCCCTATTTACTTTAATGCTTATCCTAACTTGCAGGTATCATTGCAGGATGATAATTCTTTAGACGCTTTAATATTAAGTGTTAAATTGAATGGTTATGATTACATGCCAGGTACAGAGGTTATATGTATATGTTATAGAATATATTTTAAACCATTATATACTATGAATCCTATGTGTAAAATCATGGATTTCAAAAATGAAACTATTTTGATAGAAACTAATTTTGGTAAATCCAAAGTTGTTACTAGAAGACCTATCAAATGGGATGAAATTGATTTTCCCAAAGAGTGGGTCATAGAAGGAGCTGCACCTCCTCAAAACAATATAAATACTGATATTTCTGAAATTGAGCAAGCCCCAGATTGGACCATTAAATTAAGATTTTATGAACCTCCATCTTTATTAGATAAAGCTGAAAGTTATAGTACTAGCAGTAGATCTAGACTAACTAGATCAAATTCTTCATGTCATTCTTATATTTCGCCAATTGATTATATTGTCAAGTCCCCATCTAGAGCTTCCACTTCTCAAAATAGAGAAACTGACGCTAATAGAGTCAGTGGTCTTAAGATTGACCAGGATAATATTGTTACTAGTATTCCAGACATAGAATTGACTGCGTCTGATATGGAATTTAAAGATTTTTAATGGATCCAGATCAAATAATTGATTTTAGTCGGGGATCACACGCAAGACTGGAAATTAGCAAAGAATTATATACACCCAAATGGGAGCCATTTCGAAAATGGTTTTTGTTTTTTTACAAATTTTACTGATAATGAAACAACAAGTTTTCAAAATGAAATTTATGAAGATCTTTCTCAGATTAACCAAATTATATTTTTTGTGTCTTGGTTTATACATAACTATGTTGACAATTATATTTCTGTTTTGGAGCGCAATTACGAACTGACTACTGGAGAAGTGGTTAGTGTAGTATTTCCTCCACAACAATCGTTTCAAATTAGTAAAGATGATAAGACTCTTCATTTTGCAGCATTTTCAAAACTATTTGAAAACGATACTTTACAAATAACTGTTAAGCATCTTAATAATGTGCTTAAACAACTAAAAAATAGGAGGACAACCAGTTTTGCCACAAGAATATGAAGATTTTGCCTTTTGTTTGAATTCTTGTGAACTACATGAGGTTCCTTTCAAAGGGAGTCCTTTCACTTGGTGGAATGGTAGGGCTGCTAATGACTGTATATTTAAGAGATTGGATAGGATGCTTTATAATGATATCTTTCAGAATTGGTTTGGACAATTTGAAGTGGAACATTTGTCATGGACTTGTTCTGATCATGCACCATTACTTGTATCATGTGAAGATCAAGTGCAAAAGTTTATCAAACCTTTCAGATTTCTCAAATTCTGGGTGGAACATGATAATTTTCTTGATTTTGTTAAGCAGCAATGGGATACAGTCTTATCTGATGATGCATTTCTATCATTTAAGCTCAAGATGAAGAAACTGAAAACTGCCTTAAGTACTTGGAGTAAGATTGGGGACATTTTTAAACAGCTTGTTATAAGAGAGGAAATAGTTAAGATTAAAGAACAGCTGTTTGAAGAAAATCCATCAGAAGAAAATAGAATGGTCATGCAAAGGGCACAGGCAAAACTTAAACTATATCTTCATTATGAGGAGGAATTCTGGAGGCAAAAAGCCAGGATGGATTGTTTTTCTGAAGGTGATAAGAATACAAGATATTTCCATATCTTGGTAAAAGGAAGAAGAAAGAGAATTCAGATCAGGAGGATAAAAGATGATGATGGTAATTGGCTTGAGGATGTTGATAGTGTTGCTGCACAAGCTGTCAATTTTTTCCACAAGCAATTTACTCATGAGGAGGTTGGTGAAGACTCACCAATACTTAATAACATTCAAGAGATAATCAGAGAGGAGGATAATATTTTACTTGCTGAGCAACCTACCATGGAGGAAGTACAGAAGGCTGTATTTGAAATAAATGGTGATAGTGCCTGTGGTCCTGATGGTTTTTCTGGTATATTTTATCAAAAGTGTTGGGAGGTGATAAAGGCAGATGTATATAGTGTGGTTAAAGCTTTATTTTAAGGACAAACTCTTCCAAAATCAATAACTCACACACATCTGGTTTTACTGCCAAAGAAGAATGTTGTTGACACATTCTCTGATATGAGGCCTATAAGTCTTAGTAATGTTATCAATAAGGTCATATCCAGAGTAGTGCATAACAGACTAGATAAGATACTTACAAGGGTGATATCTTCAAATCAGTCTGGCTTTGTAAAGGGCAGAAATATAATTGAGAATGTGTTGTTGACACAGGAAATTATTACTGATATAAGGAAGAGAGAAAAACCAGCAAATGTTGTAATTAAGCTGGATATGGCAAAAGCATATGATAGGGTCTCATGGTTATATCTCTGTAAAGTCAAGGGAATAATGGGATTTTCTCTATTCTTCATTGATTTGATATGGAGGCTGTTGGTAAATAATTGGTATTCAGTTCTTTTAAATGGCCAGGCACATGGTTTCTTTCATTCTACAAGGGGTGTCAAGCAAGGAGATCCACTTTCTCCTGCTCTCTTTATCATTGCTGTAGAAGTTCTTTCAAGGGCCTTAAATTCTTTGTTTGATCAGTCTGGTTTTGTGGGATATGGGATGCCAAAGTGGAGTGCTGATCTGAATCATCTGGCATATGCAGATGATACAATCATTTTCTCATCAGCTGATAGCCAATCTTTACACATAATCATGGACATTCTTCAGGAATATGAGAAAGTATCTGGACAGATGATAAACAAGAGAAAAAGTTCTTTCTATTTGTTCAGCAAGGTATCACAGGAGATAAGTGAGCAGGTAGAAACAATAACAGGATTTGTGAGAGGACACTTTCCTTTTACATATCTTGGAGTTCCCATTACTCATGCCAGAAAAAGGAAGGTGGATTATACTGAATTATTGAAGAAAATCAAAGACAGGTTACAAACTTGGAAGGGCAAGTTACTATCCTATGGAGGAAAAGCAGTGCTGATCACTAGTGTGCTTCAAAGTATTCCAATTCATGTTTTATCTACTATAAGACCTCCTAAATGTGTTATAAAGGAACTACATAGGATCTTTGCCAGGTTCTTTTGGAATAATAAGGAGGATGGAAGATGCAGACACTGGGCAGCTTGGTTAAACATGTGCATACCCAAACATGAAGGTGGTTTGGGTTTCAGGTCTATCTATGACACATCCAAAGCTCTATGTGCTAAACTCTGGTGGAAGTTCAGAACCACTAGCTCTCTTTGGGATAATTTCATGTGGAATAAATACTGTAAAAAACAAATTCCCCAGGTGGTTAAATGGAAGGGAGGGTCACAAGTCTGGAAGATGATGTTGGAGGCAAGGGAAAGTATAGAACAGGAAATCTGGTGGGAGCCAAAGATTGGAAGTTCAAAAATTTGGTTTGACAATTGGACTAAACTAGGTGCTCTTAATTATGTGTTTCCCCAGTCCTGGCAAATCAATGAGCAGGTTGAAGATGTTTCAGAACTTATGACAGATGGAAAATGGAATATCAGCAAACTAATGCAGCTGTTTCCTGAGGATATTGTGCAGCATATAATACAGGAAATTGACATTAAGTATGCATCAAATGAATGGGATAGACCTTGGTGGATGATGACAAGCACATGCAAGTTTACAGTAAGCAGTGCATGGCAATTACTGAGACAAAAAGCTAATGTGATAGTGCCATTTCAGAATATGTGGATTAAAGGGGTGCCTTTTAAAATTTCATTCTTCATGTGGAGATTGTGGAAGTTTAAAGTCCCAATTGATGAAGTGGTGGCAAGTATTGGTATTCCATTAGTCTCAAAGTGTTGCTGCTGTCAAAATGCTCAGATAGAGACTATAAATCATATGTTTCTATGTGGGGAATTGGCTACAAAGGTCTGGAGATACTTCAATATGGGGGCAGGACTGAGTATGAATTGTGTTCAGGTCAAGCAGGCTATAAGAAGTTGGTGGGAAGCAAAATGCCATTTCAAAATGAAAACCATATACAAAGCAGTGCCTGCTTTTATAGTGTGGGAAATATGGAAGTGGAGAAATCATAGGCTTCATGGTGGAAATATGAATCTGAATAGAGTGCTGTATGACATAAATATGAACATTCATATGTTATGTAAACTTCAGTTCCCTGGGATGAACATTCCAACTATATGGCATCAAATGGTTCAATTCTTTGAAGGATATAAGCCTACTGTCATTTGTAGAATTATTGAATGGAGGAGACCTGCACCTGGAATTTACAAGTGCAATACAGATGGAGCTGCTAAAGGAAATCCAGGTCCAAGTTCTTCTGCCTTTTGTATAAGAAATGAAAAGGGAGATCTGGTGTATGCAGCTGCAAAAAGTTTGGCAGATGGAACAAATATTGTGGCTGAGGCTGAGGCTGAGGCTGAGGCTGTTAGAATGGGACTGAGGCACTGTGTGGTAAAACAGCTTTTTCCATTGATTATAGAGACAGATTCCATGACCATGAAGATGATTCTAAATGATGAATGGAAGGTTCCTTGGAGTATCTCAATGTTGGTGGATGATATCAAGAGGATGATGACTGATCACACAGTTTCTGTGGAGCATATACATAGAGAAGGAAATGGGCTTGCAATTTTTTTAACTAACTTTGTTTTTGGTTTTGCAGGATCAATTCAGTTTCATAATTTCAGGAATAACCAAGTCAAGCTAAGAGGATTTTGAATTTGGAGAAGAGAGGAATTCTAAACTTGAGAATAAGAACCATTCAAGATAAAACACCAGATTGATACCATCACTGAGCACAGTTTCTCACCTGATTATGAGTATTTGCAACATCTGTATTAGGGTGGTATTAGTGTGCTTGGCATGCTCATTCCTTAGTTCAAATGTTGTGATATACATGATCAAAGTAGCAGGTTGTGATAATTATGGATCAAATACTATACAAACCTGGTCACATGATAAAGATTAAGCTAAACATTGACAGATTTCAATGACCAGCAGACTGATAAGCAACAGATGCAGATTCAAATGTTGTATGCACTAGTATGGACAATACACATATCTAGTCTAGGATGTATGCTCCTCTGACACTGATGCAGATTTGAAAGTGGTTTTGGCTTCCATATAGATGATGATTTGGACAGAAGATCACAGCTGTTTTAAGATGCCTGAAGAATGATTCAAACGATTTGAAACATGCCACCTGTGAGACTTGAAGGTGTGATAGATGTTATCAAGTCAAGGCTTTTTTGAATAGCTGTTAATATTCTGTTCAAATTCATAGTCTGTATTTCCGTGTTCCACTTTTCCTTTCCTTTTCATTTCTGTTTTTGGTTCATTTATTTATTTGATCAATCACTTTTGGATTGATATGTACATATTTTTTTATTAATAAATCTCCACCTTTATGGTGGCTTTGATTAAAAAAAAATTTTTATCTTGGATGAACAGATTCTTTCACTACATGAAAGAATTGATAAACTATTTTCTCAAATAGAGACATTACACGGTTCCACCCTTAATAAAGGGAAAAAGCAGGAAGTTGTTGCTACTCCAAGTATACAACCTCCACCTGAAATCAAAGATTTTAAATTAAAACCTTTTTCAGAATTAGAGCAAATGCTTGATGAAAGATTTAAAGGTTTCAATATTAGTCGTTTAATAGCAGAGGATGATGATAATTTTCCAAATATGGATTGCAAGGCCCAGGTTGCAGCAGATATTAATAAAATAGATGAACATTATGCTGTGAAACCTACTCAAAGGATGTACTATTATCCTAGGCCTACTCCTCAGGATGTCTTATTAGAGGAGCATGAGCATATTATTACCAATAGTTATAGCGGTAAAGAAATCTATGAATGGAACATAGATGGTTATAGTGAAAGACAAATCTATTGTACCATACATAGAATGTTGATGTATAGTACAATTAGTAAGGTCAATAAAAATAATGAGCGAACATCGCAGATATGATTATTGCTGGTTTTATTGGTCAATTAAAAGGCGGGTGGGATAATTATTTAACCCAAGAAGAGCGTGGTAATATCTTGAACGTTGTAAAACGGGAACAAGGAACTTCCCAAGAATCAGTTCTAGTCCCAAATGCTGTTTATTCATTAGTTATTAATATTATAGAACACTTTTCAGGAAGATGGACGGATAATAGTGAAACTATTAGGACCATGCTTCAAAATTTAAGATGCAAAACCCTTACCTCATTTAGGTGGTACAAGGATGTATTCCTTTGCCGGGTTCTGGAACTGTCCAAATGCAATGATAGTCATTGGAAATCTAAATTTATAGATGGATTACGCCCTTTTGAAAGTGTGACGTTTTTTTTTCCATTGTACCCTCCGAAAAAATTTCTTAGATGAAATACAATATCAGAGTATCAATTTAAAATGGTAATGCCTTTCTCAAATAGTCAACACATTTAATTAACTTCGTTTTGAAATTTATATTTTCAAATCAACACCACTGTGGGTCCATAATATACACGAAACTCAAACTTGCGATTATCACAGAAACTAGTATCTTCCTTTGTACATAATTACAAGGCAAAATGTAAACCCGGTACATGGCATGACTTGGGTTGGAAGCACACCCTAAAATAGCAAAATAAGTCACCAAGTTCAAGTTACAAGCATCTGGTCTTGTGTCCAACAAGCCTCCAAAATTTCATACATAAGTGTTACATATGGATCATGTGCAAGTCCCCAAAATTTTACAAGACCTAGATGCATATGCAAATGTGATCTTCACTAAGGCTCCCAAAAAGTCTACTCCAAATGGCCATCTTCAAATCTCTTCCCGTACATTTCCTACGATAGAAACAACTATCGCTAAGCATAAAGCTTAGTGGTGTATAAACGTTGGGCTTGGAGCCATTAGATTCTCCAATTCGCTTATCCGTCGTAGGTAGCTCAATAAGATAACAATAAATCAAGTAAACAAGTATATCAAAGTATCAAATATCAAAACCTTGAAGAGTTTCCAAATGTCGAAATCAATATTCGAAGGTTCAAGTATCAAGAAAGCTTATACTTCAATTCAAGAGAGTTTGTCAAATAACCAATTTCGCCCAATATGTACGTCATGCCATCACTTCAAGCACAATCAATATAAAGATGGACCGAAACCCCAAATCAAGAAGGGTCATCACCCGATAGTAAAGAGAATCAAGAGCCATGTTGAAAGTGGCTTTCCACTCGTATTCGAAAATGGACGAAAATCCATCATCAAAACGAAATATAAATCCAAAGTCAAGATGGGCAAGATCCGAATCAAGAGGCATGCCAATATCGATGATAAGTCATTGCAACAAGAAGGACAAAGTCCCAACAAGAATGCAAAATGATCAAGCAATTCGTACAAGTGGGCGATTTAGCGAAAATTTTGCAATATTTGAGATAATAACCATACAATGATATAAGATGAAGAGTAAGGAAACAACCCATCCAGATACTTCAAAAATTACAGAAAATAAAGATATTCCAAGTTCAAGTTTATACACAAACCTTGGCGTTTTACCACACAACAAGTTCTACCACAACTCGATGAGTTCAAATCATCTACCCCATAGACCAACCAAAGTCCGCTTCATCAAACAATTCCTCTTAGCTTGTAGAAGAGCATATATACCGTAAATACACAATCAAATATCTACTTAAGTGTTATACCCCCATTTAAACGGGTTAAAGTAGAGTACAACATATTGGTGATTCCTATTTGTTTTATTTTAAGGAGTCGCCACCTAATTAATTTAATGGTGATTTAGGACACCTAATTTATTAACTAAGGCAGAGTTAAAACTAAACCTCCGTTAATGGTCTACTTAATTAGTGATTCTAGGTAAGGGTTCTAGATTATCCTAAAGGGAAGGGGTTAGGCATCCATTAGAATTCATTAAATATGGTTACCGTCCAAACTTAGATTAATTAATTAAGGCTAAATATAGTGTTTAAATTTTAAAAAAAATGGCTTACAAATATTGCTAAAGTTTTTAAAGGAAAATAATGTTAGTTAAAATAAGAGTTACAGAAAATACAATAATTTGTATAAACGAAGACTTTAAATGCCATTTTGAAATAAGACTTATAAAGGTTGTTAATGCTTTAAATGAAAGTATAATAGTGCTATTTAAAATAATACTTGTAGAAAATACAATAATTTGCCTATAAATAATAACTTCTTAAGAGAAGATTTAGTAAACGTGAACTTTAGATAGAAATTATATTATATGAATATTGCAATGTAGAAAAGCCTAGACTTATTTTTAATATGATGAAAAGGGCATGAGTTTTCTTTCTTTTATTAACTCTATTTAACTATATTTGGCTAAATACATGTATAATCTAATCAATCTAAAATATTTATAAAATATACCTGGATTAATATTTACATAGTAGTGACGTTTTGAGATTTTTAAGATAGTAAAATAAAGCACGATTCCTTTAGCTCAAAATATGCTATTTTGAAAATCAATTATTCTAATGAAAGATGAATATTATAAGTATTATAAATAATTTTAACGTAACATAAAAACAAGAATGAAATCTATGGAATTAATTGCGGTTTTTTTAGATTAACTACCCATTACTAAAACTAACCCCACTAATTCATTAGGAATCATCTAAACTAAAAATAAAAGTGTCAGTCATGCATAATGGAAATCAAATACATAACAAAAAAAATAGAAGGAATGGATGCCAAATAAATGGATCTGGCCCGATTGGGCCCACTGCTGCAATCCTTTTCTGCCTCTGGGCTTTGGCCCAGAAACTTTTTAACATTGCCTCAAATGGATTGCAGTTCTGTTTTTGCTATATGGGCCTCGACCCAGAATTTTATTTGCTGCGGATGGGTTGAATGAGGGATGACTCGAGAAGATTATTTCGTTGGGCTTTAGCCCAACACCGAATGCGGAGGGAGACGAGTCCCTTGGACTCGTATGTGAGGTTCATGCAAAAGAAAAAAAAAATGAAGAAAAAGATTAGTATATAATCAATAAGGTTAAACAAATAAAATGTAAACTAAAAAAATCAGTAGGTTGTATATATGAACAAATAAAATGTAAACTAAAAAATCAGTCGCTGTGTATATTTCAGCCACCGCACACTTATGACGTAAAAAACAGGGCAACGCTCAAACATGGGCAGAATCAAATAGTATAACATTTATTGTATTTAGACGTGGGTAGAATTCGGACTTATGCAAGGGCTAGTGTACACATAATAATCAGGGTATATATGGTATACCTGAAAGGTATACACTAATATACGACCTTTGTATACACTTGGTGTATACTGAGGTTTATATACTATGTATACTTCGAGGTATATCATACCATAAACAGAAATCAGATAGGGAATATGAGGAGATAAGCCAACATGAGCAGATTCGAAAACGCAAAAAGAAAGAGGAAAGGAAATTCATGGGCATCTCGTATACTCCAAACCAAAAACAGATATACCAAAGCAAACACAATGAGCAGTTACGAGTATGATCAGAAGGAATTCCCAGATATTTTGTCATGGTTCAAGTAGATAATCAGCGAACCAAACACACTCCATTAACAGATGCAGACTTAACTTTGAATCAGAGGTAATCATACAAGGTAACCCAACATATGGAGAACTAAAACAGGTACATTAAACTAAGTGACATTGATAACACTTAACATGCCTCTGGAGAGACTGGACAGTAGCAACACATTAAGACCAAGATTATTTCCAATCTACACCTACTTCACAACTTGCAGAATAGACATGATTAGATGAACAGATGCAAAACTAAGAAAATAAATACATATTCCTAAATGGACAGTTTCAGACATATGTAAGCGAATTGCCAAAAGGCCAAGGTACTTCTTATTCCTAAATGAAAACATGTTCAAGCCATTACGAAATTCTTCGTTCATTTAGGACTTCCAACAAAATATTCAACCACCATAGTTACATTTTTTATCAGAGGGAAGGACAAGGGAACTGAAAATAGGTATGTGCATTTCAGTCATACAGAGGCATGAACATTCAGTATATTCACATGAACTACATATGAAGACAAACATGCTAATAAGACTAAAATCATCTGAACTGAATGAAGGCATGAATAGACGGATTCTGCTAACTACCAGCCTGGAAACTAAACCACATTAAACATGAATGTCTAAGCATTTTAACTACTAAAACGAAACTAAGCTAACTAAAATAGGAATATGCGTAAGGCTACTAAGCTAAGCTAAACTGAACATAAGCCAACTGAGACAACAATCGTGAATGAATACATAAACACTTACTGAGCTATCAGACTGAAATTAATTGACTAAAGAAAAGTTGTTCACATGCTTAAGCAAACTAAACCAAATTATCATATGTAAACATACTTAACCATACAACAGATCAACACAGAAAACCTGCAAACCGACTTATCTATCAAACGAAATTAGCTTAATTAAACTAACATATTCTGATCCCAGAATGACAACCAAAATAACACAGAGCAACAACGAATGCAAAGTTAAAAAAATAGAGAATTACCTTCTTCGGGTGCAGCGAAGTGGGTCCTCGAATCTTCGATCTATCTCGAAACGCCACCAAATCGGAGTTTGTATAGATTGGAATCAATATCCAAGTCAAAAGGAGACAAACAACAAAAAAGGGAAATTTAGATTTTCGACTCAATACTAGAACAATATTGCAACTGCTAACAGAACTAGTATTTTAGGGAATTCTATGGCGGCTAAAAACAGAGAAGTTAGTTTTTTACCGAATTTTCCAGGTGACCAAAAAGACTTATATTTCAGAAGATTCAAGGAGGCTAAAAAGGACTCTTTTTTTTTTCTTAGGGGGGATTTTGTGCGGCTGAACCTCTTTTAATCACTCTCAAAACGATTATTTATAGGGCCTTTTTCTAGGGTTTTCTCTAAGGTTTGAAGTTTTGGGCGGGATTCTTGGTCAACGACGCTCCACCCCCTCCCAAATCAACGTTCAGATTTCAAATACCCGATGAGAAAAAAAAAAGGAAACGGACAAAACCCATTAAAATTTCGTACCCAAAAATAAAAAAGGAACTGATAAAACCGATTGGAAATCACAAGTAGACAAAGCTCATCAAAGATGCTTCAGGTCGAAAGTAGAGAGGAAGAAGAAGAAAACAAAAACTTCCCTTCTTCAAATGGTTGGCAAACTGACGGGGGGGGGGGGGGGGGGTACAAAACATTAATCTCTCTTTCCGAATTTGACCATGCATGGACTGCGACCCCGAAAGGACTCTGTGGACTCACCGTTTTCGTCATTGACGAGTGAGAGAAGAGAAAGAGGAGGAGGGAGGAAGGAGGAGAGAGAAGTGTGTGCGGCGGATGGGAAATGGAACCCTAGTGGTTCGTTTTTGGTTGAAAAGAAGATTGGGTCGGGTCGGGTCACCAGTCGATGTAGTGGGCCGGTTTGTTGGGTTAAATAAAGGGCTGCTGAATTTAGAGTATGGGTTGGGTATTAAAATGTGGGTTGATGAATAAAATGTGGGCTGATTGGTCCGAAAATATTTATGTTGATTGGGCTAGGATTTTGGTTAATAATTTATTTGCTCCTTGTGCTATTTTGGCTTCTAAATTTGAATAAAAGACCTAATTTAATTAACTACATTCTAACGTGTGCTAAAATATTACCTAGCATAACAATATGTAACTATTGGCGCTCAGATAAAAATGATGTCGTAATAGCCGTGCAATAATATTTGAAAGTCAATAGTGAATAAGCGCTATTATTTGATTGCGAGAAGGTAAATGCGATGCGTGTGCATAAACTGGTAAACAAAATGCTGAAATGATAAAAAATGCGAATTATAATAATACTGGTAACAAAAGAATAATAATAATAATTATAATAATAATAATAATAGTGCCAGTAACAAAAATAATAACAGCTAGCGAAAAAAACACCGATATTAATAAGAGGCTGATAATTATAATAAAATATAAATAATTATTTTAAAGTTGCCAAAATATTAGAAGCGTAAATAAATATTTTGGGGAGAGGCAGGACAAAATTGGGTGTCAACAACTTGTCCCTCTTTGCCCGGTAATGATGAAAGAATTTTCGGGCAAAGACGTTGACTCAGTAGCCTATGTTGTCCCGACTAAAGAAAATTTGAGAGGATTATGGCTGAACTCCGGTCTCCGAGTTGCCTACATATCTCAGGCTGTACAAGAATCAGGCCATGTGTAGTTCTGGGATAACTACGACACCTTATGAATATCGAATCCCAACTGGTGCGAATCTTTGCAAATTTCCCAGTGTCAAATTATGATGACACTGGTATTAAGATAGAACTCAAGAATTCTGAAAATTGAATGTGCTGGAATGCAAGAGGAATATTTGGGGTTGGAGGCGAGTGTTCGAGGTAGATCCTTGATCCTTGTCGGGAAGTCTGATTATCCTTCCAAACAAATTGCCCCAGTTCGCTGCCGAAGAAATAGTTCCACGTTGCGCTAGAGCTCCTGCGAAACTTAAACTCTTGCTGACGAGCTTAACTCAACTTTCAACAATTACCCCAGTTCATTGCTTAAGATTATGATCCACAAGTTGATGTGCAAAGCCATTTTAATCTTGCCATTTTCAAAAATCCACAAGCTAAAAACAATAGTTAGCAGTAAAGAAATATATATGTAAATAAGACAAGGTTGAGGAAGTTTATACTTATAACCCATGTTTCGGAAGTTGAATCCACATCGTACTTTGGAGACGTATTGCATTTATGGCTTCCACTTGAAGAAGAAATTAAGTCGACATCCACATTTACATTAACGAAAGTTAAATCCACATCCACGTCTGTTTTTGAGGAAAGCTAAAACCGTGATGACACCACATTTTAAGGGGAGCTAATTTATGATCATATTCAAGCCCTTATGTACAAAATCCACTGGACGTAAATATAAATCCACGTCCTTATCCACGAAATCCATGCCCGCGTCATAAAACTCATGATGTAGAAAAATGAATTCATGTCCTCATATACAAAAATCCACTATGCACAAATATAAATCCACGTCCACGTCCACGTCCACATTCCACGGTACAAAAATATAAATCCACATCCACTTCCACAAACTTTAAGTGCAAAAAGATAAATCTACTTCCACATCCACAAGATCTATAATGTAAAAAATAAATCCACGTCCACGAAATTCACTGTGCTGAAATTTAAATCCACGTCTACGCCCCAAAATCCACAATGCAAAACATAAATCCACGTCCACTTCCACGAACTTTATAATGTAGAAATATAAATCCACGTCCACATCCACATCCACGAAGTCATTAGAGCGAAAATGTAAATCCACGTCTACTTTCACAAAATTTGTAATGCAAGAAAGATAAATACACGTCCACGTCCACAATGCTCATAATGCAAAAGATATATCTACGACCACGTCCACAATATCCACAATGTAGAAAATAAATCCACATCCACACAATCCACGATATTGAAATATAAATCCACGTCCGCTCTCACAATCCACGTTTATGTCCACATCCACAAAACCATTCGTTGAAGAGATATAATTCCACATCCTAATCCATGTCCCGTTGTGACAGAAATTAAATCTACAATTGTCCCCGTGATTTGACATATGATCGATCCTATCATATCGTTAAATACCACATTCTAAAAAGAACTTGTTAGCGACTTGAAATAAATAAATATGTACAAAGTGATGACAAAATTGAGGAATTTAAACCAATAACAGGTGACCATGTCCGTATCCACTTTGAAAAAGGTTAACTCCACGATCATGTGCCCTTGATCCATCGAGAAATGCCACGAGCTAAAACAATTGTTAGTGGTAAGAATATGTAAGTAGCTGGGTTTGAAAGAATTACACTCACAGCCCTTGGTTGAGAAGATAAATTCACGTCCACTATTGCGGTCAAAATTTCATGAAGATTGGAACAACGTCCACCGTTTAGCGCAAGCTAAATTTACATCCACATTGAAGAATATTTGCCTTTTGAAGAAAGCTAATTCTTTGTTCACGTCCATAATTAAAATTTGAAGAAGAGTCAATTATGCTCCACATCCATGTTAATTGAAACCTGTCTCATCAAAGGAAAATTATGAGTTTAAAAAAAAATTGGTTGACTTGTGCATATCGGGGAACTTGGTCCTTGAATTGATTCTTGTCTCGGTCGCCTCCACATTCATTGATGCCCCACTAGATATTTTGCTTTGCCAAGGAGTTTCAGTAATAAGTAATAAAGAACGTCTTCTGAAATTAAGAGTAATGAGATTTGGGTGATTTCAAAAGGGGATACTTAGTGGCTCTAATAGATAAAATGATTATGAAGACTCGAATTCAAACTTATCCATTTTAGAAAGACATGGACGAACTTTATTTAGAGTTGTTGAACATTTAAGACCACTTTTGTGCTACTTCTAAAAGAATTGCCCCCAGTTTCCAGTCCTGGAGGCACTTGGTTCTAAACAATTGAAAAGTGAGAAGTTATAATGAAAGTTTTTTGGAAGCGATTTGACCGATTTCAAACATTTGTCCCAGTTTCAAGATACTAGGACACATGAATTTAAACAATGGGAAGACCAAAACTTTATACAGAATCCTTATGTATCTTATAGGGACTAAAATGGTTGGACAAACCAAAGACTTTGAAATTTTAAAATAGAAGGGCCGAACCCGCCTTGGGTTGCCTACGTATCCCAAAGGAATCAGGCTAGATGTAGTTCGTGAATAAAAATAAGAACTTTTGAGGTTTTTTTTTTAATAAAAGGAGGGCCGAACCCGATGTGGGTTGCCTACGTATCCAAAAGGAAATCAGGCCACACGTAGTTCAAATCTACAAAACAAAGACAGTAAATGTTTTGAAAAGAGTGGCCGAACCCGATATGGGCTGCCTACGTATCCAAAAGGAAGTCAGGCCAAACGTAGTTCATTACAACAAATGACAAAGTCCTAATTTAGAAAGGCCGTAACAAAACATAGAGGCGACATGACAAAAAAAACAAAAAGTTCTAGCTTATGCCTCCGGCCTATTACAAAAGGAATATAAACTTAAACTACTGAAACTCCCGGCGAACCGGGGCTGAGATGCAAATCCAATTCTTCAACTCAGGTCCTGGTTCGGCAGCCCCTAAGGTCGGTGTTTCAGCAATGTCTTCAATTACCACAGCATGATCATCTTCGTCTTCCACGAACAAGTTCTTGATCCCTTCCACGATATCATCATAGGCAACTTCGACAGTCAAATCTGAAGTTTTGGAGATGGCAGGTTTTGAGAAATTTTGATCAATGGCAGGAATGAGTTTTGGCAAGAATATCTCATTTCCTTTATTCTTTCGTGCTTCCTTCACTTCTTCCTCAACTGGTTCATATCCCAAACCAAATGTAAACTGTTGTGCAGGGAGGACTACAGGCTCAACCCGCCCATTTAATGTCTTTCCTAACCCAAATCCAGGTTGGTACCCATTTTTCAGCATTTCCTTTGCAACCATGATTGCGGCGCATGTCATTTTTTATTCTTGAGTTTGAATCCCTTCAACCACTCTAGTAACATTCACAACCTCCCAAGCATGGTAAGTTGTTCCATCAAACCCTCCTGTTGCCTCAATGAACGGGATAGATTGCTCTCGATAGATGGACACGTCACATTCTCCTTGTATGCATATTTATTGTTGATCCCACTCAAATTTGACAGTCTGATGCAAAGTAGATGGCACAGCTCCAGCCTTATGGATCCACGGTCTTCCTAACAACATGTTTTATGTCGTGGAGATATCAAGTACTTGAAAATCCATAATGAACTCAACAGGTCCAATCAGCACGTTTAACTCTATTTCTCCAATAGGACGCCTCTGAGCCCCATCAAATGCTCGAATATTCATATAACTTGTCTTGAGCTCGCTAATATTATATCCGATCTTCTTCAGACTTGTTAGTGGACAAATGTTAAGTCCAGAGCCCTCATCAATCAACACTTTATACACAAACATGTTACGACACTTGACAGTTATATAGAGTGCTTTGTTGTGACTATATCCCTCTGGTGGCAGTTCTTCATTATCGAAGCTGATTCGATGACTGTCAAGCACTCGCCTAACTATTCCAGCTAACGTCTCACTAGTTGTTTCGACTGGAACATATGCTTCACTCAAAATCTCAAGAGTGCATTTCTGTGTACATCCGAAATCAAAAGCAAAGAGAGGATAGGAATCTTGGCATTGGTCTTTTTCAACTGCTCTACAACTGAGTATTCACTAGCCTTAATTTTTTTCAAAAATTCTTCTGCCTCGGCTTCTGTCACAACCTTTTGGGAGGCACATTGCTTTCTTTAGTTTGCCTTAATCTAGCTAGCTCTTCTGGGGTATAGCACCTTCCGGACCTTGTCATTCCTGATGTCTTAGTCTTGTCAGTGATCGTTTCCTTTCCTCGACATTCCATCACAACTTGTTGATAATTCCATGGTACGGCTTTGGTATCGAGTACTGGCAACTGATTTCGCGCTTGAACTACCTCCACAGGTGTTGATGAAGCTCCTAATATCTTGACAGGCACAAAACCTCTTACCACTATAGCTGGAGAAGCAACGGCTATAAGACCATGATCTTCCACGCTATTCGCAGGCACTATAAATTTGGCCGGATCGTCATCATTTTCATCTATGCCAATCATATTTATCGAGGCCCCATCATGGGTCAGGAGTGGATTGTTATCCACGTTTGGTGTCGGTTGTTTGACCATGATATGTTTTGCTTCAATAAGATCTTCAACCTTGTGTTTCAATGCATAACAACGATCAGTGGAATGGCCTTTTACCCCCGAATGATATGCACACGTTTTAGTGGGATCAAAACTTCTAGGTAGTGGATCGGGAATTCTACCTTCCACAGGATATAATAAGCCTGAAGCTTGCAGTCTTTCAAAAACAACGCTCAATGGCTCTCCTAATGGTGTAAAATTGCGGAAAGGTCTATTTGGGCGAGGTGCGGATGCATTTTTTGGATGATGAGATTGTGATGGCGGAGCTGGGTATGTTGGTGGTCGTGGAGCTCGGTATGTTGGCTGTGTGTTATAGACGGGGTAGGAAATTTGTGGTGATTGAGGTTGGTAAGATGACAAAGCTTGGTTGTACGGATGTGACGAATATTGGAAATATTGTGAGTGGGGAGCGTTAGACCGGTACCGCGAAGGTTGTTGATGGTGGTATGAGGTGCTTCTCAGAGCCATTACGGCTGCCGCTTCCTTTTTTTTTTTCTTTCCATTTGCGAGAGCACCAGTTTGTATGGCCTTACTAGTAGACTGCAATGCCGCTAGACTTGTTATTCTACCTATCTTAATGCCATCTTCGATCATGTCCCCAGCTTTGATCACTGCTGCAAAAGTTTTCCCGCCCATTGTCACCAAACGTTCATAGTACTCCGGTTCTAGTGCCTGAATGAAGAAAGTAACCATTTCTGTTTCCTCCATGGGCGGGTGTACCCTAGATGCTTCTTCCCTCCACCGTATGGCATATTCTCGGAATGATTCGGTTGACTTCTTCTTTAATTTTGTAATTGAGATTCTGTCAGGAGCGGTCTCAACATGAAACTTGTAATGATCCACAAAAACATTTGCCAAGTCATCCCAAGTACGCCATTTGGTTGTATCTTGCTTGGAATACCATTCCAAAGCTTTTCCACTCAAACTTTGATTAAATAGTTTGATTCTTATCCCTTCATTCTTCCCCACACCAATCAACTTTTCACAATAGACCTTCAAATGGAAGAAAGGGCTTCCCGACCCATCAAACTTCTCAAATTTTGGAATCTTGGAACCTGGTGGTAATTCTACCTCAGGAAATGCACATAATTCTTCATATCTCACGCTTTGGTTACTACCGAGTACACTCAAACTTCTCATAGCATCTTCCAAACTTTTGAGCTTTCTATTTACCATTTCATCATTAACTGACCTTGCCTCCTTTTCGACTTCGACATAATGATCAACATCTGTGTGACATAGTCCTTGGGTTTGTGTCATGGGTGGAGCTATGGTATAAGTATATACCGGCGGAACTTGATGCGCATTGGTAACATCTTGTGCCGGCGGTATGTACTGAGTTTTTGAAGAAGCGGCTGTAAACAAAAGAGGAGCATTTTGAGTAACTAGGCGGGCGAGGGGTTCGTAATGAGCTGGATGAGAAGTGGTAAAATAGTTTGCTTGGTTAAGTTCATCCAAATTTGGGAATGGAGGAGGCATAGGCAAAGTCTGATGAGCCCCATGAGATGGAGTCATGTGTGGTGGAGTTTGAGAAAATGATTGATTTTGAAGTACTATGCGACTTAGTTCAGCAACTCGTTGCTCCAGATGAGCAATGATCTCCAAATGTGTTTCTGGTTCATTAGAGGATGTGGGATCACTCGTGATCGGTAAACTAAGACATGACTCAGATGAAGTGGTTGCATTGATCAAACTTTGTTCCATTTTAGAACGAGTCTTTTTAGTTAACCAGGTGATTAGTGATGAGTCAGAGTCTGATTTCTTGGCTTTAGACCGTGTGAAATATGGATGCTCCGCCAGTTCCCCTTTAGCACAAGTCAACATTTTGTTTTGAAAATAAGTTTAAAAGAAAAAAAGATAAAAATAAGAAAAGAAAAAGAAAACGAGTCAGTATGCGGTAAGGACATATTATTGCACATAAACACATTATTGCACATAATACATCGCGTTCTATAATGCAAGGGACCTCTTTATGCCAGAGGTAGGCCTAACGAACATTTGAAGGACAAACATGTCTTTTATGTATCATTCCATAACTCTTCCTGAAACTAATTTACAAGAATGACAAAAATTTATTACATGCCAGTTAATAATACAATTCAAAGTTAATCTAAGATCTCTAATACTTCATCTCCACTAATTTCCTTTGGTTGTCTTCAAACCTCCGGCATTAATTGGATGCTCCACGACAACCTACAACAACATGTCAGTTTTCCTAAAATATTTATATATAGAGTACTAGGTCCACATATTCCTCACATTTCTCATTCAAATAATGCACATAAATAGTGAATAGTGTCACTTAGAGTCATAGACTCATTTGGACATTTGGTAAGGTTGACTAATGAACTCAATACACCAAGGGTATTAAGCCTCCTAGGTTTAAAATGATGCATGTCCTTACAAGGTTTTGGTTTTCGCTCTACCCTAGGTAGACTAAGAGTTGGCTTCCTACGACACAAGGTGTTACACCTCGGAAAAATCTTCTGTTGGTACGCAAGTGAATGAACAAGCGAAATACGAGTATCGGGTTAATGATGACTTAAGGGCATTTTGGGAAAGAGTTATAATGTCCCTTAGATTGGTATTGAAGTGTTAAACAAGTGTTAAGAAGGCTCCATGAGGATCGGAGATCAAACGAAGTGGCGAAACTAAGTTCAGTGACTGATGAGTTCTACGACTCATTATACGGACCGTATAGTGGACCGTAAAATCATCACAGTGAAGGTTGGTTGCTAGTGAAATTTTACGGTCAGTTATACGGACCGTATAAAATTTATACGGACCGTATAACGAACCGTCGAATGGTCACAGTGAAAGGTTGCTCACTGGTAACGTTTTACGGTCAGTTATACGGACCGTAAAACTGTTTTACGGACCGTATAACGGACCGTCAAGTAGTCACAGTGAAGGGGTGCTGGGCAGACCCATTTCACGATCTATTATACGGACCGTATAACCATTATACGGACCGTATAATGGACCGTATAATGGAACCCGACAGTTCAGTGATGATTTAATAAATAAAGACCAAGTTCATGAAAATCATTTCCACATTTCTTCTCTCTCTCTAAAACATCTCTCTACAACTTTTGTACAAGTTTTCAAGGGTATTAATCCATCAACCACATTAAACAAGTAAATCCAAGGTAGAAACCCATCAAGGATCATCTAAAGTCAAGAAACCCAAATGGAGAAAAACTAGGATTTTACTCAAAGTGGAGTATTATCAACAAAAGCTTGTCCCTAAAACTTCTAAGGTAAGATTCATGATTTTTATATGATGTTTACGGTATTGGAGAATTAAAATGCATGGATTGTAGAAAACATGGTCCACTAGGGTATGAATGATGAATAGTGACGTTTTTGAGATATAGTTTGAATTGAATCATGATTGTTGTTGTATTGTGATATGAGTGTGTTATAAATGACGTTAAGATCATGAAATAGACATTGTATATGGATGAACGAAGTTGGGTGTTGTGACCATAAATAGGGACAAATGGAAGTGAATTGAGAATGTGGATAATGTAGATGATTAAATGCCATGGAAATGATATTATAAATGTGTTGTTGGCGTTTGGGGGTTGAATTATGATATGGAAAAATGTTGTATAGATAAAGGAGATGCTGTCCAATTTTCTCTAGTTCTAGCCACGTGCACTAGTTATCGATACTAATGATAGTATGACCTTAATGAAGGTAGAAACGTGAGCATCGAAGGAGTACGTGCAAGTGTAGAATAATTCGACAAAGAGGTATGTAAGGCTAACCCTTCTTTCATAAGGCATGGTTCTTTGGCCAAACTCCTAATCCCTCTATATGAGCATGTTGACTACAAATGTTTCACATTCCGAGCTCATAAGCTCACTATCCTTGATTGGTACTACGAATGCGCTACGCACCTCAGGTGACGAGTAAGACTACGATATAGAAGTAACAATAACGATAATGATAGTAATGATGATGGTGATAATAATGATGCTAAAGGTGCCTACGGGCTGTTATACTCATACGTGCCTATGAAGGGCTATAATGAAACCCCGAGCATATAACGCCGGGTAGAATATATGTGTATGAATATGTATAGAATATGTATACGATTACGAAACGCGCGCACACATCTGCAGATGGTACGGATAACCCTGAAGCCTTGGTAGGGCCAGGTATGAGTAACATTGAGCCTTGGTTGGCCAAGTATGTATATGAAATACTGATCCAATGAGGTCGGGTACGCTATGTAAATGCCATGTATACGAAATGACTATGTATGTATATATTATGTAAAAGAATGTGATGAGACTATGTATAAGAATACGAATAAGGACATGTATACTAATACGAGCACAAGTATGGTACGAGTTTTATTATGCGGCACGAATGTCGATGTGAGTAAGTAAGCGACATGGTGATGATGATATTATTGTCTCCCCTCCTATGCTATTCCATATATTGTTCATTATGTTGTATATCAATGTTAATCATGCTTTACATACTCAGTACATTATTCGTACTGACGTCCTTTTGTTTGTGGACGCTGCGTCATGCCCGCAGGTGCACAGGGAGACAGACTTGACCCATAGCTGCCTATTTGAAGATTTCATAGAGAGCTCCATTTCCTTCGGAGCCATATCTTTTGGGTACTCATTCTTTTGTGTATATAATTATGGGCATAGCGGGGTTCTGTCCCGCTCATGATATGTCATACTCTTAGAGGCTCGTAGTCATGTGTATGTGGGTAGAGATGTTTGGCCATGTCGGCCTATGTCTTGTATATCTTTTGTTGGCCTCGTCGGCCTTGTATATTTGACATGGCATAGATGCCCATGATATGTTAATTGATGATGGTCGTCCAATGGGACTAGCTTGATTAATGATTTAAAATGCATGAAATGAATTATGGTTCACCTAGATGTTATGATATGCATGATAAGGGGGTGCCCGGGTGGGGTAGCACCGGGTGCTCGTCGTGGCCCCCTAGTCGGGTCGTGACACAAGGCTCCCCCAAGTGGACAACTTGGGAGTGGAAAGTCCGTGGCTGTCGACTGCACCGCCGATCGACTAAATCCACAAGATCGATCCAACTAAAGGGGTAATTTAGTAGTGCACGGCCGCGAACCGCGAAATCGCTTTAAGTGTGTGAATTTGTGTGAATTTTCCAGGAGTGGAGGAAGTATGAGCGGAATGCCAATTAAAAGCAAATACATATTACCATAGCAAAGGAAAATAAGGAATAAAGCAATAAAACATTTAAAAACATATAAGGCAAAATAAAGAAAACAAACAAAACATCCAACAAAATATTAATTAACCTAAGTTGTTACGGCTAAGAACTTAAACTCCCCAGTGGAGTCGCCAAGCTGTTATACCCCCATTTAAACGGGTTAAAGTAGAGTACAACATATTGGTAATTCCTATTTGTTTTATTTTAAGGAGTCGCCACCTAATTAATTTAATGGTGATTTAGGACACCTAATTTATTAACTAAGGCAGAGTTAAAACTAAACCTCCGTTAATGGTCTACTTAATTAGTGATTCTAGGTAAGGGTTCTAGATTATTCTAAAGGGAAGGGGTTAGGCATCCATTAGAATTCATTAAATATGGTTACCGTCCAAACTTAGATTAATTAATTAAGGCTAAATATAGTGTTTAAATTTAAAAAAAAATGGCTTACAAATATTGCTAAAGTTTTTAAAGGAAAATAATGTTAGTTAAAATAAGAGTTACAGAAAATACAATAATTTGTATAAACGAAGACTTTAAATGCCATTTTGAAATAAGACTTATAAAGGTTGTTAATGCTTTAAATGAAAGTATAATAGTGCTATTTAAAATAATACTTGTAGAAAATACAATAATTTGCCTATAAATAATAACTTCTTAAGAGAAGATTTAGTAAACGTGAACTTTAGATAGAAATTATATAATATGAATATTGCAATGTAGAAAAGCCTAGACTTATTTTTAATATGATGAAAAGGGCATGAGTTTTCTTTCTTTTATTAACTCTATTTAACTATATTTGGCTAAATACATGTATAATCTAATCAATCTAAAATATTTATAAAATATACCTGGATTAATATTTACATACTAGTGACGTTTTGAGATTTTTAAGATAGTAAAATAAAGCACGATTCCTTTAGCTCAAAATATGCTATTTTGAAAATCAATTATTCTAATGAAAGATGAATATTATAAGTATTATAAATAATTTTAACGTAACATAAAAACAAGAATGAAATCTATGGAATTAATTGCGGTTTTTTTAGATTAACTACCCATTACTAAAACTAACCCCACTAATTCATTAGGAATCATCTAAACTAAAAATAAAAGTGTCAGTCATGCATAATGGAAATCAAATACATAACAAAAAAAATAGAAGGAATGGATGCCAAATAAATGGATCTGGCCCGATTGGGCCCACTGCTGCAATCCTTTTCTGCCTCTGGGCTTCGGCCCAGAAACTTTTTAACATTGCCTCAAATGGATTGCAGTTCTGTTTTTGCTATATGGGCCTCGACCCAGAATTTTATTTGCTGCGGATGGGTTGAATGAGGGATGACTCGAGAAGATTATTTCGTTGGGCTTTAGCCCAACACCGAATGCGGAGGGAGACGAGTCCCTTGGACTCGTATGTGAGGTTCATGCAAAAGAAAAAAAAATGAAGAAAAAGATTAGTATATAATCAATAAGGTTAAACAAATAAAATGTAAACTAAAAAAATCAGTAGGTTGTATATATAAACAAATAAAATGTAAACTAAAAAATCAGTCGCTGTGTATATTTCAGCCACCGCACACTTATGACGTAAAAAACAGGGCAACGCTCAAACATGGGCAGAATCAAATAGTATAACATTTATTGTATTTAGACGTGGGTAGAATTCGGACTTATGCAAGGGCTAGTGTACACATAATAATCAGGGTATATATGGTATACCTGAAAGGTATACACTAATATACGACCTTTGTATACACTTGGTGTATACTGAGGTTTATATACTATGTATACTTCGAGGTATATCATACCATAAACAGAAATCAGATAGGGAATATGAGGAGATAAGCCAACATGAGCAGATTCGAAAACGCAAAAAGAAAGAGGAAAGGAAATTCATGGGCATCTCGTATACTCCAAACCAAAAACAGATATACCAAAGCAATCACAATGAGCAGTTACGAGTATGATCAGAAGGAATTCCCAGATATTTTGTCATGGTTCAAGTAGATAATCAGCGAACCAAACACACTCCATTAACAGATGCAGACTTAACTTTGAATCAGAGGTAATCATACAAGGTAACCCAACATATGGAGAACTAAAACAGGTACACTAAACTAAGTGACATTGATAACACTTAACATGCCTCTGGAGAGACTGGACAGTAGCAACACATTAAGACCAAGATTATTTCCAATCTACACCTACTTCACAACTTGCAGAATAGACATGATTAGATGAACAGATGCAAAACTAAGAAAATAAATACATATTCCTAAATGGACAGTTTCAGACATATGTAAGCGAATTGCCAAAAGGCCAAGGTACTTCTTATTCCTAAATGAAAACATGTTCAAGCCATTACGAAATTCTTCGTTCATTTAGGACTTCCAACAAAATATTCAACCACCATAGTTACATTTTTTTTCAGAGGGAAGGACAAGGGAACTGAAAATAGGTATGTGCATTTCAGTCATACAGAGGCATGAACATTCAGTATATTCACATGAACTACATATGAAGACAAACATGCTAATAAGACTAAAATCATCTGAACTGAATGAAGGCATGAATAGACGGATTGTGCTAACTACCAGCCTGGAAACTAAACCACATTAAACATGAATGTCTAAGCATTTTAACTACTAAAACGAAACTAAGCTAACTAAAACAGGAATATGCGTAAGGCTACTAAGCTAAGCTAAACTGAACATAAGCCAACTGAGACAACAATCGTGAATGAATACATAAACACTTACTGAGCTATCAGACTGAAATTAATTGACTAAAGAAAAGTTGTTCACATGCTTAAGCAAACTAAACCAAATTATCATATGTAAACATACTTAACCATACAACAGATCAACACAGAAAACCTGCAAACCGACTTATCTATCAAACGAAATTAGCTTAACTAAACTAACATATTCTGATCCCAGAATGACAACCAAAATAACACAGAGCAACAACGAATGCAAAGTTAAAAAAATAGAGAATTACCTTCTTCGGGTGCAGCGAAGTGGGTCCTCAAATCTTCGATCTATCTCGAAACGCCACCAAATCGGAGTTTGTATAGATTGGAATCAATATCCAAGTCAAAAGGAGACAAACAACAAAAAAGGGAAATTTAGATTTTCGACTCAATACTAGAACAATATTGCAACTGCTAACAGAACTAGTATTTTAGGGAATTCTATGGCGGCTAAAAACAGAGAACTTAGTTTTTTACCGAATTTTCCAGGTGACCAAAAAGACTTATATTTCAGAAGATTCAAGGAGGCTAAAAAGGACTCTTTTTTTTTTCTTAGGGGGGATTTTGTGCGGCTGAACCTCTTTTAATCACTCTCAAAACGATTATTTATAGGGGCTTTTTCTAGGGTTTTCTCTAAGGTTTGAATTTTTGGGCGGGATTCTTGGTCAACGACGCTCCACCCCCTCCCAAATCAACGTTCAGATTTCAAATACCCGATTAGAAAAAAAAAAGGAAACGGACAAAACCCATTAAAATTTCGTACCCAAAAATAAAAAAGGAACTGATAAAACCGATTGGAAATCACAAGTAGACAAAGCTCATCAAAGATGCTTCAGGTCGAAAGTAGAGAGGAAGAAGAAGAAAACAAAAACTTCCCTTCTTCAAATGGTTGGCAAACTGACGGGGGGGGGGGGGGGGGGGGTACAAAACATTAATCTCTCTTTCCGAATTTGACCATGCATGGACTGCGACCCCGAAAGGACTCTGTGGACTCACCGTTTTCGTCGTTGACGAGTGAGAGAAGAGAAAGAGGAGGAGGGAGGAAGGAGGAGAGAGAAGTGTGTGCGGCGGATGGGAAATGGAACCCTAGTGGTTCGTTTTTGGTTGAAAAGAAGATTGGGTCGGGTCGGGTCACCAGTTGATGTAGTTGGCCGGTTTGTTGGGTTAAATAAAGGGCTGCTGAATTTAGAGTATGGGTTGGGTATTAAAATGTGGGCTGATGAATAAAATGTGGGCTGATGAATAAAATGTGGGCTGATTGGTCCGAAAATATTTATGTTGATTGGGCTAGGATTTGGGTTAATAATTTATTTGCTCCTTGTGCTATTTTGGCTTCTAAATTTGAATAAAATACCTAATTTAATTAACTACATTCTAACGTGTGCTAAAATATTACCTAGCATAACAATATGTAACTATTGGTGCTCGGATAAAAATGATGTCGTAATAGCCGTGCAATAATATTTGAAAGTCAATAGTGAATAAGCGCTATTATTTGATTGCGCGAAGGTAAATGCGATGCGTGTGCATAAACTGGTAAACAAATGCTGAAATGATAAAAAATGCGAATTATAATAATACTGGTATCAAAAGAATAATAATAATAATAATAATAATAATAATAGTGCAAGTAACAAAAATAATAACAGCTAGCGAAAAAAACACCGATATCAATAAGAGGCTGATAATTATAATAAAATATAAATAATTATTTTAAAGTTGCCAAAATATCAGAAGCGTAAATAAATATTGTGGGGAGAGGCGGGACAAAATTGGGTGTCAACATTAAGTTCAATAGTTTCAGCACGTCGAAACTAAACATGAAATCAGTGAAAATTAGCCTAAACTATCAAAACAGGAATTCTGGACAGTACTACTGTCTTGTACTGTCGCTTAGTTTCAAAGGGGTAAACGACAAAAATAGACTTTGTGCCCTTAATGAAAGTTGTAGATATATGTCTTGGGGTTTCATAGAAATTAGAATCACTCCTATAGAAGTTTTGTACAAAAAGATATGCTCAAAATACTAATAGCAGTACATGTAGGGTTTGAAAAACAGAAATCTGGGCAACACCTGCGTTGTACTTCATCACCCCTTTTTGAGTACATACAAGCAAAACTGAGTTTTGGAGCCTGAACAAAAGTTGTAGGGCTATAAAATATCTTTCTAGAACATCTTGAATCACTTAAAACTAAGCTTTATACAAGGCATTATGCTGTAAACACTAAAAGTAGTCCAATCCAAAAACGTGTTTGTAACTTACCTCAATCGTGTGGAGTTGCTTGGGGCTCAACCAAAGTAAGTCTTGATGATTGATTTAGAGGATGAATATTATGAGAGGAGAGAGGTTTTGGTGTCTTGTTTCCTTGGAGAAAATGAACTTAGAGGGGTGGTGGAGAGGATAAGAGCCAAAAGGGTATAAATCTTACTTAGTAAGATAAGGATGAAAAATAATAAAATAAAATAAAAAGGGGCTGTCCACTTTTATAAATATCTAATCCATTTAATAAATTTACTAAGATAATCATAGTAGGAGTAGTTTATATAACTACACCATAACACTTCAAACAAGTTTCAAATATCGTCAAGTTCACATTCAGGAAGTGCGAAGTAAAATATACCCTTACTATCAAGATATGATAAATCGAAAATTCAAGTATTCGCTAAAAACAAATTTTGGGGTGTTACAACTCTCTCCCCCTTAATAAATTTCGTCCCGAAATTTACCTTATGCTAGTCTCGAAACAAATGGGAATATTGAATTCGCATATCCTCTTCTCGCTCCCAGGTAGCCTCTTTGCCAGAATGATTTCTCCAAAGAACTTTTACTAATAGGATTTTCTTGTTTCTAAGCTCTTTTGTCTCATATGCCAAGATTTTGATAGGTTCCTCTTCAAATGTCATGTCAGGACTGACCTCAATGGATTCAACAGGAAGAACATGAGATGGATCTGAGCGATATCTTCTAAGCATAGAAACATGGAAGACATTGTGGATCTTATCTAACTCCGGTGGAAGAGCTAGTTTATATGCAACTGGACCAACTCTCTCAAGTACTTCATATGGTCCAATAAATCAAGGACTAAGTTTTTCTTTTTGGCCAAACCTCATAATCTTCTGACGATTATATTTCTGTTTTGGAGCGCAATTACGAACTGACTACTGGAGAATTGGTTAGTGCAGTATTTCCTCCACAACAGAAATATAATTATCAACATATTTGTGTAGAAACCAAGGGACAACAAATATAATTTGGTTAATCTGAGAAAGATCTTTATAAAATTCATTTTGAAAACTTGTTGTTTCATTATCAGTAAAATTTGTAAAAAACCATTTTCGAAATGGCTCCCATTTGGGTGTATAAAATTCTTTGCTAATTTCCAGTCTTGCGGGTGATCCCCGACTAAAATCAATTCTTTGATCTGGATCCATTAAAAACTTTAAATTTCATATCAGACGCAGTCAATTCTATGTCTGGAATACTAGTAACAATATTATCCTGGTCAATCTTAAGACCACTGACTCTATTAGTGTTAGTTTCTGTATTTTGAGAAGTAGAAGCTCTAGATGGGGACTTGACAATATAATCAATTGGCGAAATATAAAAATGACATCAAGAATTTGATCTAGTTAGTCTAGATCTACTGCTAGTACTATAACTTTCACCTTTAACTAATAAAGATGGAGGTTCACAAAATCTTAATTTAATGGTCCCTTCTGGGGCTTGCTCAATTTCAGAAATATCAGTATTTATATTATTTTGAGGAGGTGCAGCTCCTTCTATGACCCACTCTTTGGGCAAATCAATTTCATCCCATTTGATAGGTCTTTTAGTAACAACTTTGGATTTACCAAAATTAGTTTCTATCAAAATAGTTTCATTTTTGAAATCCATGATTTTACACATAGGATTCATAGTATATAATGGTTTAAAATATATTCTATAACAGATAGATATAACCTTTGTACCTGGCATGTAATCATAACCATGCAATTTAACACTTAATATTAAAGCGTCTAAAGAATTATCATCCTGCAATGACACCTGCAAGTTAGGATAAGTATTAAAATAAACAGGGCCATAAGCCAAACTAGTTGTACTGTCCCTATAAGGGATTTTTTCCAATTTCGATTTCTACCATCTCTTAAAGCTGCTATAAAGCTTTCCGGCAAACCTCTTAATGTAAGTGGTTGGAATGCTACTTGTAGTAACCCAATATGCATAAATCTATGAGTTTCCCTATAAGGAGCTAAATCATAATAATCTAAAAGTAGCATGGTCATTATGAACTGTAATTGTTTCTTCAGTGATTTTAACCACTTGCTTGAGACCTAATTTCTCAAAAGTACCCATCGATATATTAATCTAGGTTGAATTTTAGGAATTGTCCATTTATTAAGAAGATCTAAATGTTGAGGCATATCATACTCTTCTTTTTTAGTATTTTTAACCGTATTTTTTCTTCTAATGATATCTATTACAAAAAGAGTGTTGAACATATATCACCTATGACTACTTATGTACCATGACTCTGATACCATTAACTGCAGATCTATTCTCATTGCATAAGGGTGATATATGTTCAACACTCTTTTTCTAATGGATATCATTAGAAGAAAAAATACGGTTAAAAATACTAAAAAAGAGGAATATGATATGCCTCAACATTTAGATCTTCTTAATAAATGGACAATTCCTAAAATTCAACCCAAGTTAATATATCAGATGGGTACTTTTCAGAAATTAGGTCTCAAGTTGTTGTCTTTCATTTAGACCATGTCTAATAATTTGCTGATTCAGCTTGATCTCATTGCATAAGGCTAAACCTTCCTACATGCATGTTTCTATTAATTTCCCATAAGTATAACTATCATAATTGATACTAGCTTCCCCTTTCTTAAGAGCTTTCCTAAGAGTATAATTTATTGTATCTCACATAATATCTTTTTATAATAATGTTCTTAATGTATGTTACGTTGTTTTATTCTTAATGTATGTTACTACCTTAATTATATATTATTTGTAATTACATATAGTTTAATATATGAGATACAATATATTCTGTTATTGTATCTCACATAATATCTTTTTATAATAATGTTCTTAATGTATGTTACGTTATTTTATGTTAATTTAGTTGCTCTATCATAATCTAAACTTTTATTATAAATATTAATATTCCGTTAGAAAGTGTAACGTATAGTTGGCCAAGTGAAAAATCATGTTACGACACATATACTATACAAATGAAAATGCTGTATCGTTGTAATTACAAACACATTAAAAATTAGTTGGAACAAATTCCTTCATTTTTTTAAAATAAAATTGAATTTTGGGGATAAACATGCGTGGAGGCATATTGACCTATCAATTTTTTCTTGAAAAGTTAAGTAGCTTATAAAATTAAAATTTGATATTATGTTTGTATTCCTCGTGAAAAAGAATTGTAACCTCAACATATGAGCCAACACATTCTTAAGGTAGAATATTTAAAAGCAATATCTAGTCAAAGTAAATTCATATCTTTTAGGAGTAAAAGGGATAAATTGGTTGTTATAACAAATTTATAACTATTTCAAAGTTTCAAATGAGAGGCGGATCTAGGATTTGAAGGTGGCGGGTGCCACAATTTTCTTCAATGTACATCTTGTTAAGAACGTATATTTGAGTCGGGTCCATCTCTTTTTAGTTTATTCGGGTCAACTTAATAGGCTTTTTTTTATTTACAAATATGAAATTACATCTCAAAAATCAAGAAACGAACATAATTAGCATCTTAAACAAGGAATAACACCCATTAACAACATAAGTAAAATCGACATTTTCACCAAGGGACTTGCATCTCTTATGTATATTAAAAATGAATTTGCACAAGTAAAATAAAATCTTCAATAAGGGAATTACACCAATCAAACTAAGAAAAATAATAGAAAAACTCTTCAATAGGTAAATACACCCCATAAGTAAATGTAGAATTAGATAAACTACAAGTTCTCAAAAATAATTATAAATTTCATATTTTTTCTAAGCAGTGCTTACGAAATTTCCATCACAATTTAAGTAGTAAAGTGATTCAAATTGACTTTAACAATTATAGAATAGCATAAATTTTTATAATACGCTCCCTCCGTCCGTTTTTATTTATCCATTATCCTAAAAATATCTGTCCACTTTTACTTGTAAGTTATTTAGTTTGAAAAAACAATACATAATTTACCATTTTATACATATTTTACCCTTATTATTAAGTATTCCAATTCATTTCTCATTTTATTTATTGCTTATTAAGAGTGTCCCAAGTCAAATATAGACAAATAAACATGGACGGAGGGAGTAATAAACAAAAGAAATTATATTAAAAACATTGAATTTTGATCTCAATCCAAAATTCTCATTGAGACCCAAGTTTTTTGATTTAAATACTCACAGGTTTGAGATTAGAAAAATGCTTAATTTAAGGGATTTTGAAGTTTCTATTTGTGTGTTCTCGCTAGAGATCACATATAAAATAATAGAAAAGAGGAAAGACAATATAAATAATAAAAAGATAAATAGAAAATTGGAGAGCCGAAAAGAGAATTACTGGTACAAAGGAAGTAAAAAGCACAAAGAAAGACGGGAGTCGGAAAATGTTCAAGATAGATTCAAACTTGTGTCTACTAGCCGTGACACCTTTGTCTAATTTACGACTGGGGATGACAGGTTCAAATATTTAACCTAATTGAAGCAAATTACAACATAAGTATATAAAAAAATTATTAATCTAGGGGGTGCCATGCCACCCTCACCCTTACCCTAAAGGGTGGATCCGCCCCTGTTTCAAATATATAATTAGTTTATCTAAAGATTAATTATTATTACAATTTTACATGATATGATAGCTTGATTTATTTTCTTAAGGATATAAAAGATTGTAAATAAGAGATGGATTATATAAGGTAAAATTTTAATTTCAAATATTAGGACTTTGTACATAGTTCAAATTAAAAAAATTATAAGCAAAAGTTTTGGTTAAATATTAGAACCAGATAAAAAGTCGATCAATACTTAATGTAAGAATTTCATGATTATATACATATTCGGGCACGCGCTTTGCACGTATACCTATATCAATGAGTATAAATTTGGATTGAGAATATGTTACATTAAAAAATATAGGAAAAATTGCGATCTAAGATTTTCTTTCCGCAGATGCATTGCATATATGCAATTTACCAAAAACACATATCTGTATATAAAGTGCACCATAAATATTTTTATTGAAGAATAGTATTACTCTTTCCAGAAAGATTAAAATATGAAGAAAAAGATAGATCGGGGAAGTGGGTTAAAGTCACGTACCTTAGCTTGATGATAATTCAAGAGAATTTGCCTTGAGCTGTTGATTTAAAAAAAAAATCGAACCTGTCACAACTATTTATAAAATAATGACTATAATCGATTTTTTTGAAAAACTAAAACTTAACAATTTCATCTCATTTATTAGTATGAAAAAAGATTCTGTAATAATGAAATTGGAGAAATACAACTTTTTCTAGAAAGATTAAAATATGAAAACAACAAATAGATTTTGGAAGTAGTTGAAGTCACATACTTGATGGCTTGATGAAGATCCTAGAGAAATTATCTTGATTAACTGATCTAAAAACCTCAAACCTGTCACATTTAAGACCAAAATAATTATCATAATCGATCTCTTTGAATAACTATTACCTAACAGTTTCATTTCACCTATTAGTATGAAAAAGATTATCCAATAACGAAACTAGACAAACGCATTATGACTATAGTTGCATCCCATAATCTCTAAAAAAAAAAAAAAACAGTATATAATAACGATTTAGGATATTCATAAATCGATAACCGATAAATCAAACAGATAACATTTAAAATCGAGTTGAGCTGACCAATACGCAACCCTAGACCTAATATCTCTTTATATACAATGTTTTGGTGTACGGTCCTTTTTATCTTTTTGATTGCTCTGTGTAGACCTAATATTTTTATATGAGACTCTTTTATATGAAGAATGTTTCTTCTAAAACTCAAGGTTCAATGCCTCCCACAATAATACCTAAAAGGATGGAAATTTGGTTTTCAACTAAGGGAATTAAGAATCCACAGCCGTCACATATATAGATTCTACTATTCAAAACTAAAATAGAATTCACGTAGTAAATATATGTACACCATAAAAAATAATTTATTTGTTTTAACACCCCCAAATTGTTCAAAAATTAATTCCTCCAAAGACATTAAACAAAAAGGGTCAAACTTCCTGAATAAACATAATACAATTAAAAATCATTAATATCTTTTTAAAGAGAATATGCTTACCGGTCAACACTGTACAAATAATATCTGACTATATACGTGAGAACATATCTAGTTATGATAATAAAACAAAAACACAAACAAAAGTTAAGATTGATCAAATCCATCTACATAAGCTATACTAACAGATAGCATAAATCCTAGAAAACCCACATGAAATGCATATCTAAATATTTTGTTTGAATACATGAATGCAAAATTCATAGAAGACAAAAAAAAACCCTTAAAACATACAAAGTCGCGAGAAAGTTGAAGAAGACTTTGGAATTATAACTGCTTTTATTGAAGCATTTTAAAATAGACAAAAAGAGGATTCATAAAACAAAAAGGTTTTTATGGCAGTTTTATTTTTACATGTGGCAAGGTTTCATATAATATATTAATCAATTTAGCTTGTTAATCCAATTTGTAATTTGAGATCACGAATGGAAAGTCCTTGAAGGACTTGGCTGCACATCACATGAAATCCAAAAATGTAACGATCTGTTAGGTCATTTTTTTTAATCAATTTTGCCATTAATAACTCTTCCCTTAGCCTTAGTTTGGTGTTTTTGACTTGCGGGGATGGTCGGCACGGTTATCGAGGCAATCGGATTAGAAGCGAAGTGAAAAACCTATGTTCTGAACTCTTAACTTTGGTTTTGGGTAAACGTGTCCGAAATAGAATTCTAATAGTTCTGTTAGGTCTGGAACATGGTTTTTGACTTGGTACGATAGTTGGTTCGGTTCCGAGGCGTTCAGGTGTGATTTGGTTCATTGGTTGGAAAGTTAGGATTTTGATGTTTTGGAGTTGACCTTTGTCAACCTGGGGTCAAGATGACCTCTTTTGCGAATTCCAATGCGCAAGCAAGTTCGTAGTGTGTTTTATGAATGAAATGCATGTTTGGTTTGTGTCCGGGGTTTTCCGGGTGAGTTTCGGGCATCAAAACCAATTTCAGAAGACACCAGAAAAATCTAGTGTTCAGTAGCTGGTTTCCTTCTTTGAGTTTACGAAAGAGGAACTACGTTCGCGTGAGTTGACCAGGGTTGTTATATCCCGCATTTTTGTACAATCGGGTAATTCAAGGTAATTGCGGGAAGATGACAAGCAAGGCCTTACTTTTATTTTGTTAAGCATATGAGTTGCTATGAAGAATTTGGAGTGGGAATATTAAGAAAGGTCAAGGGCATAAAGGGAAATTCGCAATATGATTCGTGGAGAACATAGAGGAAGACGAAGGGAAAATTTAGAATTTGGAAAAAAATTTAATTTTTCATGAAGTACAAAAATAGAACAAAAAAAAAGTGGGCTTGTGGTGTTGGGCCATGCTTGGCCGTCCAACATGGTGGTGGGCTTAAGCCCACATATGAATTTAATGAAACAATTTAAAAGATGACTAAGTCATCTTATTTCATTAATTCTCTAGAAAGTTCAAGAGAAGGCAAAGAATAAAAGGAAGATGAGAGAAACTCCTAGGCCATTTCGGCCATAGCAAGAGCAATAAGAACTTTGGGAATTTTTTCATCAACCATTTTCCTCTCCTAGCTAAACAATTCCTTGAAGGGTTCTTAACCTAGTGAAGAGTGCTTTGGAGCAAGGGAAACACAAATCTTGGCAAGTTTGCAAGTGTAGCCAAGTGAAGATTCAAAGTAAAAGAGGTAAGATTTGAGATTTTTCTTATATATTATAGATGCTTAAGTGTGTTGTAGAGTATAAAGATGGATGAAATGTATGTGTTATGAAGGTGTGTGTGTGTGGCCGTGACTTTCATAGCCAAGCCGTGAGTGTGTATGTGTTGTGTGTTGTGTTGTGTTATGTTGTGTGTTGGTTATTGTTATAAAGTATAGAAAATATGGAGATTCATGAAAATATGTATATGGGGTGTGTTGGACGAATGGTGTAGGTTGTGGAAAGGTGTGGTGAATTAATTTTACTTAGTATTGTAATTGTTGTTATGGTAAGTTCCATGATGTAAAATAAGGATTTAATGGTTAAGGAGTGAAATTGTGTTGATTGTGGATTCTAGATTGCTAATGAAAAGCTTAATGATCTTAGAGAAATTATGGTAGTTGGAGACTTGCTTTAGAGATTATGTAAATTGAAAATATTGTTCTTGAATGCATGGAAGATAATGAGACTAGCATGATGTTGTTGGTGTATGAACTATTAGGTCGTTATTGTTTTATTAAAGTTGGAAGGTCTTGAAGGGAATTGTATATTGATTGAATTGTTAGAATGTACTTTGGGTCGGTTATCGAAATTGTTAGTATGGTTGTTGGCTTTGTTATTGATAATTTGGCCGGGTCGAATTCCCGGGATTGTTGATGATTGAAATTGGCCAAGTTGAACTTGGTGGGATGGAGTATTTACAGGGGAAGTGCTGCCGAAATTTCGGTAGACAAATGTTACTTTAAGATTCAAATTCCAAATGCTCTAACCAAAGTTTGGTAAATGTGACCAATTTGTAGATTTTGGCGAATTTGCGACTTGAATTTGGAGTAGCAAAAGGGGCGGAAAGAGGCATGTAAGGCTTCATCCTTCCTTCTATGGCATGTCTTAGACGTAATAAGTTGGATACGAGCCTCGGGGATAACCCTATTCTCCGGAACCCGCACCTAAAGTTTCCCCTTTTTCATTCAATGGAATTGAACTAGAAGTTGTGCAAAATGTTGAAAAACCATCCTAAACCTCTAGAACTTGCATAAAGAGGACCCGATTACTTTAAAACCCTCACAAGTAAAACCATGACATGTAATATATGAAAATTTAGTACGCCGCCTCATTTGACCCGAGGTGGGCCCATTGTTCCCGGATTCTTCCCTATTGTTCAGTTATTACCCGATAAGTGTTACAACTATTCTAAGGATAGTATTTCTATGATAATAATGATAACGATGATGTTAAGGAAGAGAGTATATCTATGATGAGTATGACAAGAGTGATTCCACGACTAAGAGTCTTGAGCTAAGGACTCAATACGAGGGTAAAAGTGTCAAGCTAGTTATTGATCTTTAATGCTACTTCTTGGTTATGACCCGAGTTTCTAAAGACTTCAAGTGAGTGATTTATGATGTTGATGACCTTGTCCTATTTTTTCCCTTAACGCTATTCTTCATTGATAGTCTCGCCTTATAATACTAGTCCCTTCAAGGCGAGGCAAAGTCATGATGATTATTCCATAACGCAATCGGAGGTTTCCGACCTTATGTCACTCCGATAGAGTAGTAGCTTTCACTTGGGCTCTCATGCATGCTTTATACTTATGTATGAGTTATTTTATGACACTGTGCCGTCCAACGGGCGGCCGGGCAGATATACACACCACTATAATGGGCAGCTTATACCCCGGACGCGGGAGGCCTGGACGCGGGCTCACACACCGTTCCTACATGGACGGGCAGTATATACACCGTTCCTATTGGGACGGGCAGCATTACACCGCACCTATATGGTCGGGCAGTTTACTTACATATTTTTACATATTATTTTTAAAGCTAGCATGCATAGTATCCGCCCTAAGGGGCATTCAGATGAACAGCTTATTCCTTTACCCCATGGTATGCTCAGATAAAGTTACACCGTACCTCTATGGTCGGGCAGCACTACACCGTACCTATGGGGTCGGGCAGTATTACACAGTACCTACGTGGTCGGGCAGTGTACTTGAGATGACTATATGTTATTTCTAGAGGTAAAGTTAAATTGCATAAGTATCTGCCTTAAGAGGCAAACAGAGGTACAAATTATATCCCTCCTTCTCTATGCTATGTTTTATGCTTTCTAGTATGATCTTATTTTACTATTCATGCCTTACATACTCGGTACATCATTCGTACTAACGTCCCTTCTTGCGGACGCTGCGTTTCATGCCGCGCAGGTAAGCAGGTTGGCGGACTTGATCCTTAAGAGCTCCACCAGCGGTATATTGAGAGTGCTCCAGTTCTTTCGGGGCTCCAGCTTATTGGTACTACTTTTGTGTACATGTCCGGACTCGGCAGTATCCGGTCCTTTTTGTGATGCTATGCATTATGTTTAGAGGCTCGTAGACAGACATGTACAGTTAGATGTTTTGTACTTTTGAGGGCCTTCGTCACTGTATAAGGTGCTAGTAAAGTTTAAAAGCGTACGTTTATGATTATGCTGTTAATGTTAATGTCGAGTAACAAAAAAAAAATGTATGGTATACTTCATATGACCCACTTAGTAATAAGAATATGATGCGAGATAAGGGGGTGCTCGGTATAAGTATCGGGTACTCGTCACGGCCCCTAGTTGGGTCGTGACAAGGGTGGTCAACGCGAACGCAAGTCCTCTGTCGCATTCGCGAAGGGGAAATAGGGTTGGGCCGGGTCATGCCTGGGCATCACGATCGCGATGCTACCGTCGCATTCGCGATGGTTGGGTCGGGTCAGGGCCGCATTCGCGAAGAAAGGATGGCTGAAACAGTGATTTATTTCCCCACTTTGAAACTAAACCCCATTTTCACATAACTCAAGTTCTAGAGGCCGGATTTGGGAGAAAATAAGAACTAAGTTCGAGATTCATCGTTGGGGTAAGATTCTAACCTTGATTTCATCATTTCCCATTGATTGCTTCCATTGTTTAGTAATTAAATCATGCTTTTGGGTTGGAAATTTGGGGGTTTTAGCCCTAACTTAAGAATTGAGCTTTTCTTGGCATTGGAGGTCAATCCATGGTTAGTTTTAAGTGATTTTCGGGGGTTTAGCTTATTTAGACTATAGGTAAGTCGAATTTAAGTTCAATTTCTAGTTTGTCCTTAGGGCTCAGTTTTAATTATTTTGGGTTCATTTTTGAGTTCAGATTATAAGTATTGCAATATGAGTACTATTGGATTCATGTGACCTCGTAGAACACTATTTTGATATTATTGAACTCATATTCTTGATAAATCACCATTTTGATCCTCGGGGTTTGGGGATGCTATTTGGGGTTGACTTTTCGGCCCAAATCTCTTCAATGACTTTATGGGTATCTTTGGACTCGTGTATTAACGTAGGATACATAATTGTTAGACTTCTCTCACTCGGAGGCGCTTCGAAAAGGGAAGTATCATGTTTGAAGTGTTCGGGAAATTGTTGCATGTTAGGATGTTATGACGAGGAAAGCATGTTAGGCCTACATGCATTGGTTGTACCGATAAATCTACTTAGGTTGGTATGGTTGTTGCTTATTTGGGCTATGATAGCCATGTTTGATTGATTTGTAGAGATATTGATTCATTGTGCATTCATCGCACCATAACTTGTCCATATCACAATATTGGCATCCTTCTTGATGTTAAGTTGATATCATGTGACCCGTGATATAGATTGTTGGGTTGCACAACCTACAACCTATCCTATGCGTATCCATTCTCGCTTATAGGAAGGAATAAGTTACTTTACATGTTCCATGTTAGTGTCTATGCGGAATAGTAAATTGTAGGTAATTAAAGGACACACGATATTTATTTGGAGACCACCCAGCTCAAAAGGTGACAAAAACCACGACCTACAGACCTGTAGGATTTCCCCAACAAATTCACCAATAAAATGAGCCAACTGTGAGTTACAAATTACAACCTCTGTAATCTAACCCTTAAAACCTAGTCGTACTACCCAACCACTGACTAGCAAGCTATCTCCAAGCAGTAAACTTCCTACTTCGAGTTACAATTGTTTGTATCTACTTTAATGCTTCTTAATAAGTTGATAAAGATACAACTCAATAAAATAAACCTAATACACAAATCTAGACTTCAGAATTGGGAAACATTATTTAGTAAAACAGCTCAATTGATCATTCTCTGTGTAATAGGGAAGCAACACCGGATTCTTGAATCTGCTGGATATATCTTTTGACAGCACAATATTCTGAACTCTCTCTTTGTAGGTGCACAAACTTCATCTTGGAAAAACCTGGGTATTTATAACAATATGCTTCGCAGGTCGGCAAACACAAATTCCTTTCTTAGTCGGTCAATGACACGCACATGGGGTTTGTGTAGTATTTGAATTCTTTCCTGAGTCGGCTCCTTGTACGTGTAGGAGGCTTACTAATCTCTACAACTATGGAAAGGAATCTTTCATACTTGACCGTCAAGTTCTTTCCATAATTCTGCAAATCCTAGTTGTTGTAGGACTTGCCCTGGAACATATTCACGAACCTGTTTTATCCTCCTGGTTCGTCTACCTCTGAATCTCTGCACTGTCTGAGATAGAACATGTTCATGTACCTGTTTCATCATCCATTTCACGTTCATACTTCTAACTTCTTTTTGAGTCTGCTTTTGGTAGGAAACTGTTGACAAATTTGTTTAATTGATTATGTGTAGCTCTGTGTCTGTCTTCTTCACATGCATTTATTCATTGGTGGAATAAATCACGCCTTCAATCTTGACTTACTCTTTGACTTCTGATTTTATTCTTGCTCTATGATATAACATGTTTGCAAACTTGGTTCTTATGTTCCCCCTCACTTTATGCCCTAATTGATTTTGTGCTTTTTTCTATCTGTTTCCCTACTTTGGATGACTCAGGCATTTTAGGGATTTCAGTGTTGACACATTCTTGGACTTGAGTAGCTTCTGAACCCCTTGGTCTAGAAGGTATATGTCCACACTCTACTTCAGCTTCACTTGTTTGAACCGATTCTGAGGGCATTGGATTCTCTATTTTCTTTTGAACTGACAAGTTGTTGTTTGAGGAGTTTGTACCGGCGAAAATTAATTTTGGTGATGGGGGATTTTGGCTGATTTGTACAGGGGTTTGAGAGTGTTTGGAAGAAGTGGAGATTGACTCGTTTTGATTCATCTTGAGTTTCGAACTAGTATTCTGTGAGTTTTGCAAGAGGAAGGAGTAACCAATTTGTGATGATTTAATGACGGTATGGGCAAGAGTAAACTTAATTTTGAATTTTGTAGTAGGGGAGAGAGAGAAAAGTCAGTTTAATGGATATGGTTCAGTTGCTTATTTTAAGAGGTTTTAGTCTAAGTGTATCTTAAAAGAAGATTCACATGACGTTTGCGTATTTTCAAAATCAAGACATCATTTCAGAAGAATCCTGTTTAATATCAGATGACTATTACACATTCCTACTTCTTTCTTTTAAGATACATATGGTGTAAATTCGTTTTCACTGAAGGAGTCTAACAAGGATTTTAAAATTCTTAGGACCTGTATGTGCATTATAAACATATGGATAGATGTACATACATGTCTTCGGATAACTTGTCCATATTTCCATTTCCAAGCTAGTCTTAATCTAAAGGCCAAACCCATCGACAGACATCTGTGGTGGTCCACTTCTTTCACTTGAGCACGTAAAGTGGACCTTGTTTTATTTAGACACCTCAGGTGGGCAATACTTGTTTTAGTTAGACACTTTTTGCACCAGATTTTTTAAATCACAAGCGCGTGTATATCAATCGTCTCCTACGTGGATTAAGTGACCAATTACATTGTACCAGCTCATTTAAATTTTGCCAACTCATTTTAATTGGCCACATCATTGTACACGCGGGAAAATCAACTAAAGACCAAATTAGGGCTCAAAATTACCCATTTCCATATACACACTTCAGGTGAAAACGATTAGGCGATTTGCCACGAAAATCAAGGTAAAAGTTTCGTCGATTTCGTTCAATATCTTCTCCATTTTCACTTAATTCTTAGTTAATAATCACTCATAATGTATTATTTTCATTTATTTGCAGGTTTTAGTCTGGAAATCGACCCTTTCGACTTTGTTCATTTCAACTTCATTTGCGACATTGGAGAAATTTAAGGTTCTACTGAAATTTTCTCGTGCTTGTATGCTATATTGTGTTTAAATTAGGGTGTTTTTGGTACGAAACAGGTTGTTATCACTTTATTTGTTTTCTAGGGTTTATTTGGGGATTTCAGTGTTAAAGTTCGGGTTTTTTTGGGCATTCCCTTGTTGCTTGTCTGTTGTGGGGTGTTGGGGAATATAATGGACGACTATATTCTTACTTGTTTTCACCTTGGGGGTACAGTTGTGGAAGACCCTGTAGTGGGTCCCACATACAAAGGGGAATTAGAGGTCTTTGGTGCTACTATCGATAAAGACCATTTTAGTCTTGTTGAGTTGGAAGCATACATTAAAGATCTTAGGTACACAAATGTCCTTAGATTCTACTGCAAAAAGGTTGATGATAGTGCCTTTGTTCAGCTTACTTCTGATAGACAATTACTAGGGCTTGTGAATGACTTAAAACATGGTGATGAGTTTAATGTGTTTGTGGTCCATGGCATTGATGAGGTGGAGGAATTGCCACAACCAATTGGTTTGTTGGTAGGGCCAGAGGGTGATGGATGTATTAATGACCCGTGTGGCACTGATGAAGCTAGGGCAACTGTTAAACCTCGAAAATTTCTCCGTGAACGTACAATGAATAGACCAACGAAGAGTATGAGTGTACGATGTTTTACTAAGAAGGGGATGACTACTTATGAGTATTGAAAATGCGAAAGTTGCAGATTTGCACTTCAACCTAGTTGGTCGTAAAATAGAATACGACCCGTAAAGTGGTTTACGGACCGTAAACTGCTATCGTCTTTCAACATTCCAAAACTTCAACTTTCTGCCAAATGTCTAAATGGTTAAATACGACTCAGAATACGGACCGTAAATCGAAATACGGCCCGTAAACTGTGACCGTAAACCCCCATGACTCCAACAAACCTTTCTGGTTCTGTTATGCTTAAATACGGTCGTGAAGGACGGACCGTAAACCAGAATACGGCCCGTAAACTGGGTTTACGGCCACCGTGCACTTCGACTACTGTTCATAAAAATCAGATTTTAAGTCAAGTATAAGGGACCCTTTTTCATTCCATTCATTTCATTTTCACTCCACACTTCAAGAAACATCTAGAATACTCTCTAATATTCATCCACAAGAGAAGCAAAGGAAAATCAAGATCAACAACACTAAATCCATGAAATCAAGAGTGTGAAACTCATCAAAGTTCACCTACACCATGAAATTGCAAAGGAAGTGAAGTAGGGTTTTTGGTATAGAAGAGTATTGCTACTCAAGGCTTGTTCCTACCACATCTAAGGTAAAGACGCGAATATTGAAGAGGAACGATCAAGCGGTAGAATAGCTAAAGGAAAAGGTATGTAAGGCTTATCTTTTCTTTCAAAAGGCATGAATCCTTCAAGTATTATATAATCCTTCTACAAAACGAAGACTATGAGTCCTTCAATATATTGAATTACATATGAATATGATGGTGATGATAATGAGCTAGAGTATAGCGATTCAAGAAATTGTGGCATGATGTTCCTATAAGGCTAATGATGTTATCTTTGTTAACACTCACCTTATGCTCTATTTCCTTCAAGGCGAGGCACGATACTCATAAACGTTCATAATATAAGCGGGGGCTCTCGACCTTACGTCACCCCGACATTGTTATAGATTGTTCATAAGCCTTAATGCATGTCCTATGACCAATGTTTCGAGAAACTACGAGTCTATGTTCATAAAGGATTTCATGTGAGATAAAGGTAAGAGATACGCTATTGAAATGATAATGGAAATGATGAGCTTAAGCCCAAAGATTATAAAGACTATCATGCGATACTTATACGAAATTCGTGCTACGAATACGATGTGGTTTTCATAGATTGTCTTTAAATTTAAATGTGTGCATTAATGAAAGCTTACGATAAGCTTATGAGATGTATATGATGACAATGATGATGATGAGATATACTGATTCTTGTTATGATGTATGTGATGTGGTCGAGCAACGACGTGGCTGAATACGGAAGATATGTATGTGATATTGTTGAGCCACTATGTGGCCGAATACGGAAGATATGAATGTGATATTGTCGAGGCACTACGTGGCCGAATACGGATACTGTCGAACCACCACGTGGCCGAATACAGATATTGTCGAGCCCTACATGGCCGAATACGGATAATGTTTTATGTGTATGAGAAGCTACGGTACTACGATAATGAATTATGTGACATGATGATGTATTCGCTATGATAGTTCATGTACGACGATTATGTATATGTGATATATGTATGAAATGTATTCATCCTTAAAGGTCGCGCAGGTTTTGCCTTCACCTCATGACTTATGATTTCTCTATTATGTTTGTTTCATTCATGCCTTACATACTCAGTACAATATTCGTACTGATGTCCGTTTTCTTTGGACGCTGTGTTCATGCCCACAGGTAGACAGGGAGACGGCGCAGACCTTTAGGAGCTATCAACAGATTTGCAGAAGCACTCCATTATTCCGGAGGTGCTAATCGGGTTTATAATTTTATGTATATATATATGTATAAGTATTTTGGGCACGACGGGGTCTTGTCCCGTCCATATGTCTAGTACTCTAGTAGAGGCTCATAGATACGTATGCGTGGGTTATATGGTCTCACAAGGTCACTACTGTATATATGTAGATATGTGTACATTATCTTTTGATAGCCAAAGGGCTTATGTATATAAAAGTATTTATGTTCTTTAATGAAAATGATTTTCTTATGACTATGAGATTATGAACGAAAAATGAGGCTTAATGAGTATGATGAGTAGTAGAACGAGCGGTGCTCCGTGGTCAGCCCCAGGTACCCGTCACGGCCCCTAGCTGGGTCGTGACAACAACACATGTGGGTGGGAGGGGTATAAATACTGATGTAAATGTTCCAGATGGGGCTGAAACATTTCCAAAGGAGGCTGAAACACTTCCAAAGGAGGCTGAAACATTTCCAATTCCAAATGTGGGTGAAAAAAATTTGAATGGGGGTAAAACAGATTTGAATGGTGCTGAAACAGATCTGAATGGTGGTGAAATAATTCTGAATGGGGTTGTAACAAATGAGGATCAATCAGATGTTGCTAGTAGTTTTGAATCAGATTTTCCAGATCTTGATGATTCAGATGTTGATGAAGAATTGAGAAACCTTAGAGTTGAAAAGAGAAGTAAAAGGAACCCCAATCCTAGAAAAAAAAAACTAACACAGAAATACCACTAGGTGAAGCTGGTATTGATCGAGGCTTTGAAGATATTAGTAGAAATAAGTCTGCTAGGTATGTGGGAAGATTAGGTGGAGATGAGGATTATATTGACATTCAAATTATGGTAGTGATGATAGTGATGATGAGTTAGATGCTGCTGCTGTAAGGTGTGTTGATCTACTAGCAAGAAGGAAGAGCACAAAGGTCAGGTATGATCCAGCTTGTGTAGTTGCTATTTTTGAACTTGGTATGGTTTTTGAAAATGAAAAAGTATTTAGGAAAGCATTGGATGATTATGCAATAGAATACAAAGTTACTCTTAAGTTAAGGCCTAATCAACCTGGTAAAGTAAGGGCTAAGTGTAAGGGTAACAAATAGTGCAAGTGGTTGTGTTATGCTGCAATAGATAGAGATTCTGGTGACTTTATGATTAAGAGCTACCATCCTGTACACAAGTGTACAACTTCTAACAAGAACAAAATGTGCAACACTAAATAGCTTGCTGCTAGATTTAAGGATGATATAATTAAGCAACCATCTTTGAGAATATGGGAAATACAAGACATGTGCAGGGATAAGTTAGGACTTTATGTTGGAAGGAAAATTTGCTACAGAGCTAAAATGCAGATACTAAGAGAGTCTATAGGTGATTGGAATTTAGAGTTTGAAAGATTGTGTGATTATGCTGATATGATAAAACAGACAAACCCTGGTAGTTCTGTTTGGGTGAGGATGGACAGAGAAAGTTGTCCAGGGAAGTATTTGTTTGTGTACTTCTATATCTGCTTGGATGCATTGAAGAAAGGGTGGATGGAAGGTTGTAGGAGAATAATAGGTTTTGATGGGTGTTTTCTAAAGGGTGCTTGTAAAGGTGAACTGCTAGTAGCAGTTGGCAAGAATGGAAACAATCAGATGTTTCCTATAGCCTGGGTAGTTGTTGACTCAGAGACTAAGCATAGTTGGATTTTTTTCATTAATTACTTGAAAGAGGATCTACAGTTGGGTACTGGAGATGGTCTTACTGGGATGGCAGACATGCAAAAGGTAATGTACATAGTAACTTATTTAATTTCTTACTGTTTCTTACTGTTGAGTGTTTATTTAATAATTTCTTTTCTTTGAAGGGTTTTCATGTTGCTGTAGAAGAATTGTTACCCAATGCTGAGCATAAAAGATGTGCCAGACACATCTGGTCCAATTGGCATCAAGAATGTAAGGGTGAAGAGAGAAGAAAACAATTTTGGAGATGTTCGAAGGCTAGTTTTGAAGTGAAATTCATATCAGAGCTTGATAAAATGAGCAAACTTGTAATGATATTTGTGCTGATTTATTGCATTATCCAGAAAAATCATGGGTTAGGGCATACTTTAAAGAGCATTCTAAGTGTGATCTTGTTGAGAATAACATGTGTGAGACCTTCAATTCATGGATCTTGTCTTGTAGACCCAAATCAATTTTAACCATGTTGGAGGAAATTAGGAGAAAGATAATGACTAGACAATGTGATATGATTAAGTTTGCCAACACTTGGATATCTAAGATTTCACCTATGGCTAGACTTACCTTAGAGGATAATAAGGAAATGGTATAAGCATACAGTTAAAATGAGTACTAAGAGTTGTAGTTGTAGAACTTGGCAACTGAGAGGAATTCCATGTCAGCATGCTGTTTGTGCATACTACCACATAGAACTAGAGCCTGAACACTTTATGGAGCATTGGTATAGGAAGGATACATTCTTAAAGGCATATAGTCATTTCATCCAACCAATTCCAAATATGAAGATGTGGCCAGAAACAAACAATCCAAAGATTGAGCCTCCTGCACCTAAACCAATGCCTGGCAGGCTGAAGAAGAAAAGAACAAAAGGCATAGATGAACAAAAAAAGATGAGGTATGGAAAGGTGTCCAGAAAAGGGGGGAAAATAACTTGTTCAAAGTGTCATCAACAAGGACATAACAAGAAATATTGCAAGGTAAAATAGTTTTCTTTGAGTTGGTTAACTTGTTTATCATGTATTTTGGGTTTTTAAGTTAGTTACTGCCTTTACATATGCAGGTTGTGCAGGTGCAGAAGCACCTATCCAAAGTTTACAAGACCCTGGTTAGTCTTCAAGGCAAACTACACCTACAAGATTAAGCCAGCATACACCTTCAGCAGCAGTTTGTGATGATACAACTAGATTTAGGAGGTTGAATCAATCAAAAAGAGTTAGAAGCTCAAGCCAGCTAGCCCCACCTACAAATACAAGTATTCCTATTACAAGAGGAATAACAAGTCAACTACCTCCTAGAAGAAGAAAAGTTGTTGGACAGAAGAGAGCCAAGGTTGCAACTGGAGAGAAACCTGCAAGTAGGGGACACAAGAGGGCGGCTGATGTTGGATTTGGCGTATACACAAGTACAAGTGGAACTCAAATACTAAATGTAAGTCAATTCTAACTTTGGTCTATAAAACACAACTACATGTAACAAAACTGACTATGCTTCATTTTTCTTCTAAAATACAGCCAGGAACATCAAGCCAAAGGATTCTAGAAACTGGTTCAACTTACAAGGATGCAAGTCCAACAGGCGTAGACCTTGGTTATAAAGCTATAAGATTGAGATGGAAAAACAAGGAAGCTGTGACTGGCCCCCAATTGAAGCAGATGGCAAACAACAAGAAGAAGAAGAATTGGCAGTATTAGGATAGGATGTAGTACTTAATTGGCAATGTAATATGGCACCAAACAATTTCTCTTTTTGGATGGTTATTTTGGCAATATGCTACTTGTATGTAGCAGTAAATAATTTGTAGTATTCTAATGTTTGCTTTTTGCTACTTGTATGCTAATTTTGAGCTCATTCTGGAGCATGTTAATATATTAGCTACTTTTTGGGGTTACTTTGTGCCCATTATATACCAATTGTTGGTGTTTAAACAGTTCTTCTAATGTAATTATAGCTGCTATTGGTGTTGAATAACGTTGACGTACCTGTTGTTGGCAATAATATGTAGCATAATGTTGACTTATTGGAAGCAGGCCAGGTTTTTATGCAACTGTGCGAGCTCAAAACAGAGCATTGTTGGCAAATACAGTATAGACAAAACAACATTTCATTTCATTTCATTCAAAATGTTGGTTTACATGAGTGACTGTTGGCCAAAGTTCAGCCATGCCAAAATACAAAATTGTCACAACAATTCAGTAATCAAATTACATTGCAACAATCCTAACAATATTACAACTACACAACTTAGCAAAAGACAAGTACTTAAGGAGCACATATTGTACTGCTCCATCTAACAATTTGGCTTGATTTTCCATATCCCGAGCATCACAAAACCAGCAACAATGGAAACAACAATGAGCATATTTCTTGCTCGAATTCTTTTCTCCTCAAAAGCCTTCACTTTCTTCAACAAACCCCACATCACCCTATTTGCTTGCGTAGGGTGCCTATCTTCAATCCAAAAGAAATAATCACAAATCCTACTTCTACAATTGGTAGGTCATCGGGTTATTCAAATAAGTCATGTTTTCCGTGGTTTTCCCATGTTACAACTTCCGTACCAATTCGGTCGATCCGGAATGGATCGGTTAAGTTGTAGCACGCAGAGTACTAGTGAATAGGAAAAGCGAATTGAGACAACCACCCATTTTCTACAAAACCAATTTTCAACCCAACAATTAATCATCTAATAAATAATTAAATAAGGAATGAATGAAGATATAAGTTTACCTTTGGTATTTTACAACATAAAAATCTGCGACCTGGGTTTAATTGGGTCCAAGAAGTCTTCAATAATGCTTCATTACCACATCTACAATATCGGGCATGTTCATAAAAAAACTCCATGAAAGAGTCGGATAAGCTCGACATAATAGTAACAACAATTGAAGAACGAACGAGAAGAAGCAGAAAATATTAGCTTGAATTTGAGGGAAAAATCTGATCTTGAAAACGGGCTAAAATTAGGGCTAAATTGGATGTTAATTTGAAGTGGAGAAGATGATATATATAAAAGGGGAAGTAATAATACCGTTGGCTGCCACATAGGATTAAAAAAAAGTTACACGCGCATTTTTTGACTGATAACACGCGACATGCCAACGGTGAAAAAAGTGTCTAACTGGAACAAGTATTACCCACCTGAGGTGTCTAAATGAAACAAGGTCCACTTTAGATGCTCAAGTGAAAGAAGTGGACGACCACAGATGTCTGCCGATGGGTTTGGCCTAATCTAAAGCTGGCATCCTAGTCAGTTGTAGAAGCTTGTGAGACTCTTTTTGTTAATTCAAGGTTTAATCGCTTTTCCCATAATATTCCCCCTATCAATATGCAATTCTCCTTCCTTTATTGAGAGTGACCAGAGTTCCCTGTTTGATTTCTCATATATAACCTTGAGCAAGCCTTTTTATGTCCTATGTTTGCTTGCTTCTTGTCACCTTTCTCTTGCAACAACAATAAAGGCTTTGGATTAGGAGCCCAACATCGTATGGATCCTTTTCCTTTCCTTGATCTGTCTTTATTTTCAACCAGTTGTGTTGGGGGTTTTAGTCTTTTACTTCTGTTTCTTCTTCTCCCTTCTTTGTGGGATATTTAGGCCTAGTAATGACCCTACTCCATATCTCGTAATATTCTGCCTGTAGATGGTCCTTCATACGAGCTTTCCAACATTGATAGTATAATCTGTTGAGCAATGGAGGCTTTCGAGTTGATTGACCTTCTGAGCATCCTGTAGGAGGTTCATCATTCATCATGATCTTCTCTAAGGTATTAACCCTTTGAGGAAAACATGCTCTGATACCACTTGTTGGGTTGCACAACCTACAACCTATCCTATGCGTATCCAATTCTCTCTTATAGGAAGGAACACGTTACTTTACTTGTTCTATGCTAGTGTCTATGCGGAATCGTAAGCTGTAGGTAAGTAAAGGACACACGATATTTATGTGGAAACCACCCAGCTCAAAAGGTGATAAAAACTACGACGTATAGACCTGTTGGATTTCCCCAACAACTTCACTACAACAATGAGTCAACTGGGAGTTACAAATTACAACCTCTGTAATCTAACCCTTAAAACCTAGTCGTACTACACAACCACTGACTAGCAAGCTATCTCCAAGTAGTAAACTTCCTACTTAAAGTTATAATTGTTTGTATCTACTTTATTGCTTCTTAATAAGCTGAAAAAGATACAACTCGATAAAACAAACCTAATACACAAATCTAAACTTCAGAACTGGAAAACATTATTTAGTAAAACAACTCCATCGATCATTCTATGTGTAACAGGGATGCAACCCCGGATTCTTGAATATGATGGATATATCTATTGCGAGCACAATACTCTAAACTCTCTCTTTGTCGGTGCGCAAACTTTTTCTTGGAAAAACCTGGGTATTTATAACATTATTCTTCGCAGGTTGGCAAACACAAATTCCTTTCCTAGTCGAATAACGACACACATGTAGGGTTTGTGTAGTATTTGGACTCTTGCCTTGTTGAGTCCGCTTCTTTTATGTGGAGGATGCTTACTAAGCCCTACAAATATGGAAAGGAATCTTTCATACTTGACCGCCAAGTTCTTTCCATAATTCTGCAAATCCTAGTTGCTGTAGGACTTGCCCTGGAACATGTGCACGAATCTGTTTCATCCTCCTGGTTCATTTTCCTCTGAATCTCTGCACTGTCTGAGATAGAACATGTTCATGTACCTTTTTCATCATCCCTTTCACATTCATACTTTTGACTTCTTTTTGAGTTTGCTTTTGGTATGGATGATGGAACACGTTGACAAACTTGTTTCATTGATCATGTGTAGCTTTGTGTCTGTCTTCTTCACATGCATTTATTCATTACTGGAATAAATCATTCCTTCTATCTTGACTCACTCTTTGACTTCTGATTTTGTTCTTGCTCGGTGATGGAACATGTTTGTAGACCTCGTTCTTATGTTAACCTGATTCATATGCTTTGTCTGCAAACTCTTTAACTAAATAATTTCTTCCCTCTGAACACTGTCTTCTGTGTCTGAGTCACTTCGCCTCTCCTTACTACTGAGTCATTCCTCCTATATACTCAATGAATCCTTTGTATAGAAACTGTTTTCATGCTTGTTCTACTTTTACATTGAACTGCACTTTTGACTAAGTCACCATCTCCCTTCTATGCATATGCCTCTGTGGTAGATCATGTATGTGGGCCATTAATTGCCTCTCTGATGTGCATTCCACCTGCTTTTGTACTGACACACACACACACACACACACACACACACACACACACACACACACACACATATATATATATATATATATATATATATATATATATATATATATATATATATATATATCTGCAACCTGATTGTTCATGTGTCTGCATCTTTCTCAGCTGCTTTATTGTGATGAAACATGTCCTTGGACCTGTTCTTACTATCCTGTGCTGGCTGCTATTTCAAACCTTTACATTGTCTGGAACCTTCTGCTTCATCTCACCTATTTGTTTAGCTTTGTTCAATTTTATTTACTATTATCACATGTATCAAGACCTGATTTATTCACTGTGCTTTCTTGCTTATATGCTTTAGTTTAGCTTGGTTTTCTTGTTCCAAGTCTGGCTTTGTAAATCATCAAAACTTCACATATAGCTTTATGCCAACAAATTCCCCCTTTTTGATGATGACAAACACCAACTGTGTAACCTGTTCTAGACACCTCATAGCTTCGAATTTTAACTAAGATTAACCATGTTAGTGTATGGGTTATAAAGAAAGTAAGCACACACATAGATCTTCCCCCTTTTGGCATCATTGAAAAGTAAACAATCAACCAAGACAATTTCATTACACAAAACAAGGATCGTGAAACACAGCATTGGGTAAATTCAAGCAGGGCTATGAGGAGGACGCAAGATCTTTGGTGAGGGGATTAAGTAGTTTCTGAATGGCATTGGTGTTTCCCCCCCTTTCCTTATCCAAGGCCTGCTGTAAGCCGGTAATTCGATCATTCGGCTCTTGTTGCTCCAACCCATACTTAATATGAGGATAATCCATATTTTCCTGGTGTAGCATCTTAAGTGTCACGACCCAACCAGAGGGCCATGAGGGGTACCCTAAGCTTGCCTACCGAGCACCACTCATCATACTCATCATCATAATCAACTTAGATCAACACTATTCTCAAACAAGCTTACCATGAAATGATCTTCAATCACTCCTTAAAATATACATATATGTACAATGTATAAGCCCACGAGGCTACAAAATGATATACAAGTCATGCACTAAAGAGATCATAAGATATCCACTACCCACATATGTCTACGAGCCTCTACTAGAGTACTGAAAGTCATGAGGATGGGACAGGACCCCACCATGCCCCAAATATAAACACAAAAGAATATAGCAATAAACAACAACTCCATAGAAGTGGAGTGCTCCTGTGTATCTGCTGATAATGCTCCTAGGGATCTAGACCGTCTTCTGTCTACCTGCGGGCATGAACACAACGTCCTCAAAAGAAGGGACGTCAGTACGAATAATGTACTGAGTATGTAAGGCATGAATAATGACATAATAAAGAAATAAGTAACATGAGATAAATAGATAACCTACACATATGATTGCCTCTTAAGGCAGATACCATGCATGCTAACTTTTACTTTTAAAATCCCCATCATAACACACACACACACACACACACACACACACACACACACACACACACACACATATATATATATATATATATATATATATAAGTAAGCTGTCTGAGTCATATATCATAACTAGCCCGCATCCGGGTATCCCGCGTCCGGGATAGTCATCTCACGCCGCCCATTAGTGGTGACTGCCCGGCCAATTAGGCTCGGTGCAATTATGATCATCCATAAGCCGCCTACTTACGCCCAGTGTAGTGGTGTCTGCCCGGTCAACTAGGCCCGGTATAATCATATGTGAAAATAAGCATGCATGTGAGCCCAATTAAAGCTATAATCATATCAGAGTGACCTAAGGTCGGTGACCTCCGATTATATTATAGATCAAACATCATCACTAGGTCTCACCTTGAAGGAACTAATATCATGAGGTGAGATGGCCAACAATGAATAATATCAAGGAAATTATGAAATAAGATCACTAAGCTCATATTGGCATCAATTCATAAGCTTTAATCTCTAAAAGTAAAATCATCATCATCACCATTATTATAGAACACATCTTATCTCTTTCTCATAAGAAACTCTTGAGAATCTTTAACTTTCATCTTTTGGGATGTAAGAAGGTCATGGAAATATAGATAGGAAATCATAATATAGGAGTCATGCCTTTGAAAGAAAGGGACTAGCCTTACATACCTTTATGTCTTCTTAACGACTAAGAGTTCTCCTTCCAAGCTCACAACTCTACATTCAAGAGAATTCGTACTAAATTAGATCATTTAGAACATACTTAAGTCTAAACTAAAGCGACTAAGAGATAACGAAAATTGGGCAGCATTTCCTTTGTTTCGTCACCTTTCTCCATATACTAAACAACTCCCAAACATCGACAACACCCATAATATCATAGTCAATAGATTTCTTCAAATTAAGCTTTGTTTAATTCTCAAGACTCCCTTTCAAAATCATCCATAATCATAGCTACAACACACATCATATTCCCTTTCATATAATACTTCCTCTATATCATTAGTGTCATTTACAACAAGATTATACTCATGGCATATCAAGAACTATGACTCAAGTCAAGTTACTATTCAAGAATATCATTAAATCCACATTTGAGCTCATGTTCTATTTTCTTCTCTCATCCAAGTCATTCAACCACTCAAATACTTTTAATAACATGGGATGGATGTAAAACCCATCTTTGATCATATAAGGATGAACTTTGGATGAATATACATCACTTGAGAGAAACCCCAACTTCAATGCCAATGGATTTCTTGACTTCTAAAACCCTAGTAAGCCTCTTTGCACTTAATTCTCTTGGTTCTTGGTATTTAATCCTTGATTTCTCTTGGGTTTGTGTTGGTATGGTATGGGGAATTTTCTAGAGCCTTTAAGAGTTTAGGAGAAGTGAGGAAACAAAAATTTGGAACAAGGGTCGTGCATATATGGAAAGAGGAAAAAATGACCCAACCCGATTATACGACCAATTATACAGGCCATATAAATTATACGGTCCGTACAATTGGACAGTATAATCCTACTAGGGGTCACTCTCCTCTGGAAGTATTCTACGGACCATTATATGGGGCGTATAAATGTAACACCCCGTAAACCCAAACTAGGTGTGAATATGTAAAAATCTAGTGTTAAGATGATATGATACCTATATGAATCCATTATTGATGAATTCAGGTGGAAGATGGTCGTTTTGAAGTCAAACCAACAATTGAAGTTCTTAAGGGCTCTTAAATTGGCCTAAGTTTTGGTAAGTCTGTCTTCTGGGCGATTTTCATGAAAATGTTTGCGAATTTGGAAAACCTTCCTTGATGAAAGTTGTAGATCTTTGAAATAACTTTCCAATGGTAGGTCGGCCAGCCCAAGCAAAGTTATGTACAAAAAGTTATGATCGTTTTACTGAGCGAACGTCAATTGTCAGAAAAATATGTTGGGCACGCGTCGCAGACCCAGCATGGAAAAACACAGCTGCAGACCAAAAAAAAATATGATCAGGTGCTGAACCTGTGACGCGGACTCAGCACAGATAGGGTTATTTTTCTGGTTTTTAATTTTCTTTAAGTCCTACTTCATTGTGTTATTTCCCACTTCGTTTTAAACCAATTTTCTAAGAAAAAGAACCCTAGAAAAAGTCTCTCTAACCCTAAGGCGAGTCTATACTCAATCTCCATCAATCACACACCAAAGTTCATCCTTTCTTGATCATAAATCATCGCTACAAACCCTAAGTTATTGAAAAAAATTCAGGAAGAGGAAGAAGAGAGGCGTGTGGGATTCCATCAAAAGTGTGATTATTGAACCTTGGAAAGTGAGTTTGAGCGGGATTTGAGGTATGTCTAGATTTTCCCAAAAATCTTTCTTCAAGTATGTCTATATTCCAGAAATCATCTTTTCAACTATGTCTACTTGTGAAGTACGTTTAAATTGTGAAAGCATGAATTGTATTTGAGAATCCTTCCTTGATTGTTTGTATAAGTTATAACTCTTGTTTGGTGGAACTTATTCTGGAATTAAAGATGATTTCTTTTAGACAAGGTCATACGTGTGTAGGGTCAAGCCCGCATCGAACCTTATACGAACCATACTACTTTGTGAAACTGGTTTTTCCCATTATTGGATGATTGAACTTATTCTTCTAAAGGTTGGACCTTAAACTTGTTTTGTTGTTGAATGGGTTTCTTGAACTTGAAATTGAGTAAGATATTTGAATAAGATTCTAAATCGGTTATGACTTGAAATGCCTCTATTTTGAGATGATGACTTGAGAAGTGAGATTCGGCTCTAAGCCATGATTGATGATTCGGTAATATGCCATGATTTGTATTTTGTTGGTGTTTGGGCCTGTATGGGAAAGCTGTGCTAATCCAGAGGACGATTAGCCGTTATGGATCCTAACGTATCGATACGAGTATTGCTATGTCATTCCAGCGGACGATTGACCTCTGTTGCTTCCTAGCCCGGAGTATCTATTGTTGTGCCAGTCCAGAGGACGATTAGCCTCCGTATCTTCCTAGACCGGAGTATCTATGGCTGTGCTAGTCCATAGGATTATTATCCTCCGTTGCTTCCTAGACCAGAGTATCTATTGCTGTGCTAGTCCAGAGGACGATTAGCCTCCGTGGTTTCCTAACCTGGAGTATCGATTGACTGATTTTCCTGTGAGTGGCTTGTTTCGTACTTTGATTAGCTTGTGAGTGGCTTGTTTCGTGTCTTGTTGCCTGTGAGTGGCTTGTGGTGATATTAAATTCGTAAGTGAAATACGTGGCATGGTAAATGGTAAGGAGTTAAGTTAATGCGTCTTTCGTTGTTGGATTCTCTGATGACTCTTTAATGTTGCTGACTTACGTTATTCCTGGGTTTGAATTGTGATTTTCATTGATGTCATTTTATTGATTTTATTCATCATATCTTGTTTTGTTAACTATTGCCCCTTAGACACTCACTGAGTACGAAGTACTCAGGCATACCATTGTTGTTTTTGATGATATGTTAGGTAACGGAGAAGAGCAGGTTCTTGATACTCAAAACGCTTAAGAAGGACTTGCTATTGCTGCTGACTTGGTGAGCCCACATGTTCATTCGTGGGACACCCCTTATCATATTTATTTACCATTCTAGTTTTTCGGGCTGCGTCCCGATGTGTCAGACAAATTATTCCTTTATCTTATAAGCTCCTTAGTATACATTCTTGTGGGTAGTTGTTGAGTTTTGTTTAACTATTGGGCGTTTGTCACATTTTGATTAAGTTTTATGATATTAAAGACTTCCGCTGATTTAATTCATATATCATGATTTGATTGTATTTATTTTATAAACTGTTGGAGGTGAATATTGAACCTGGCGGGTTCAGGTGTTGTTATTGCATCTTTTAGGTTCTTCCGATGTTGTTCATGACATCGGATTCCGGTCACGTCTAGGGTGGGTTTTAGGGGGTGACAATAAATTATACGGTCCGTACAATCTGAATTTTCCCAAAACTTGGTTTAGCTGCTTCGTTCAACCTCCAATCCTTGCGGAACCTTCTTGGCACTTGTTTAACACTTCAGTAACCATCTAAGGATCCCTATAACTCCTTCCCAAGACATTACTAAAAAATTGTTACCTCGATAATTGCAAAAACCTCCCGAAACACGACTTATACTTTACTTCCTTCGACGCACTTAGTTTCACCAATTCATATAACTTTAAAATCTTCTCGTATACACCTTAAAGCTGCCAAATGCCCTCCTTAAAGTCATAAGGACTTCATTTCCACCTCAAGCTTACGTTAGTCTATTCGCAGCACAACGATATGAAATGTCCGAGGTGTAACATTAAGAGTAGTAATCTCAGCTTCCTTGGTTGTAATTTGATCCAGTAAATTCTGTCTTTCAATCTCGTCTCCTTCCTCTAGATCATGATGCAAAACCTTTTCCTTGATTCTAATAACTTCTTTTGTGGTTTGATACTGCCATACCTTAACTAGCACTTAAAAATGCTCAAATATGTCAGCTAACCAAAACTCGTACGCAAGTGCATAATCCTTGTCATTCTTTTTAGTAATTCCAGCCATATGTTGAATCATGAGGCTAGGTAGATTGATTGGAGCCCTAATGTCTAACCATTCCATTAACACCATATCCGGAAAACTGGCTCCATCTCTTCCTTGTGTAACGATCCGTTTGGTCGTTTAGGATTTTTGACCCTTTTACCCCTGTTGACCCTTCCCTTAGCTTTGTTAGAGCATGTTTGAATTATAGGGATGGGTAGTGCGGTTCCTTAGGCGATTCAGATTAGTTTTGAGAGAGTTAGTGGCTTAAAGTGAAAAATCATTGACCAATAGTTGAATTTTGGGGAAACGAACCTTTATGGGAATTTTGTCGGTTCCATGAGGAATGGAGATTCATTTATAACTTGTTGGGGTGATTGGTTCGATTCTCAAGGCACTCGGTAGCGTTCTGAGTCTTTGGTTGGAAATTTGTCTTTGGGGTTTTGGGGGTTGACCGGGTCAAAATGACAACCGTTAGAAATTCGTAGTCTAAAGTAGATAGTTGTTGAATAGACTTTGATCATTCGGAAGGACAAGGCTCGTGTTGGATAGTTCGTGGCACCCTCTCGGTATCGAGGTAGGTTACGGTTTACCTTTCGGTTAGACTCCAATTAGTGAAGCATACGTAGGAGTTAGCTATTGATGGGAAAAGCGTGCTAGGCCTTCAGGTATGGAGTTGAGGTGAGATTATATTAGGTTGGTTGTTGTTGTTTGTAGGCTTGTGTCCTTGTTGTTGGGATTGGGCTTGTCGCCTTACTTGCTATGTTGTGACTTGTGTATGCATTCACCTCTCTCATGTTATGTGACTTATCATCGGGAAGAGGAAGAATCATGAGACTAGGTTTGAATTGTGATGTGTGCTTATGATAAGACACAAATGAGATCCTGATTATAATTTATTGTTGATTATGATATCTTGCATGGCATACACTGTCATTTCACATGATGCATTGATATGAACTGTGACTTGGTACCGATGATGATAAGTGAGACAAAAAAACATCTGAGGTCTTTGCCGGATCATGTAATAAAGAGATGAGAATCCGCGATTCAAGGTTGTTACCGGAGTAGAATGTGCTATATTCGCATGTCGAGGTTTCTTGCCAGGACGAAGGTGTACATGGACTTCTCAGGTTCCTCATGGGTCATGACTATTGAGACGTGGAGGTTTCCGTACTTGGAATGTTTGTACGGTATTGATAGTTGTCTAGTCCATTTCATTGCATTGCATCATATATGCATTCACACTTGCATATATTCTTCATTGCTTGACTTTGTACTTGACACTATGATATTTGGATTGATCTTATGTTGACTTGGTACGTGAGTGTTCTTGATTGCTTGCATGTCTGCTTGTCAAATTCTTTTTTCATATATGTGAACTAATTGTTGTTGGCCTATGGTACCTACCAGTACTAGTTGTTTGTACTAATACTACCTTGTTGTACTTTTTTCTGAGTGTAGTGTTCACTACAAGCTATACTTCTGGACCTCGCGATTGATCCCGAGGCCTATTTGCTGAGTTTGCAAGGTGAGCTACTTGATGGATTCCGCAGCCCGGAGATTCATCTTATTTTACTTGTCTTCTCTTGATTCTGAGACAGTTTCCCTATTATGAGACTTGTATTTACTCCAGACTTGTAGAGTATTATTAGTGGCTCTTGTACTGTACTTGACTAGATTCTTGGAGATTTATTTGTACTTCCGCATTTAGATATTTATGTTATGATATTGAGACTGCTTAAATAATTCTATTTCCTTTTTGTATGTTTAAGATGAATATTGAATAAGGGAAGGGTTCGCCCACCAGGAGGGTTAGTGTTATGTCCCGTGTTTTCGTATAATTGGAAATCGAGAAATAATTAAGACTTGTGTGTTATAAGGGAATATTTTGATTCTAGTTGATGTGACTATGTTGGTTATGAAATCATTGATGTTAAGACATTGGGGAAGGCCGAGGGTAAATTTGGAATTTCGGAAATTAGTTTCGGGAATTACAAAATGGGACGTTTAATGAATTGGGCCAAGAAATTAGAACACAAAAATTGAGTCCCAAAGTATGGAGGTGGCCGACCACTTGGCTAGGCCCAAGCCTCTTATTAAGTGGTCATGTGAGTTTGACATGACCCTTAAGTTGATATATATCCATATGCCCCTTTGAATTATCAAGAAACCAAATCAAAACAAAAATAAATAAATTGAAGAACACCAAAAAAAGGCTCTCGGCCGAGAACCATACAAGAGATTTTTTTTTTCCTAGCTTGTGTTTGTGGCTCAAAAATCTTAGTTTTCCCATATTTGTAAAGTACTCAAGACCCTCTTCAACGGGGTATAATTAGTTTGGCGAAAGGTGCGCGTTTGCGGCAAGTCGGAAATTCAAGAAAAGGTAAGAATTTTGCCCCTCAAATGTTATGAAATTGGCATGAATGTGTTAAGGATTGAGAATAGACGAGAATCCCGTAACTTGGATGTGTGTGTAGAAAGCCGTGTGTGTGCATGTGTTGGTATGTGGCCGTGAGCCATGAATTGTGGAGGACAAGATGAATTTGATTTCGTTTAAGTTTGTTAGTTGTGTCGTTGTGGCCTTTATAACTTAAATGATTGTTTAGTGAATTGAATTGGTGTTAGAAAATGATTTCGGAACATTATGGGAAAGTGTATACCTTTTGTATAATTGTGTATATTGTTGTATATATATGATGTTAAAGACTTTAAATGTGACTTATGGTTGATGTTAATGAATTTGGAATGAAACAATGCGAGTTAGAATGTTCGTCGTAAGTTTTGATGTTTTGGATGAAATATGGAAAGTAATGAACTTCGGGAAATTTTGTATATTGTTTGGAGTGTAATTGGGATGGGTTTGAATAATCTTGAATGGGTGAATGAATACAATAATGTGGGCATAAGTTTGGAATTGTGAAGTTTGAATGAAAGTTGTCAACTTGTGTAGTAAGGTAGAACTATGAAGTTAGAATGCGTTGATTGTGGTTTATGTTGTTTGATGATGTTTGGGTTGTTGTTGTTGATGTATTTTGAGCCGAGCTAAGTCTCGGGGGTGTTAGATTTATAGGGGAAATGCTGCCGAAATTTCGGTAGCCAAGTATAGCCCAAAGATTAAGATGTTAACTTTCATGAATAGTAACTGGTAAAAGTGACCATTTGCAGTTTTTGGACGAAACGGGAATTGAGATTTGACGAGCGTAAGGCGCAATCCAGGTATGTAAAGCTTACCTTTCCTTCTTTTGGCATGTCCTAGTTACACTAGGTCAAGATCGGACCCTCGGGGATAATTCTGCTCTTGGAAATTCGAGTTCAAGTTTGGGCACTATTCATTCAGCGCAATTGAAACCTATTCCTTACATTTGGTTAAAAGAATGTTCAAACCTTCATAACTTTTGCTATTGTGTCCGAATCTCTCCGAAAGTTTCGTAGATGGCTTTATGGAGCCTAAAGTCTGTGATTTGTGTCCGCCACCTCGATTTGACTCAAGGTGGGCCCGCAAGCCCCGAGGCTTCCCTTATTTGGTTTGTTTGACTCATTTTCGTTCGATATGAAAAGTAATCATTTGCCTATGACTCAAAGGTCCGTTTGAAATTTCCTATATCGTTATTGAACGTTTTGCACTATGAATGATGTTAGATTTTCGGAAAATGATCTGTGAATTGCTTTTCAAATGTTTTGCAATTTGGAACTTCGTAACTTCCATATATAAATTTTGATCGCCCTGACTCCTACCCCGAGCCTTCTGGCGTCGGTATATGCCTATATGTAATTATATGTCGAGTCCTGTAATTTACTTTTAATATGCATATGGTCTCTGCACTACTCCGTTCGTGCCATTCGCTATGATTTCGTTCGTCGGTACCCGGGCCGGCTTTGTGATCGTGCGCGCTATACCATATTCGGAAGTATGATGTGTTACGGTTTCCGAGGCCTCGCCATAGGGCCGGTTACCGTCTATGGAGTTATGATGTGATATGGCATTTGATATGTTCTGATGATGTGATATGTGTGTGATACGATTTGTCTGGAGACTGTACGGAGATTTGAAAAACTTCTGGAGTATGATGTGTTGTGGCACCAGCGTCGGGGGTGACCACGTTCCTAAGCCCTATACATGATTTTTTATTTGCATTTGTACATTTATCATCCGTACAGGTTTGATTTGCTACTTTGACGTTTGTGTTTGTTCCTTCTGGCTCCAGTGAGGATTGTGATTTCTGTACCTTCTGCTTTACATACTCAGTACTTCTCCCGTACTGACCCCCTGTTCTTCGGGGGCTGCGTTTCATGCCCGCAGGTACAAAAGCTCGTTTGGGTGATCCTCCGGTTTAGGCTACCTATTCTGCTATTTTGGAGAGCTCCCCTTGATCCGGAGCTTAACTTTTGGTACATACCTTTTGCTGTGTGTGTTTTTGTACATTTGTGGCTGTGTGGGTTCGGCGGGGCCCTGTCCCGTCATATGTTCGTATGTTCTGTTTGTTTTAGAGGCCTGTAGTCATATTTGTGGGTCGTGGGTCCGGTGTGTTTGTATGTGGATCTGTTTTGCGTTCTTAAGCGGCCCGTATGCTACTATGGCCAAGACGACCCATGAGTTTTTACGTGTGTGTGTGCATTTGGGCGATGTATATTTCGCCACCTTTCTGATTTTGATATGACTGTTCTGCACGGGCGACCGCTTAAGATAAGTGCTCGATAAATGTTCGTGTGACGTCTGCTATTAGTTTTCAGTTCGAACAACGTATGTTAAGTCTGAATGAGTCTTAATATGATGATCTGGTTTGTGAGTCTGTTTGGGGTGCCTAAGTAGGGCACCAGTCGCGGCCCACGGGGTTGGGTCGTGACAGTTAGTGTGGGTGCCTGCTCGACCCACGAGTTGGGTCTTGACAAGTTGGTATTAGAGCCTTGGTTTACCGATCTTATAAGTACAAGAGCATGTCTAGTAGAGTCTCACAGATCAGTACGATCAGCTCCGTACTTATCTGCGAGAGGCTATAGGACATTTAGGAAACTTCTAATTCTTTCATCCTTTCATGCTACCTTATTCAAATTGGTTTCTAGGATGTTCAAATTGGTATCTGACTGTACTTCTATTCTCTCATAGATAGTGAGGACCCGTGCTACAATTGCGAGGGATGAGGTGCCCGAGCCCACCACTGGGGCCGGAGCACGACGATGAGGCCAAGCGAAAGGTCGTGGCCATGGCAGAGGCCGTGGTGCAGCACCAGCCATGGGTAGGATGAAGAGGGACATGCGGTCGGTCAGCGACGAGCTAGATCCTTATCTCCAGAGCCAGAGCATCAACTTGCACACGAGCCCATAGATGAGGAAGAGCTGGGACCAGCCCAGGCATAGCCCGATGTGATTTCTGCTCCTGTGCTTCAGGACACCATAGTTCGTAAACTATACTATCTTGATGGGATGCACGCGGTGGGTGGCCTTCCATCCACTCTAGGAGGATCTCAGACTCAGAAGATGCAGCTTGCTGCTGCTATGGCTCCCCGTATCGACAAGGTTCCAGCACCTGCATGTGCTCCTAGGCCTGTTGTCAGTCCAGCTATGACCGTTGGGAATTAGGAGTCATTCGCCAAATTCATTAAGATGGAGCCTAAGTTCTTTGGTACTCCAGCTGAGGATGCCTATGAGTTTGTCGTTGATAGTCATTAGAGGTTGTACAAGATGGGTCTTGTTGATTCACATGGAGTTCATTACGTGTCCTATCAGTTGTATAGGGACGCGAAGATGTGGTTGAGGTCCTTTGTTGAGTGTCGGCCAGCTGAGTTGCCTCCGTTGTCTTAGGCCCAATTTCATCAGGCGTTCTTGGAGAAGTACGTCCCCGTACTCTGAGGGATATGAGGAGAGATGAGTTCAACAATTTGGAGCAGAGGGGTATGTGTCACACCCCGACGAGGAGCATGATGAGCACCAACCTATATGCCGGATACCACCTTGCATAACAGTTACCATGATTATCATATAATATGACCCAACATGACTTGAAGGATACCTGCATGCAGAAAAGGCCCAAATACAAAAATATGTAATAATCCAACATTTATACATGCTGGTATCCTTCAAAAAATAGTATACTAGTATTTACTAGAGATATTAAAGAACACTTAGGACACCTACAAACGGTATTTAGACTATTTGTAGAAAATGGAATAATAATTAGTAAGAAAAAAATGGAATTATGTAAAAATTATATAAACTTTTTAGGAGTAGTACTAGGAGAGGGTAAAATAAAGTTACAACCTCATATAGCCAAAAAAGCTTTAGAAATGCCAGATAAGTTAGACAATGTTAAAGAATTACAATTTTTTTTTAGGAATAGTCAATTATGCTAGAAATTTTATAAAAGATTTAGGAAAAATAGCAGGACCATTGTATTCAAAGACTGGATCTAATGGTCAAAAACACTTTAATACTGAAGACATTATTTTAGTACAAAATATTAAAGAAAAAATAAAAAACATTCCCGATTTAAACATGCCTCTAGAAACAGACTATTTAATTATAGAAACAGGCGGTAGTTTTGAAGGATGGGGAGCAGTACTAAAAGAAAAACCCAATAAATATAGTAATAAAAATAAAGAAAAGATATGTGCTCATCAAAGTGGTAAGTATAAAGAAAAAGGAAATATGAGTAGTATGGATGCAGAGAGTTTAGCTGTAATATATGGATTAAATAGTTTTAGACTATATATCCTAAATAAACCAGAAATACTAGTTAGGACAGACTGCGAAGCTATAGTTAAATTCTATCAAAAGATAAATGATAAAAATAGTAGTAGAAGACGATGGCTAAATTTCTTAGTTACCATTTCAATTTATAATTTAAAATTTTAACATATAAAAGGAAAAGATAATAATTTAGCAGACCAATTAAGTAGACTAGAGATTACTGCTAACTGATTTTTTCATTTTTTTTCTTTTTTGCAAGTATGCTTTTCTTTGGAGAGATGAACATCCCTCATCTTCACTTTTGGCGAAGTGTCAGCCATCAACGGATTTGATGAGTCTTTACCGGCTACCGTTTGAACCAGACTGGATGTATCCTTACCCGATACAGCGGGTCTGACTGTATTCATTGGGGAATGCACACCTGTCTCATCCATTTTTATCGGAGCTGGAGAGCTCTGCGCTTGCACTAACTCGAACTTAACTGCTTGTAGTCTTTGTTCTAATGTCTTCACTTGATCCAAGAGTTTCATTTTTTCTTGAACCAATGTCTCTTTCTGCTGGTTTAATCTCTTGACCACTTCAGTCATAGTAGAATAGTGATCACAAAAAATTATCTTGTCTAGGGCTTTTTCGACTTTTCTATATTCTCTTCTTTTCTCTATATCTCTATATAAATACCAATGGTTTACAGCTATTTGTCTAACAAAGGGTAGTATTCTCATAAAAATAACTGATGTGGCTTAAATCGTTCCTGGGTTTGCTTTTGAGAGTATTTCCTAGATCTTATATGTCCTAACAATTTATATTCTAAACCTGATATTATATCTAAATAATTCACGTAATCTTAACTGATTCTCTTTAGTATTACTTAGTCTGATATATTCCTGATATAGTTTTTCTAGCTCTTGTTTTACCTCTAAATAATGATCTTGCATTACCCTAAGGGGATAAATTTTACTTTTTGTTCTAGATGTCTAATATGATCTTCAGCTCTAACTATCTCGTCTTGTTTGGAGAGATGAACATCCCTCATCTTCACTTTTTGGCAAAGTGACAACCATCAGCGGATTTGATGAGTCTTTACCGGCTACCGTTTGAACCGGACTAGCTGTATCCTTACCCGATACAGTGGGTCTGACTGCATTCATTGGGGAATGCACACCCGTCTCATATATTCTTATCGGAGCTGGAGAGCTCTGCGATTGCACTAACTCGAACTTAACTACTTGTAGTCTTTGTTCTAATACTAATTCTTGCGTTTTTAAGTAATCAAAGCTCTGCTTGAATTTTTCTAGCTTCTTTTTTTGATTAGTTTGAGAAACTTCTATGACTTCTAATATTCTAGTAATATCTTTATTATTTTCTTGAGTCTTTTCACTAAAATCTTAGACTAAATCAACTAGTGTATTAAATTGTTTGTCTTCACTATGTAATATATGTTCTCCGTTACTAAAATTACACTTTATAATACTATGATCTTTTAATGCTCTATATTTCTTTTCCGGGTATATTCTTAAGTCTAAATATTCTAGATTCTTTAGTGTATCTATTTTATCAAAATTTGTTTATTATCCTAAAGGAATTCTTATTTTACAAATTTTCTTTTGATATTCTATATTGTCTGTAAGTCGGTTGATATCTTCTCTTATGCCTTGTAATTCCCAAGTTATAGCCAAAATAGTATCTTCGTTAATTTGGCTTTGTAACAGTCTATTTTCTATTAGGGATGACAAAGTTTCTGTATTTATTATTTCTAAATATGAACTTAGGGCTTTTTCGACTTAGACTTAAGAATATACCCAGAAAAGAAATATAGAGCATTAAAAGATCATAGTATTATGAAGTGTAATTTTAGTAACGGAGAACATATATTACATAGTGAAGATAAACAATTTAATACACTAGTTGATTTAGTCATAAATTTTAGTGAAAAGACTCAAGAAAATAATAAAGATATTACTAGAATATTAGAAGTCATAGAAGTTTCTCAAACTAATCAAAAGAAGAAGCTAGAAAAATTCGAGCAGAACTTTGATTACTTAAAAATGCAAGAGTTAGAATTAGAAAGAAAAATTCAGATTTTAATTAACAAATCGAATTTAGAAAAATCGCCCATAAAGACTGAAATAGAAAAGTTAATTAAGGCTATTCTAGAAAATCCTAAAGAACTAAAGTTTTAATAGTAATTTATGACGATAGATGGTCAGACATGAAAAAATCAATAATAGGACAAGAAAGACCCAGAGTAAGTTTTTCAGACAGTAGAATAGGTAATAATCTTTTATCAAGAATTCTAAATAGGAGAAGACCAGAAGAAAACAATCAACAGCTAAGTGAGGTAATAGACGTAGATAGAGATATACAATTTTTCCAACAAAACCAATTAAAACTATTAAATCCAAAACTTTATACAATATAGGACAGTTCTCAAGTACAGCACAATTATAAGACGGAGACTACCAACGACACTTACGCAAGGAGCAACTTCTACAAAGAAAAGCATACTTGCAAAAAAGAAAAAGAATGAAAAAATAGAACATATAGTAAAAGAGACACTAGAAATTTTTTTCCAGACAAAAGAACAAGATAAACATATAGTTAAAAATCCTAGTCTAGAATTATCTCCAAGTCAAGGGATGTCACCAGTCCATAGTTCAGATTTCGAAGGAGATGATATTAATTTCCAGGTCAGTGCATTTCAAGACTCTCAAGATCCAAATGATGTAGACTCAGGCATGAGTTTTGATTCAATTACTCTACACAATCTAGACACTTAGATCAGTTAATAGAGAAAATAATAGAACCTAAGTAAAAAGAGACGGTTGAAGACATTGGTTGAAAACAATAAGCCTAGCAAGAAGTCAAAATAAAAAAAACGGTGATACAGAGAACAAAGATAGAAAGACATTTAAAAAAGGAAAATGAAAGGAAACAGAAGCCAAAGACAATGACATTTGAAGACTTTAGTGGCATCATCTTTCAGAAAGAAAAAAGAAGACAAGACAATAACATTAGAAGAGGAAGACTTTTGGTGGAAATCTGACAAGGACATCTCAGAAAAAGAAGACCAGACTTTATTAAATCTTTTGAGTTCAGCCGGGTGCTCTTGGGGCCCCATCGTCACGTGAATCTTTTCAAAAGATACTTTATAATTTTATCCGTTTGCTGAGCTGTCCCATTACTTATATATATATATATATATATATATATATATATATATATATATATATAAGCGAGTCGACAAGGCCGCTACAACATCATGAGTGTCATAAAGCTGGCAAGGCTACCAGGAGAATATCAAAACCAAAATAAGGCCGACAAGGCCAGACATAACATCTACATACCCCACTGTGTCTATGAGCCTTTAAGAGTGTGCATATATATGACATACTAGACTGGACATGGCCCCGTCGTACCCAAAGGTACATATACATATCATATGAACATAGCATATACCAAAAGAGCAAGCCCGGTACAATGGCACTTGCTGACGACCTGCTAAAGCTGATAGTCCTACTGAAGAGGTCCTCCGCTCTGTCTGTCAGGACCTGCAGCACGAAATGCAACGTCCCGTAGGATGGGATGTCAGTACGGATAAAAGTACTGAGTATGTAAGGCAAGAACACAACATCATAATCAAGATACAAGTGTAAGTGGATGGAAGCAACCTGAAACTCCGAGGACATGTGACATGCATGCATGAGTTTTGAAAATCATATGCATATACATACTTATATAAATAGCATCATCATCATAATGTACCCGGTCTTTTCAGGACTCGGTGTGTAACGTACCCGGCCATAATAGGACTCGGTGTGAAGCGTACCCGGCCACAATGGGACTCGATGTACAAACCCAACTGATCAATGGTTGCAAATAGGTGTCGTACCTGGCTAACTATAGCGCGGCTCGATGTATTAAAATAATGTATACATATATATATATATATATATATATATATATATATATAATGCATGAAGGACTCATAAAAGTACACATGGATCTTTCGGAGTGACGTAAGGTCGATAACCTTCGAATAACATTATGGAAATCAAATCAATGTCAAGAACCCTTTAATGAGGCCAAACAATCAAGACAAGAGTCTGCTACACAGCTAGGACATTATAAACGAAGCATAAGACATTAGAATAGAGTAAATTTGTTATGGAACGTTCATGGTTAAATTCTAGTTGGATTCGTGCCAATGAAGAAAGGAAACGAACACCTCACATACCTTATTTGTCAAGCCGCCACTCGAAAGAGTCCCTTATTCTGATGCTCGCCCTTCACCCGAGCCTATATTGAAAGATATATCCTTAATCATATTCCATCATGTTCATACATCAACTTAGATAAGTTGTATATCGAAGGATGATTCGGATTACGAGAATTCGGGCAGCATTTTCTCTACTTCTACTATGATCCCAAGTTCACAACAACAACAACAACCAACCCAATATCAACAACATCAAATTCAATTCAACCACTAATTCATCCAATCAACCATAATTCAATAAAAGGTTTATTGTCTTGCGCTCAATTCACTAGATACGCTATAATCTAATGAATATAATCTCGAATCATTGTAATTCTATGAATATAACGAGGGGGTTGTAGGCACCTAATTTTCACCTCATAGAATGCGTATATTAATTTTTCAAATTTCCCGAGTCAAAGACGGAGTAAGGATATTCCCTTTCAATTTTAAAATTTTAAAATTTTAAAAATCCCGAGAAATTGCAAAAATGACGTTTAATTATTATTTCTTGAAAAATTGAAAAATATAAGAAATACGAGTTATTTACTTTCATCCCGCTCGTCTAGTCCGGGAAAATTGTTTATTTAAACAACGTATTAATTAAGGCTCATTTTTTACCGCATTTTTCGCATTTTAAAATATTCCCCGGAACTATGTCAATAATAGGCTTATTTTAAAGATAATATTTTAAATTTGCGAGTTTTAAATTTTAATCAGCTTAAATAATTATTCTACTTAGTAATACGCGTATTTATAATATATAGTTTCTACTTGATTAAAATTGGAGAGGGGGTTCTTATTTATTATTTTAAAAACTAAAGGGGGTTTAGTGTTAAAAAAAGAGAGGGGGGGGGGGGTGTGAAGTTTGTTAAAACAAACTTCACACCCCACATTATCATTTCCTCCCACCCGACTCCCTTGTCTTCTTCACTAGGCAATTTGCGATTTTCTAGGGTTTCCTTAACCACAGCTAATTCATGGCGATTTGCAGCCATTTTTTGCCTAAATTCTTGAGGGCTTTTATGCCCAATCATGAATACTCATGATTTCCAGGTTTATTTTCATTCAAATTTCGTTTTTTCATGCCTAATTGAATTACTAGGTTTGTTACTCTGATATCCTTATATGTGTATGGTTGCCATGGGTAGGGCTTTGAGCCCTTGGCCATCTTGTGCACCATATGAATTTAAAATAAGGAATCTAGGGGAAACTTCCCATATGCTTCACGGTTAAGCCGTAAATTTGGGGATTTTATTTTCATTGTACTACTTGGTACAATTGTACCGTTAGAGTGGTACAAAATTTATTGTATTCATACTATCCTTGTATTTCTGATTTTTATTGGATTTTTTGTGGATTTTAGGGTACAATTAGTTGTCATTTTTGTGGTCTTATCTAGTGGAAATTCGAATTTTAGGAGAGATACGAAAAAATCTGGGGGTTTTGGGGGGGGGGAGGGGGGGGGGGGGGGGGAAATCTAGGGCTAGGTGTCCATTTCCCATTCCTAGGATTCCCTAAAATGTGAAGTCTACAAATAGAAAGAGGAAAGATGAAGGGGGGATCTTTTTTTTTTTTCCGAAATTCAGGAGGATAAGCCTTAAAAAACTAAGAGCTATACCAAATCATATACTATATATATATATATATATATATACACACACACACACACACACACACACACACACACACACAATACATAAACAATCAAAGAAATACGAAAAATTTTCTAAGAATATTCAATCAATATACATAGATATATACAAGAAGGGAAGTATTAGAAAGGGGATTTCTGAAGATAAAAAGGGGTTTTTGATTGCTTGACGTTGGAGTTTGAATCCTTCTTTGGTCTTTAGGTTGCCTCCATAAGAGGTAAATCCTTTTTCCAATCCTTACTCTTTACTTTCAGTTCTGAATACTTACTATTTCAGCTTGCTTATTATGTAAAATGTTATAAACTGTTAGTACTTACTTTTGATGATAGTGCTGTTCATGTTTTGATTACTTAAGTTACAAAGAATGAAGCTAAAAGCCAGTTTCTGTTTTACTAAGTAGATTCTATAACTTGTTAAGCCTAAAAATGAGAAAAAATGGCTTTAAAGGGAGGGATACAATGATTTCAGGATTTTGTTTAAGTTCAGCCAGTTTAAAGGGTTGTATTAGTTGGCTATAATCCATGTTTGGAGTTTGATTATTACCATTTGCCAAACTCTGTGTCTTGAAGTTTGAATTTTCGAAACTGATTCAATAAAATAGTACTATGCAGTCACTATTTAATAAAAATGAAGTGGCTTTAGAATCTGGAAAGCAGTGTATGTAATTTTAGACCTTACCTTGTCCCAACTTAGCTAAATCTGATCTTTGTTAACTATTTGTGATTCCTTTTAGTGACATATTTACTCTATGTGTGGACTGTTCTAGCTTAACAAGTTTATTCTCTAAAAATGGATTTTTTGAGTTACTTGTCAAGTTGAATGAACTGTTTATGAATACTGTCCATATACTGTTGCTATTTTAGCTGTTAAAATGTGATACAACACTAGGCTAAATGTTTGATGACTTGCTTTGTGAATTATGCAATCTCAGTTTTTGTTGAAAGAAGAAGAGATTTCAATTTTTTTTTAAAAAAGAAATGTTTAGAACCTGGTCTGTAAACTTGGGACTTTGAAAACTATCTAAATGATTCATACTGTTTTTTAAAAGTGCAAACTGAATGGCCTTATTGACTTTCTTCTTGTAAAATTCTGAAATTTAGAAATTGTATAAGTGAGGATTAGTTGAGAAATTGGAGTCTTCCTGCTAAATAGAATCCTATCAGTCTACATGAACCTATATTTGTGCTTATTTGAAACCTTGAGAGTTAAAGTAATAGAATAGGTTAGAAATACCTTTTCATTTTGACATTTACTCAGTTTTAAAATCATTTAAGCCATATAGGTTTGAAAAGTGAATCCAGTTTTCAAAAGGAGGCATAAAAGGTGTAAGTTAGTGTTATGATGGTCATGTAATCTCAAGATTGATAGATAATTGTTCTCCTTTTTCCCTATGAGAAAGTTGTTCCTCTTTATAACGTAATTTCCTTTTAGGTGACCTAGTTGGCAATTGTCTTCAAAAGAAATTTGTCTTTATTTTGGAACTTGCATAACTAGACCTCACTGAGTAGGAAAATGACTTTGAAATAAGCAAGGTCCCACTGGATTGCAATTTTGACCATCTTTACTTATAAAAATCTGAAAAGATGTGAACTTGTGTATCCTGTCTTTGTGGAATTTGTATGTGTTCATTTTCAGTATATCTTTTTAACCTTAGACTAAAGACCATGCACCTCTGAGTTCTTTTCTCTGGATTTTCTGTAAATTGATATAGTTTTGTGGAAGCTGACTGACTATGTGGATAAAAAATGAAAAGAACTTGCCTTGGAACTTGCTTCTAAACCATGTTGTGTTCATTGAAATGCTATATGGGATCATTGTGATCCATTTGGAATAGAACTTGCTTATGAATATTGATGTCTATCTTATTTAATAGTTTAACACTTTTTCTGGACTTGTTATTTGAAAATTGAGATTGCTATTAGCTAGATATGGTCTTTAAAAGCTGTAGAAAGTGGACCTATGTTGAGCTTAGAGTTCTAAACTGTGATTATATGCTTTTTGTAACTTGCAGTTTGCTTGTTTCTTTCTTAAAAATTTGAAAGTTCAAGACTGAATAAGGCCTATTTCTGTGTCATAATTTCTTCTATGGGATCCTGGTTAATTGTTGTCCTGCCACTTAGAATGAACTATATGATTTGGAGCAGTGCCCTTGCCTGACCCGTTTTGGTCAAAATTGATGAAGTTTTGACCTATTTAAAGACTGTGCATGTCATTTAGTTGAATAAGGATCATTTTTAGGCAATGAATTAAAAGAATGAATCTGTTCTGTTTTTGAAGAAGTAGTCTGTGCCTGGGTCTGTTTGTGTATTTCTGTGAGTCTCTTGTAGATTTTAAAACCAAGGTTGGGAACTTGATGTATTTTGATGTTGAAGTATTCCTTAAAAGTTGTGGTAAACTTAAAAAAAATTATTTGAAAACTTGAAAATATGTCCTGTGTGATTCTGTATGGTCTTGTCCATTTTGAACTGAAAGAAATCTAAATCTTTGCTTGTCATGTTTATGTTGAACCCATCCTCATAATCTGAGGTTGCTGCTTTGAATATTTTGTCACATGAACTCGTAAAAAATGGCTTTCAAACTCTTTTAAAACTAGTATGTTGAGGATTTTTTCCTAAAAGCTGTTTGTTTGGACTTTGGGTGTTGATATGAGAACTCTGATAGATCTGAGAATCTCTAAAATGGATTTTGACTTCCTTGTTCTTGACCCTGTGACTTTAAAAGATTTGGAAGTGGAATTTATTGTCTTATGGCTATTACTTGCTTGGCTTGTGCAGTGATTTCCCCTTTTGAAACTTGTTAGTTATTTGAAAGCTAAAAGTGACTCCTTTGAACTTGCCCAGTTGGATTATGAGACTGATAAGTTGGGTACTTGTTGATTTGAATACTATCTCATATGTTATTTGCCACTGTTTGAACCATGTCTATGATGTTTATTTCTTTTTTGAGCGTAGGATTGAGTATCATGACTCTTGTACCTTAGAACTAGCTCGGGCCTTCACTTTGCCTTATTGGTTTTTGATTTCTAGAACTGGGAGCCAATGTAGGATCTATGCCCTGTCTTGTTTGCTTCTTTGGTTTGGTTTGACATGATCTTCCCCTATCCTTTCTCTGCATTATTGTTGTTAGCCCCCTGTCACCCTGAATACTCTATGGTCTTTATGTTCCTACTGTTGTGGCTTCTGTGTTACTAGCAACTTTCTAATACTTTGCCTTACTTGGTTTGGTAATTTGACACCTCTCTAGACTTCTGTTAGCATCTTGGGATTAGTGTTGAGGCCTTAATCTGAATCTAAATGAATTATAGTAGTAGCTTCTTTGGGTGTTGTGGACCACTGTTTAGCCCTGTTAACTTTCAGAGACCGTCTGTGCCTTTAAAACTTTTTTAGAAGTCCAAAATTTGGGTTAGAAAATGAAACTTCTGGGGGGTCCTATCCTAGTTTGATTTCTGGGAATTGAAATGATCAAAATGGATGTATATCAAGTATATTTAGAGGGTATGGCACTAAGGTTTTGCTCTCCATTGAATGTATACTTGATGTATATCGAGTGTATATCATAGTTTTGACACTTAGAAAATTTGACAAGAAAATTGAGTGATATATTAGTTGTATATTGTGTATATCACAGCTTGGCACTTAGAAAATTTGAGGAAAGAAATAATTTTGGGCCTGCTGCTTGGGCCTGTCACTTGCATTTCGCACCCAGGCTATTATTATCACTATTTTAGGCCTATTTCTCACCTGGACCATCTGATTTTCTACTACTGCTAGTTTTAATATTCGGGCTTGGCCCAATAATGCTGTAATTCATCTTTGGCTACGTAATAACTATTGTAGGCTTTAGTTTGTGTATTTATGAGTGTATTCTAATGTTTTATATACCCTTTTGTATCTTTGTCCATCCAAACCCGTTGGCGGATCCTAATGGGGCCCACTAGCATATCTAGATCGAGTCTACCAACTTGGAGCAAAAAATGGAGCATACGTTTTGGACCCGAGGATTTTCCCCAAATGCATAACATATTCTTGTTGGGCTTGGTCGGCCCAATATCCCTATCTCTTTATCTATGTATTTAAATTCTATACTTTTGTATTTATCCATAAATTGGAACCCTTAAGGTTATCCCACGTTTAAAGTCACCTAAAACCCGTTTTCCAAAAATGTGCAAAACCATTTTTTGGAAACTTTAATATGATTTGTGACTTCAAACGGATTGATCTAGTATGATTTGGACTTAAAATGACCAATTTCGTAAATTATGGGACTGATTTGAACATTTTGAAACTTGTGTACTGATATGAACCTGTGGACTGATTTAATGACTTTATGAACTGTTTTGACCATTTTTAGTAACTTAGACTATTTTGGACTAGAATTGGCTAAACAATCTAAAAAATCAAAAACAAAATAATAATAATAATAAAATGCGGTTATAATATGATTAATAATAGTATGCCAAAAAATGATTTGTTTAAAACTTAACTTAAACTTAAAAACTTTTTGCTAAACTCGGGTGGGCTTATGTAGTATTCTACCTAAGTTAAAGGCCTTCGGGAGTTAACCTAGGTGTTCTAGTCCGAAACCCAACGCCTAATTTTGGGCAAAACTCTACCACTCTTATTTCTTGAAAGTGTTGTATTTTTGCATGAATGACCAACCTTTTATTGCGGGAATTTACAACAAAAGCAGTTTTTATCAAAAAATAATTTATATTTATAAGGCATACTATTAGAACCCGTAGGTCAACCGTATTTTACGGATCCTTAATACCGGGGTGCCTAACACCTTCCCCGGGGGATCACTAGAACCCTTACCCAAACTTTGGTTAGATTAGGATTCTTTTAAAATTTAATCGTTTTGAATGAACCCTTTACAAACCGGTTTTCCTAATTTCCTAAAAATTAGGTGGCGACTCTAAAATAAAGTCCATTTAGAGCACCATCCACATAGAAGTATATTTTTTTCTTTTTCCCGGTACGATTGACAACCGTACTTCCCCGGGACACTTTCCTTTTTAAATGAAGCAAGTGCAAATACAAATCGGAAAAAATACGACCCGCTATAGGGATCTTATCTTATTAACTTCCAACTGATCCTTGATAGGTTCAAACTCAAGATCCCGCCATCTTTCACCTTTCTTCGCAATAATCACGATAATACGATGTTGCCACGAGCTTCCCGAGCTTAGATTACATAACCTCCTTATGATTTCTTGGTTTTAATGATAAGGAATGTTGGGAGAGGTGTACCAGATGTTTCTAGACCTCTAAGGGTGTAAGAGTGGGGTGTAAATGGGTGGAGGGGGCTATTTATAGTGTGGAAGGCCGGTTTCCACCGCCTCATCAATTGGCCTTCGCGATCGCGAGGCTTTTGGCTCGCGAGCGTGAAGGTTTGCAAGCCTCTGACAGTCTGTCTGGAAATGCCCATAACTTCCTACTCCGATGTCGTATCAACGAACGGTTTATTGTGTTGGAAACTTGACTCAATGAACTTAAAATTACATAGGTTATGAGTTCCATAACTCCTCATATTCTAGGAGATACACCTCTCTCAAGTCGGACCAAAAATTCTGTCCGAAATTCTGTCAAGTTTTTCCAAAATTTTGACAAACTTAATTTCTTCATTTTGCTTGATCCCGAAACCCTTAGATACTCTCTTAATACTTGTTAAAGGTCTTGATTAACCTTATAAGAGTTCCATGACCTCTCCAGCTTACGTTACTTTACTTACGACGCAAACAACTCATATTTTTTTGAGATGTAATAGTATGTTTGTTGCTGAGTACAAGGCCCAATTCCTTTCCTTGGCTCACTATGTTGTTCAGTTAATTCCCATCTAGGCTGAGAGGGTTAGGAGGTCAGTCAAGGGGTTGGTACTTCCGTTGCATTTAGTTTGTCTTCAACTTGTGGCTATAGGGTCTTCATTCCAGTCAGTTGTGGATCATGCTACTAGTGTTGAGTCTGCTAGGCTCTGAGCTCACTGTGGTGGTAGTGACAAGAGGGCCCGGCCCGTCAGGTTGGCTGTTTTAGTGGTTATACTTCGAGGAGTGGGGGCCAGTCAGGTAGGACTCCCCAGCATTATCTATGCAGATATTTATCAATTTTCGACAATTGAACAAGGTTACTATTCGAAACAAGTATCCGATACCCCGCATAGATGACTTATTCGATCAACTTCAGGGTGCGTCGGTCTTCTCTAAGATCGACTTGAGGTCAAGATATGATTAATTGAAGATCCAGGCGGAGGATATTCGGAAGACAGCCTTCAGGACCCATTATAGTCATTATGAGTTTCTGGTTATGTCCTTCGGGCTTACCAATGCCCCCACAACATTTATGGATTTGATTAATGGTATCTTCAAGCCGTATTTGGATTCGTTCATGATTGTGTTCATCGATGACATCTTGGTATATTCTCGAAGTAAGGAAGAGCATGAGAAGCACTTGAGGATTGTGCTTGGTCTATTGAAAGAAAAGAAGTTGTATGCCAAGTTTTCTAAGTGTGCGTTTTGGCTTAGTTCTATGGCATTTCTGGGCCATGTTGTGTCTAAGGATGGGATTATGGTTGGTCCCAAGAAGATCGGGGCTGTTAGAGATTTGGCAAGGCCTACTTTAGTTGCTGAGATTCGTAGTTTCGTGGGCCTTTGGAGCTGTCTCGTCGGTTTGTGAAAGGGTTTTCATCGATTGCTTCGCATTTGACTCGGTTGACTCAGAAGAATGTTCCTTTCCAGTGGTCCGACGAGTGTGAAGAGAGCTTCCAAAACCTCAAGGATTTATTGACTTCAGTCCTAATTTTGGTATTACCCGTGGAGTGTAAAGATTTCACTGCATATTGTGATGCTTCTCGCATTGGTTTGGGTTGTGTGTTGATGCAAGAGAGCAAGGTGATCACGTATGCTTTGAGGCAATTAAAGATTCATGAGAATAACTACCCCACTCATGATTTGGAGTTTGCGGTGGTAGGCTTCGCGTTGAAGATTTGGAGGTATTATTTGTATGGGGTTCATTGTGAGGTGTTTACCAACCACCGTAGCCTTCAACATGTGTTTAATCAAAGAGATCATAATTTGAGGCAGCTTAGATGGATGGAGTTGCTTAAGGATTATGATATCACCATTCTTTATCATCCAGGCAAGGCTAATATGGTAGCTGATGCGCTGAGTCGAAAGGTAGTGAGTATGGGTAGCTTAGCTCGTTTGTTTGTTGAGGAGCGTCTTTTAGCCATGGAGGTTCAGACTTTGGCTAATAGCATTGTGAGATTCGATTTTTCGGAACCTGGCAAGGTTCTCGCTTGTGTTGAGGCGAGGTCGTCTCTTTTGGAGCAGATCAAGACACAACAGTTCAATGATGCGAAGTTGTGAAAGATTCCGGATAAGGTGTTGAGTGGTGAGGCCAAGGAGGCCATGCTTAATAGTAAGGGTATTTTGAGGATTAAGGGGAGCATTTGCGTTCCTCGTGTGTGTGGATATATTCGTTTGATATTGGAGGAGGCTTATAGCTCCAAATATTCTATTCATCTGGGTGCTACAAAGATGTATCGTGATTTGAGGCAGCATTATTGGTGGGGTAGGATGAAGAGGGACATCACAGATTTTGTTTCTCAGTGTTTGAATTGCCAGCAGGTTAAGTATGAGCACCAAAGACCAGGTGGTAAGCTTCAGAAGATGCCTATTTCTGAGTGGAAGTGGGAGAGGATAGCTATGGATTTTGTGGTTAGTCTCCAAAGACCTTGGGCAAGTTTGATTCGATTTGGGTTATTGTGGATAGGTTGACTAAGTTTACGCACTTCATTCCGGTTCAAGTGACTCACTCAGTTTACTTCCTAGTTCTGGAGGACTTTGCAGAAGGAGTTGGGTACTCAGTTGGATCTTAGCATCGCGTTTCATCCGCAGACCGTTGGTCAGTCAGAGAGGACTATTCAGGTGCTTGAGGATATGTTTAGAGCTTGTGTTATCGACTTTGGTGGTCATTGGGACCAGTTCTTACTATTAGCAGAGTTCGCGTACAACAACAGTTATCACTCGTGTATCAACATAGCACCGTTCGAGGCTTTGTATGGTAGGATATATCGTTCTCCGATTAGGTGGTTCGATACTTTTAAGGTGAGACCTTGGAGTACGGATTTATTGAGAGAGTCCTTGGACAAGGTGAAGTTGATTCAGGAAAAACTTCTGGCAGCTCAGAGTAGGCAAAAGGAGCATGAAGACCGAAAGGTTCATGATTTAGGGTTTATGATGGGTGAACAGGTTCGGTTGAAGGTTTCACCCATGAAGAGGTATGATGTGATTTGGGAAGAAGGGCAAGTTGAACCCGAGGTTTATTGGTCCCTTCGAGATTCTCCGTCGAGTTGGCGAGGTGGCTTATGAGTTAGCTTTGCCTCCAGGTTTGTCCGGTGTTCACCCGGTGTTTCATGTGTCCATGCTGAAGAAATACCATTCGGATGGGTCTTATATCATCCAGTGGGATTCAATTCTATTTGATCAGAATCTGTCTTTTGAGGAGGAGCCGATAGCTATCTTGGATAGGGAGGTTCGAAAGTTGAGGTCAAAGGAGATAACTTCGGTGAAAGTTCAATGGAAGTACCGTCCAGTCGAGGAGGCTACGTGGGAGACCAAGGTTGATATGCGTAGAAGATATCCTCAGCTTTTTACCGCAGGTACCATCCCTTCGTATCATTTCTTTTCCATCGAGGACAAACGATTGTTTTACTAGTATCTGATGTAACAACCCATTTGGTCGTTTAGGATTTTTGACCCTTTTACCCCTGTTCACCCTTCCCTTAGCTTCGTTAGAGCATGTTTGACACGTAGGGATGGGTAGCGCGATTCCCTAGGCGATTCAGATTAGTTTTGAGGGAATTAATGGCTTAAAGTGAAAAATCATTGACCAATAGTTGACTTTTGGGTAAACGAACCTTTTTGGGAATTCTGTCAGTTCCATGAGGTTGGGTGAGTCGTTTATCACTTGGTCGGGTGATTGGTTCATTTCCCGAGGACTTGGGAGCATTTTGAGTCTGGTTGGTAATTTGTCTTTGTGGTTTTGGGGGTTGACCGAGTCAAAGTGATGTCCGTTAGAAATTCCGATGGCACAGGTGATTTCGTAGCATCGTTTTTATTTAGTTTGCATATTTTGTATCTGGGAGGTTCCGGATGAGTCTCGAGATTTTGGGGTGTTGTAGTAAAAAACCATATTTTTCTGGTTTCAGCAGTTGCTGGTGTCCTTCTTTGCAATCGCGAAGAAGGCATCGCGGTAGCGCTCCTGAGAGAAGCAAGCCTTGGTGATCGCTTGGTGAGGTCCCGCGATCGCGTTGAGTTGCGTGTGTGAGTGGGTCAGTCGCGGTGATTCGCGATCACGGGCCATTGTCTCGCGATCGTGATAGTTCGTCGAGGCGGGTCAGATTTTCCTCTTTGCGATCGAGTGGTCTTAGACCACGATCGCGAAGGCATCACTGTAGTAACAATGGATTTATCCCTAAAATCCGTTCCCATTCCCAAATTCTAAGTACTTGAGTTTGTTTTGGAGAGTTTTCAAGAGGTTTCTACTAATCCAAGCTTGGGGGTGAGTTTCTAATACTAGTTTCATGTTTTCATTTGATTCTTGCCATTATTTAGTAATTGTAATCATGTTGGGTTGAGGATTAGAAATGTATAAACCTAGGTTGAATGTCATGACTCGGCTCGTGGGCCATGACGGGTACCCGGAGCTGACTACCGAGATCTGCTGAGTGAACTCCTAGGTGTCTGCGCCATCTCCCTGTCTACCTGTGGGCATGAACACAGCGTCCATAAAACAAAAGGGCGTCAGTACAAACAATGTACTGAGTACGTAAGGCATGTACAACAACATAATAAAGACATAAGAAACATAAAGCTAGGAACCAACCCGCAACTGAATGCCTCTTAAGGCGAAGTCATGCATGCTAACTTTTATAATAAAAATAATATCGTATCGCATGTATATAATCTGCCCGACCATATAGGTACGTTGTGATCATCTTTAGCTCGCATCTAGGCCTCCCGTATCCGGGGTATAAGCTGCCCACTGCAGTGGTGTGTCTGCCCAGCCATGTAGGCTCGGTGTGAATCATATATAAAAATAACATAAGCATGCATGCGAGTCCAAGTGAAAGCTACAACTCTATCGGAGTGACGTAAGGTCGGTAACCTCCGAGTATGTTATGGAATAGTCATGATCGTCATGTCTCACCTTGAAGGAACTAGTAACATGAGGTGAGACTATCAACAAGAAGCCACATCAATGAAATCATAAAAATAAGAATATCGAGCTTAGCATAGCATCATTATCATCGTCATTGTCATGGAACATGTCTCATGTCTATCTCATAAGAAGCCTTTGAGAATCTTTAACCTTCCTCTTTTAGAGTGTAAGAATATCATGGGAATATAGAAAAGAAGTCACGAAATAAGAGTCATGTCTTGGAAAGAAGGGGACTAGCCTTACATACCTTTACGCCTCTCTAACTTTATCGATTAAACGCTTCCCTCCAATGTTCACGATTCTACCTTCAAGAGAATTCGCACTAAGGTTAGATAACCGGAAACATATTTAAGCTTAAGCTAAAGCTAATGAAAATTGGGCAGCATCTCTTTTGTTTCCACGACTTTCTCCATATACTATAACAACTCCCAAGCATCAACAACACCCACAATAACATAATCAATAAACTTCGTTAAGCTAGACATTATTCAATTCTCAAAATTCCCTCTCAGTCACCCATAACCATAGCTATAATATAACACCACATTTATCCTCATATAATACTTCTTTAACATCATTTGTATCATTTACAACAAGATTTCACTCATAACATATCAAGAATTATGATTCATGTCAAACTACCATTCAGGAATACCAAATGTGTTTCCACATTTGAGCTCCATATTCCACTTTCTTCCCTAATCTAAGTCATTCAACCACTCAATACTCTTAATATCATGGGACGAAATAAAACTCACCTTTGATTAGGTAGGAATGATCTTTGGATGAAAATACTTTACTTGAAGAAAACCCCAACTTCACTTCCAAGGAAATATCTAGCTTCCATCAACCCTAGTTAGCATCCTTGCACTTGATTTCGCTAATCTTTGGCATTTAATCTTTGATCTCTCTTGAATTTATGTTCATAAGATGTATGGAATGTTCTAGAGATTTCAAGAAGCGTGGAGGAAAAATGAGAAATGAAAATAATAACTTAGGGTCTTATATTTATAATTGGGAAAATCTGACCCGCCATAGATTATACAGACACTTATACGGTCCGTATAAACTTATACGGTTCGTTTAAGTGACCGTGAAATTGCACCAACAACCATCTTTTCTGTAACCATTATACGGTCGGTATAACTTGATACGATTCGTATAACTTTATATGGTCCGTATAAGTGACCGTATAATACTCCCAGTGATCACCTCTCACTGTGACGGTTATATGGACCACTTTACGGACCGTATAAAGGGTCGTATAACTCACACCTCTTTCCAACTTGTGCTTGTCGTTTAATTTGATCTCCAATCCTTATGGAACCTTCTTAACACTTATTTAACACTTCATTAGCAATCTAAGGAGCATTATAACTCTTCCTCAAGACATATTTAAACCAACATTAGCTTGATACTTTGCAAAGCCTTTCCAAAACACGACTTATACTTCGCCTTCCTCAAAAAACTTTTTTCTCTTGCTTCAAATGTCTTTGGAATCTTAATTAGAATCGTTAAGTACCCCTTCTTACTTGTAGGGACATCATATATATCTTACCCTGCGTTAGTCTATTTACCGCACAACGACATGAAACTTTCCGAGGTGTAGCATTGAAATTGGGGGTTTTAGGATATTAATGAAATTGAAGGATTTATTGTGATTAGAATTTCATAAAATTAAGGATGATGATTATCTAGACTTCGGGTAGCATAATTTTACCTTTAATTTCCTATTTTACCCTTGTGGGCCCGGGGTCACCATTTTAGGGTCATTTTGGGGTTTTTCTGAAAGTATGGCAATATGTATATATCGTTAGATTCGTAGTATAATGTAGATCATTGTTGAATAGACTTCGATCATTCGACAGCTCTTTGGAAGGACAAGGCTCATGTTGGATAGTTCGTGGCACTTGCTCGGCATCGAGGTAGGTTACGATTTACCTTTCGGTTAGACTCCAATTAGTGAAACATATGTAGGAGTTAGAAATTGATGGGGAAAGCATGCTAGGCCTTGGGGTATGGAGTTGCGGTGAAATTCTATTAGGTTGGTTGTTGCTGTTTGTGGGCTTGTCGCCTTGTTGTTGTGATTAGGCCTGTCGCCTTACTTGCTATGTTGTGACTTGTGTATGCATTCATCTCTCTCTTGTTATGTCACTTATCATCGGGAAGAGAAAGAATCATGAGACTTGGTTTGGTACGTGAGTGTTCTTTGTACATGACATTTTGATATTTGGATTGATCTTATGTTGACTTGGTACGTGAGTGTCCTTGATTACTTACATGTGTACTTGTCGATTTATTTCTTCATATATGTGAACTAATTGTTGTCGGCCTATGATACCTACCAGTACTGGTTGTTTGTCTTGATACTACCTTTTTGTGCTCTTTTTGAGTGCAGAGTTTACCACAGGCTCTACTTTCGGACCTTGCGAGTGATCCTGAGGCCTATTTGCTGAGTTTCCAAGGTGAGCTACTTGATGGATTCCGCAACCCGGAGATTCCTCTTATTTTACTTGTCTTCTCTTGATTCTGAGACAGTATTCCTATTATGAGACTTGTATTTACTGCAGACTCGTAGAGTATTATTAGTGGCTCTTGTAATGTACTTGACCAGATTCTTGGGGATTTATTTTATATCTGCACTTAGATATTTATGTTATGATATTGGGACTGCTTAAATACTTCTATTTCCTTTTAGTATGTTTAAGATGAATGTTGAATAACGGAAGGGTTCGCCCACCAGGAGGGTTAATGTGGGTGCCCGCTTGACTCACGAGTTGGATCGTGACAACTTGGCCCCTTGGAAGGATTATCTTGCTTACTACTTCAAAGTACAACTAATGCAGCTTTACCATTTCCCTTTTCTATACTCTCCTGGACCTTGTAGCATTTGGGTTATTATATAGCTTTTTGGTGATTTCCAAAGCTGTGGCCATGTCATCGAATAATGGCCATTCTCCCTTCAAATAATGTGCCCATCCTTCTAGGCACATGCAAAATTTCACTCAATATTTGAGCCGTGAGAGTAAACTGCACTCCAAGTACAGTGTTGGTTAAGTCAGTGTTTGTGATGGGTGCATTTGTGTAGAACTCAATCACCTGCTGTCTGGCCAACTTCCTCTTTTCTTCTCTTGGTAGGAATAGGTCGTTTCAACCCTTTAGTGATATCTTTTCTTGCAAGATGATCATATTCGGTTTTTCTTGGCCAGTAATTACTCTACCCATCAATACCACTCTTGATTTAAATTGGATCACATTTTCAACTTTAGGGAGGGTCACTTCCATTCCTTTATCATCATTCCTACTTTTTTCAAATTCTTTATGCATGGATGCAGAGTACACTTCTTCTTCACTTTCATCCAACTCAACCCTCAGCTTGGTCTGAGACCTTTCTGTTGATGAACTATTCTTGAACCTAGATGATTTGGATATCATAGTTACAGCAGTCTTCCCCTTTTTCCTGTTAGTTCCCTTTGAGCTTTCACCCAGTGTCTCACTCTTTCCTTCTGTGCTTTCAGTCTGGTGCTCATACGTTTTGATCTTCTGCTGGCCTGCAGTGCCTTTTCAGGTTCAACATCAGCTTGCCTGTTATTGCTTCTAGTAGGAGAAGTTCTGGATGGGAATTGACTTTCTTTTCTCTCAGTTATTTCATCAATAGGTTTCATTATCCCCTCCCCTAATGCTTTTCTAAGTCTTCTTCTAACTTAAGCAATAGGAGTCTCCAGTCATTTTCACTGGTAGCAACACCTACTTTTCGAACAGGTTGCACGACTTGTTCTATATGGCCAACCCCTTCCTTGTCAGGAACAAGTTCCTCTACCTATTCTTTTGCTATATGAATGTCAGTGTTACACCTCGAAAAATTTCCGTGTCATGTGCGTTGTGAGTAAGCTAATGTAAGCTCTAAGAGGTCATGGAACCCTTATAAGGTTAATGAATACTCTTACCAAGTGTTAAGCAAGCATCTAAAGGTTCCGGGATCAAGTAAATTGAAGAAAATAAGTTTGTCGAAAATTTGGAAAAAAGTTGACAGAATTTTGGATCAATTTTGGAGGTGTATATCTCCTAGTATATTGGGAGTTTTAAGGCGTTTCAAAAGCCTAAAATGAAGTTCGTCTAGTCTAGTTTCCACCGAAACAAATCGCTCATCGATACGACATCGGAGTAGAGAATTAAAAATGTTACAAGTTAGGCTGACAGAGCAGAAAACGCGCGCTACAATAGCCGCGTTGCTACAGTAACTGCTACAGCAACACTCACTGACTTTACTCACCTATAAAAAGGGTCAAGACCCCATTTTTCTGCACCAAAGCAGATCCTAAAGACCAGCACACATATAGGGGCAAATATGTCATAAAAAGTGAGGGTTTGAAGTGATTTTTGGCTAATTAAGGCTCGGGTAACGCATAGTTACGGTTATAGAATTGTTTTGTGGTGGATTTTGGGCTTGGATTCAAGGTAGATATTGAAGATATTACTGTTTTAACAAGAATAAGGTCTTATTAATATTACTTTTGGTTTATTCACAAAGATAGAGTGATTAAAGGGTCGTATAATAAAGTTGTGGGTTGAGAAATTGGATAAACATTGCGTGGGATGTTTTGTGGCATATTTTGATGTTAATTATGATGTTGATGATGTTAGTATTGTTGTTGTTGTTGCTGGTTGTTGGTATTGTGATTTTGGGCTAGAGATATAAACAGGGGAGATGCTGCCCGAATTTCGGCAAACTTTAAGGGATTTACTTTGATGGCTTGAGGAAGCACATGACGATAAGCCTAATAATAGTATGAATGATTTTATATGTAGATTACGAGACTACGAATGATCTTATGTAGATTGCAAGACAAGAATTCAGTTGGAAAGTCGAGAAGTAAGCTTCCATGTATGTTAAGACTTTCCCTTTCTTTCTTTTTGGCATGATCCCATGATATCAGCAGACGGTGAATACTCAGGTCTCCATATTACTCTACTCTTAGGAGTATTAGGAGTACCACAGTTTTTTATGATCCTGTACCCCTCTATTATGATTATTCCTTCTGTTCATGGGTCCTAAACTTTGTATCATTATAAAGTTAGTTTATGGTTATGCATTGCATACATGCATATTGACCCATGACCAGAAGACGTTATATACAAGTATGTATATACATATAGATATATATATATATATATATATATATATATATATATATATATATATATATATATATTATGCCCGAAGGGGCCATTGTGCTATTATGCCCGAAGGGGCTTGTTTGATGATGAGGTATGGATTGGGCCGTATGTTCTTCAGCACTATGACCTATGCATTGCATATCATATGCCCTCAGAGGCATTTTCAGTAAGCAGAGATATACAGATATGTTCAGATAGTCAGACATATAGATGCATTCATACAGATATGTTCAGACAGTCAGAGATACAGATCTATTCAGTTAGTTAGTTTATTTGATGACTTTCAGATTGTCTTAATGACTTCTATGTGTATGCTACGCTTATGCCTTACATACTCAGTACATTATCCATACTAACTCTCCAATTGTACGGGGGGCTGCGTTCATACCTGCAGGTTAAGATAGCCAGCCAGGAAGACAGATTGCATCCTTTGGCTGCTTCTTCAGCCTGATAGTGGAGCACTCCTCTCTTGTCGGAGTTACTGTCTAGATCGGGTATGAGTCTTGATGTTATGGGCAGGGCGGAGGCCCTGTCCCATCCACAGCATGTCCAGTATGTCAGTAGAGGCTCATAGACGCTTGAAATCAGTCAGACAGTATGGCCCACTCAGTACCCGTTTGGTTACATAGTTTTATCAGGTAGCCTTGTCGGCTCGTACCCCAGTTCAGTTTAGTGATGCATATACATATACATACATATATATATATATATATATATATATATATATATATATATATATATATATATATATATATATATATATATATATATATATATATATATATATATGTTGTGAGCGCCCTCAGGTGGCCCCGAATGAACAGGAGCAGGTATGTTATGTATGTTTTGTGACATCGAGGAGGTCAGCTTCTGGGTGTCCGTCATAGCCCTCTGGTTGGGCTGTGACAAAAGTGGTATTAGAGCAGTTCGTCTTAGGGTTGTTGTTACACCTCGGAAATTTCTCCGTGAACGTACAATGAATAGACCAACGAAGAGTATGAGTGTACGATGTTTTACTAAGAAGGGGATGACTACTTATGAGTTTTGAAAATACGAAAGTTGCAGATTTGCACTTCGGCCCAGTTGGTTGTAAAATAGAATACAGCCCGTAAAGTGGTTTACGGACCGTAAACTGCTATCGTCTTTCAACATTCCAAAACTTCAACTTTCTGCCAAATGTCTAAATGGTTAAATAAGACTCAGAATACGGATCGTAAATCGAAATACGACCCGTAAACTGTGACCGTAAACCACCATGACTCCAGCAAACCTTTCTGGTTCTGTTATGCTTAAATACGGTCGTGAAGGACGGACCATAAACCAGAATCCGGCCCGTAAACTGGGTTTACGGCCACTGTGCACTTCGACTATTGTTCATAAAAATCAGATTTTAAGTTAAGTATAAGGGACCCTTTTTCATTCCATTCATTTCATTTTCACTCCACACTTCAAGAAACATCTAGAATACTCTCTAATATTCATCCACAAGAGAATCAAAGGAAAATCAAGATCAACAACACCAAATCCATGAAATCAAGAGTGTGAAACTCATCAAAGTTCTTCTACACCAAGAAATTGCAAAGGAAGTGAAGTAGGGTTTTTGGTATAGAAGAGTATTGCTACTCAAGACTCATTCCTACCACATCTAAGGTAAGTTTTATGACTTTCTCATGATGATTGAAGTATTTATACGTTGAAACACTTGGATTATAGAAAAGTGTAGTAAATGGGTCATAAAATGTGAATAGTGCCATAGTTGAATGATAGTTGGATTGAATTATGAATGTTGATGAGTTGGGAGTATAAATATGTTATAAATGACGTGTAGACAATGAAATAGGTGTGGTGTATGAGAAAATGTGATGATGAGCTAAAACCCATAAATGTGGAGAATTTGGAGAAAAATGGTGGAATGTGGTAAATGTAGATAAATGACGATTGTTGATACGATATTGTGAGTGTTTTTGTGAATGTTTGGTAGTTGAAATGAAACATGGGAAAAGTAGTAGAAACAAAGGGGAGGATGTTATATCCCGCACTTTTGCATGTTCGGGAAAATTCGAAATGATCTTGATTTGTAAGGAATAAAGCCATATGTTGAATTGAATTCACACATGTGTGTGTTGTTCATGAAAAATATTGGTGTGGAAATACGGAAGAAGGCCAAGGACAAAATTGGAATTTTGGAAATTAGTTTCGGGAATTTCAAAATACGGACTACATTAATTGGGCTAAAAAAAAATATAGAAAAAGGCCCAAATGGAGGGAGCTTGGCCGGCCATAGTAGGCCCAAGCCCATGGAAATTTTCCATGTGTTAATTACATAAAAGGGTGATTAAGTCATAGAAGCTTCAAGACATTTCAAGAAAGGAAATACAAGCCAAGGATGCAAGAACAAAAGCAAGGCCATTTCGGCCAAGACCATGGAAATTTGGGTAACTTAAATCTTGTTCCAAAAATTGTTTTCTTGTAGTATTCCTACCAATTCAAGTACCCTCTACAACGTGGTATAATTATTTCGGAAGATGGTTCATCCGTTTCATCGTTTTCGCACTTTGGGCAAGTAAAGGAGTTGAAGAGAAAGGGTAAGATTTAATCCCTTTCTATGTGTTATGAAGGTTTGGTTTATGTTGTAGGAGGTAGAAAGAGTTAAAATTCATAAGAATATGGAAGATTGCATGGTATTTATATGTATGTATGTGTAGCCGTGGATGCCTTGATGTATAAGTAATATGAGTTGAATTTTATGTTGTATCCTAGTTATGGTTATGGTGAAATTTATATTAGAAATGAAAGTGGAATGAATTTGGTTGAAATTGAAAATATAGGTGTGTGGCCGTGTGGTATTGTGGTGATAGTGGAAGATGAATTAAATTCCTTTAGTATGATAATTGTGTTGTTGAGAAGTGAATGGAAGAATAATGGTTCTTGTTGTTATGGAAAATTTGTTGTTAAGTTGTTGTGGGAAGGTATGCAACTTTATTATAATTTATGTAAATATGGAAATGGAAGTCGTTAAGGTGTAAATGATAATGATTGTTGATGAAGTTGGAAGATAGAAACATGTTATGGAAATGTTTGTTAAAGATTGGAAACCTTGGATGAATTATGACTTTAGTAGAAAGTTTGTATATTTGGTATACCTTGTGAATATTTTGTAGAAAGGATATGAAATGCTTCCAAATTGCGTTGTAATGATCAGGATTAATGGTGAATATGAAAATATTGAGATTGGTTTGGAAGTGTGAGGTCGGAATGAAAGATATTGCGTTATGTCGGAAAGAAGGCTAGTTTCATTATATTGTGTTATATTGTGATTGTTGTTGTTGTTGATGTTGTTGTTGGGTTGTTGATTGTTTTGGCTAAATTAGACTTTCGGGAATGTTGAATTTATAAAGGAAATGCTGCCGAAATTTCGGTAGGCAAGTATGTGCTTAAGATCGTATTCTTAAGGCTTGAATATGACAATTGGTAAAAGTGACCATTTGCAGATTTTGGACGAAACGAGAATCGAATTTGAGCGAGCGTAAGGCGCAACCAAGGTATGTAAAGCTGTCCTTTTCCTTCTCTTGGCATGTCCTAGGTGTACTAGGCTTGAATTTGAGCCTCGGGGATTATTCTGTTCGTAGAAAATCGAGTTTGATTTTGGGCACTATTCATTCAATGCAATTGAACTAGTTTTCTTATAATTTGCTTATAAAGTAAACTATATGTATGCAACTTCCTAAATGGAGTCGGAATGCCTAAAAACAATCAAAGGACGACCTCATAAGGTCTATTACCTATAATTTATGTACGCCACCTCGAGTTGGTCCGAGGTGGGCCCACAAAGCTCCGATACTTTTTGTATAACTTTAATTGCCTTGTTTTTGTCCGATCTTCACAGGCAACATCTGGGATATTATTCTGTTCATTATATGACAAGTGTTATGACTATTTTTATAAGTCTTATAAAATGATTTTGACATCTGGAACGTTTCTGGAGATCTTATTCTGGTAAAATCTGTCGTGCCGTCCGAAGCGACATATATGCGTATGCTATGAATATTGTCCGAATACTTTGATTTGACCCGCCGTTTGGCCTACTTCAATTCCATTGAGTCTGTATGATGATCTGTATGTATGTGGTTTCTCATTAATCTGTTCGTGGATGCCTCAATGCTTCCTTCAATGCGCCCGGGCCAAGTTCTGTTATTGTGCACATTCCACTGCATTGTTCACCGCGTCCCTCGGTGTGCGGGCCGGGATCTGTTTACATCTGTATATGATATTATGATGTGTGTATGGGGATGGCGGCCAGGATGGCATATGATCTGATCTGTCTGTCCACCGCGTCCCGTACTAAGAGGGCCGGGTTCTGTTACCGCGTCCCTCATGAGAGGGCCGGGATATGATATATGTATGTATGTATATGCTATCTGCATCTGTATAAGCATATGACTCTGCATGCATGATTCTGTCTGTCCGATTGGTTTATGATTCTGTCCGTTACACTTCTGTCTGTCCGATTGGTTTATGATTATGTCAGTTACACTTCTGTCTGTCCGCTTGGATTATGATTCTGTCCGTTACACTTCTGTCTGTCCGATTGGATTATGATTCTGTCCGTTACACTTCTGTCTGTTACACTTCTGTCTGTCCGATTGGATTATGATTCTGTCCGTTACACTTCTGTCTGTCCGATTGGGTTATGATTCTGTCCGTTACACTTCTGTCTGTCGGATTGGGTTACGATTATGTCTGTTACACTTCTGGAAATCGGATTCGGAAAATGATTTTGTCTGCGTCACTTCTGTATGTCTGATCTGGACCATGATTCCGTCTGTTACATTTCTGTACCTCTGGCTCTGATTATGATTATGTTAGTCACATTCTGTGCCCCTGATCCGTACGATGATTCTGCCAGCTAGACTCTGTATTTCTATTTCGGATTCGGGTTCGATTCTGTCCACTATATTTCTGTACTTCTGGTTCAGATTATGGTTATATTCGTTACATTTTCGCTTTACATACTCGGTACCTTTTTCGTACTGACCCCCTGTTCTTCGGGGGCTGTGTTTCATGCCGCGCAGGTACTCCCAGACGAGCTGAAGTTATTACAGAAGATGATCCAGCGGAGTTGGCAAGCTCCATTTGCTCCTGGAGTGCTGCCGAGTCAGAGTTTGTATGTTATGACTTCTGGACTTATGTTAGAGACTTTGCAGACAGTGTCGTGGGTATTGGTTGTCAGTCTGTATGCTGCTTCGTCAGCCGATATGTCGGTCTGTGTTATGTTCTGAATTCTGTGTGATTATAGATTGGTTCGGCTTTGAAAACTTGAGAAAGAATATTTCAAAAAAAAATTACTATGTATTTTATTTTATTTAACTTAAAATGTTTGATGTGACTTTATGTGCAGCAGTAGTCTGAGGGTTAGCTCGGCCCTAAGTAAGGGTCGGGTGCCCATCACACCCTAGTAAGGTCGGGGTGTGACAGAGTGGTATCAGAGCAGGTCTGTCCTAGGGGTTGTCTGCAAAGTCGTGTCCGGTAGAGTCCTGTTTATGATGTGTAGCGCGCCACATTTATAAACAGGAGACTACGAGGCATTTAGGGATTGTTGACCTTCTTTCTGCCTCAAATCGTGCGATAGAGCCAAGTCATAGGAGAATAAAATTCCATCTGTAAGCCTTACCTACGACGGTAAGAGGCAAATAACGATATGGGAAGGTCAGAAGGGCAAGTCTGGAAATATTCGTTCTGTTACCTGAAACCGAAAGTTCTGGGCGGCTAGGATGTGACATATAGCCGTATGCTCTGTAAGGTACTGTTGGTATTTGCTGCGTACAGATTTTGAATGATAAGAATTTGTAAAGGTGGTACGGAAGACTGAAAAGGGTAAAATAGTAATTGCACAAGAAAGGACGTGTTACGAATATGTCTCGGAATCTATAAAACCTTAACTTGCTCCAGATTATGTAGTAAAGGACATACAAGGAAGTGGACATGATTATATCAGCGTTAAGGAACCGAAACGCACCAAGGTTTCGAGGTTAAGCGTGCTCAGGTGGGAGCAATCTCAGGATGGGTGACCCCCCTGGGAAGTAGGCAAGAATTTTACATATATTCCGGTATAAGAGACGAATGGAAAGTTAAAGTAGCCTGAGTGAAGTTAGAATATACGAGATGGTTGGAGACCATAAAAGGCCACACAGCACGCAATCGGTTAGATTAGAGAAGAGACAGAAAGGACGCCACAGCTTTGGAATTAGAATAGGCTTGAACGATGTTTAGAGGTAATGTGTGGCCTAGCTGAAAATAATTATGTATGCACATATGAATGTGTATGATGCCTTATCTGTGATTGTACTAATGAATACGTGTGTCCTCGCGACCGGTGCTAGAATGCGAAAGGCACCAACCGAATAAGGGTGCCGGACTCCAAGTAACAATAGCAAAGGTAAATGGTGCAAATGTTATGAGGTAGGCTGCTGTTATTTTCTCTATTTGTTAAGACTGGAAAGTTCCCGCACAATGATATTTGGGAAGGAAAGAGAGTAAGTAAAAGAAAAGCAAAAAGGTCAAACATTGGAAAAAAGCGAAAGGTAGGAAACATGACCGAGTAGAACCTCCAGAAAAGGAACGACGGGTAAAGCACGGAACTATTTGGGCAAACTGTAGGTATGGACACGTGAAAAAGGATAAAATGTGGTTATATGAAACGAGGGAAAGGTGTGTGAGGTTTGAAAATTGACTCAAGCAAGCGAGGCCAAAGGAATTGTGACCACGACAAGAAATATGAAGTAAGAAATGGAATGATAAAACTCTGTGACAATGCTGGGAGATTTAAACTCCCGAAAGGTATATAAGGAAATAGATAGCGTGGTTAAGAAGAATCATGAGTAAGTAAGCCAAATAAGTGGGAAGGGTAATAGTAGGTGAAAAGGGTGTAGGAATATTGACAAGGACGATGGTGTAGACATGTATGTGGGTTACAGGTTGCTACTGTTCAGGTAAGCAAGTACGAGTTTGTGACTCCGTCTGCTATGTTAGCCTCAACGGCTTATGTGCAAGCATTAGTATGTTTATGTATGTGTGCATTCTCGTGCGCTGTATTTATATTGGTTTGAATCCGTGTACACCTAGCATGAATTACCCGTCTGGTACGCCAACTCTGTTAGGTAGGTATGTACGGGTATCCAGTTAGGATACCAGTCGCGGCCCACGGGGTTGGGCCGTGACAGAAGTGGTATCAATTATAATGTTTGAAAAGTTTTGAAAGGAAGAAAGAAGGGACATAGCGTCTGTGAAAGAGCGAAAAGGATTCGTCGGTTACTATAAGATAGTTCATGGCCTAGTGACTCTGGGGAATATGAGGAAATACGCTATGAAAGTATATGAATCAGTGACGTGAAGAATTACTCAATCATATTTGTAAATAATCCACATCGGAGAGTCGGCAAAGGATAACTATAGAAGGAAACCACCCCGAAGTGGCATGAGACCCCCCTAAGGTCAGTTGAACATTCGAGGACGAATGTTCTAAAGGGGGGAGGATGTTATATCCCGCACTTTCGCATGTTCGGGAAAATTCGAAATGATCTTGATTTGTAAGGAATAAAGCCATATGTTGAATTGAATTCACACATGTGTGTGTTGTTCATGAAAAATATTGGTGTGGAAATACGGAAGAAGGCCAAGGACAAAATTGGAATTTTGGAAATTAGTTTCGAGAATTTCAAAATACGGACTACATTAATTGGGCTAAAAAAAATATAGAAAAAGACCCAAATGGAGGGAGCTTGGCCGGCCATAGTAGGCCCAAGCCCATGGAAATTTTCCATGTGTTAATTACATAAAAGGGTGATTAAGTCATAGAAGCTTCAAGACATTTCAAGAAAGGAAATACAAGCCAAGGATGCAAGAACAAAAGCAAGGCCATTTCGGCCAAGACCATGGAAATTTGGGTAACTTAAATCTTGTTCCAAAAATTGTTTTCTTGTAGTATTCCTACCAATTCAAGTACCCTCTACAACGTGGTATAATTATTTCGGAAGATGGTTCATCCGTTTCATCGTTTTCGCACTTTGGGAAAGTGAAGGAGTTGAAGAGAAAGGGTAAGATTTAATCCCTTTTTATGTGTTATGAAGGTTTGGTTTATGTTGTAGGAGGTAGAAAGAGTTAAAATTCATAAGAATATGGAAGATTGCATGGTATTTATATGTATGTATGTGTAGCCGTGGATGCCTTGATGTATAAGTAATATGAGTTGAATTTTATGTTGTATCCTAGTTATGGTTATGGTGAAATTTATATTAGAAATGAAAGTGGTATGAAATGCTTATGGTGAAATTTTATGTTGTATCCTAGTTATGGTGAAATTTTATGTTGTATCCTAGTTATGGTTATGGTATACCTTGTGAATATTTTGTAGAAAGGATATGAAATGCTTCCAAATTGCGTTGTAATGATCAGGATTAATGGTGAATATGAAAATATTGAGATTGGTTTGGAAGTGTGAGGTCGGAATGAAAGATATTGCGTTATGTCGGAAAGAAGGCTAGTTTCATTATATTGTGTTATATTGTGATTGTTGTTGTTGTTGATGTTGTTGTTGGGTTGTTGATTGTTTTGGCTAAATTAGACTTTCGGGAATGTTGAATTTATAAAGGAAATGCTGCCGAAATTTCGGTAGGCAAGTATGTGCTTAAGATCGTATTCTTAAAGCTTGAATATGACAATTGGTAAAAGTGACCATTTGCAGATTTTGGACGAAACGAGAATCGAATTTGAGCGAGCGTAAGGCGCAACCAAGGTATGTAAAGCTATCCTTTTCCTTCTCTTGGCATGTCCTAGGTGTACTAGGCTTGAATTTGAGCCTCGGGGATTATTCTGTTCGTAGAAAATCGAGTTTGATTTTGGGCACTATTCATTCAATGCAATTGAACTAGTTTTCTTATAATTTGCTTATAAAGTAAACTATATGTATGCAACTTCCTAAATGGAGTCGGAATGCCTAAAAACGATCAAGGAAGACCTCATAAGGTCTATTACCTATAATTTATGTACGCCACCTCGAGTTGGTCCGAGGTGGGCCCACAAAGCTCCTATACTTTTTGTATAACTTTAATTGCCTTGTTTCTGTCCGATCTTCACAGGCAACATCTGGGCTATTATTTTGTTCATTATATGACAAGTGTTATGACTATTTTTATAAGTCTTATAAAATGGTTTTGACATCTGGAACGTTTCTGGAGATCTTATTCTGGTAAAATCTGTCGTGCCGTCCGAAGCGACATATATGCGATGTTATGAATATTGTCCGAATACTTTGATTTGACCCGCCGTTTGGCCTACTTCAGTTCCATTGAGTCTGTATGATGATCTGTGTGTATGTGGTTTCTCATTAATCTGTTCGTGGATGCCTCAATGCTTCCTTCACTACGCCCGGGCCAGGTTCTGTTATCATGCAAATTCCACTGCATTGTTCACCGCGTCACTCGGTGTGCGGGCCGGGATCTGTTTACATCTGTATATGATATTATGATGTTTGTATGGGGATGGCGGCCAGGATGGCATATGATCTGATCTGTCTGTCCACCGCGTCCCGTACTAAGAGGGCCGGGTTCTGTTACCGCGTCCCTCATGAGAGGGCCGGGATCTGATATATGTATGTATGTATATGCTATCTGCATATATATAAGCATATGACTCTGTATGACTCTGCATGCATGATTCTGTCTGTCAGATTGTTTTATGATTCTGTCCGTTACACTTCTATCTATCCGATTGGTTTATGATTCTGTCCGTTACACTTCTGTCTGTCCGCTTGGATTATGATTCTGTCCGTTACACTTCTGTCTGTCCGATTGGATTATGATTCTATCCGTTACACTTCTGTCTGTTACACTTCTGTCTGTCCGATTGGATTATGATTCTGTCCGTTACACTTCTGTCTGTCGGATTGGGTTACGATTCTGTCTATTACACTTCTGGAAATCGGATTCGGAAAATGATTTTGTCTGCGTCACTTCTGTATGTCTGATCCGGACCATGATTCCGTCTGTTACATTTCTGTACCTTTGGCTCTGATTATGATTATGTCAGTCACATTCTGTGCCCCTGATCCGTAGGATGATTCTGCCAGCTAGACTCTGTATTTCTATTTCGGATTCGGGTTCGATTCTGTCCACTATATTTCTGTACTTCTGGTTCGGATTATGGTTATATTCGTTACATTTTCGCTTTACATACTCGGTACCTTTTTCGTACTGACCCCTTGTTCTTCCGGGGCTGCATTTCATGCCGCGCAGGTACTCCCAGACGAGCTGAAGTTATTACAGAAGATGATCCAACGGAGTTGGCAAGCTCCATTTGCTCCTGGAGTGCTGCCGAGTCAGAGTTTGTATGTTATGACTTCTGGACTTATGTTAGAGACTTTGCAGACAGTGTCGTGGGTATTGGTTGTCAGTCTGTATGCGGCTTCGTCAACCGATATGTCGGTCTGTGTTATGTTCTGAATTCTGTGTGATTATAGATTGGTTCGACTTTGAAACCTTGAGAAAGAATATTTCAAAAACAAATTACTATGTATTTTATTTTATTTAACTTAAAATGTTTGATGTGACTTTATGTGCAGCAGTAGTCTGAGGGTTCGCTCGGCCCTAAGTAAGGGTCGGGTGCCCATCACACCTTAGTAAGGTCGGGGTGTGACAATTCTACCCAATTTTCCCTAGAAATAGTAGCGTGTTCTTCTCGTCGATTGACTAACGATGGTACGAATTCTCTCTTGAAGGTAGAGACGTGACATCAAAGGAAATCAAGCAAACGATAGCATAGTGAAACGACAAAGGTATGTGAGGCTTATCTTTTCTTTCAAAAGGCATGAATCCTTTAAGTCTTATATAATCCTTCTACAAAACGAAGCCTATGAGTCCTTTAATATATTGAATTATATATGAATATGATGGTGATGATAATGAGCTAGAGTATAGCGATTCAAGAAATTGTGGCGTGATGTTCCTATAAGGCTAATGATGTTATCTTTGTTAACACTCACCTTATGCTCTATTTCCTTCAAGGCGAGGCACGATACTCATAAACGTTCATAATATAGTCGGGGGTTCACGACCTTACATCACCCCGACATAGTGTGGTTGCCCTTAAAGCTTAACGTATGCTATTAATGCTAATATATGATCTGTCTATAAAATGATTAACAATGCTAGTTTGTAATACGATGATGATATGTATAAGATACCAATAAATGATAAGATGATTCTATGTTATGAGATGTGTAATAGTGATGTGTTATGATTGATTTTGTGATGATAAGATTCCACCGTGCCTATTTGGCCGGGCATGTCACCGCGAATACGGGATGCGTATGATTCCACCATGCCTATTTGGCCGGGCATGTCACCGCTAATGCGGGCTGCTTTGTTTACACCAAGCCTAGAGGGCCGGGCATGATCACCACTAGTGGGCGGCATATGAGGATTACCCGGGCGCGGGTAATGATGCGGAGTACGATGTGACGATGTACGTGATGAAGTATGTGATGATGTATGTGATGATGAATGTGATTATAAATGGGATGTGATAAAACATATATTATGATGATGTATATGATATATGTAAAAAGTATGTTGCTTATAACACTCGAGCAGGTTATATCTTTTCTTATGATTCATGATGCTTCTTTGACATTATTCATTTCATTCCTGCCTTACATACTCAGTACAATGTTCGTACTGATGTCCGTTTTCTTTGGACGCTGTGTTCATGCCCACAGGTAGACAGGGAGGAGATCTTACTCCGGACTCTTAGAAGCTGTTAGCTGACTGAAAGCACTCCCTTGTACCGGAGGTGCTTATGATGAATCTTTTGTGTACAGTTGTATGTGTAATCCATAGAGGCTCATAGATACTCAATGTGGGTTATGTGGTTTCACGACGTGGATATTGTGCAAATATATTGATATATGTTATTGTATAAAAGCATTATGTTTTGTAATGAAAAGCAGTTTCTTTTGTAAAATGAGCATGAAATCGATAAATGATTGTTGAATGAGTCTAAGAAGTAATGGTACGAGTGGTGCTCGGTGGTTAGCCCCGGGTACCCGTCGCGGCCCCTGGCTGGGTCGTGACAGAAGTGGTATCAGAGCAGTTCATCCTAGGAAGTTTCTACGAGCCGTGTCTAGTAGAGTCTTGTTTATGATGTGTTGCGCGCCACATCAATAAACAAGAGGCTTCAGGGTATTTAGGAAAAATGACCATCTTTCTTCTCATGAGATCGTGTGATAGAGCCGTGTATAAGATTTAATCCTCCCTAATAGTGCGTTATCATTTCAGAATGCCGCCAAAGGGAAAGACCACAGCCGCCCAGAAGGGCAGGACTATGACAAAGAGGCGGGTAGAAAGAGAGCCTCCGATGAATATAGAAGTAGGCGAATCGCATAATGAGGCATTGTCTAATACTTCCTCTACCCCGCCTAATGTGGGAGAGCAAGGAGGAGCTCCAGCTCCAATTCCTCCGCCGGTTTCTTCGAGTCAACAAATGACCGAGGCCATTCAGTTATTGACGCAGTTGGTTGCCGCCCAGGCACAGCGGAAAAATGCGGGCTCGAGTGATCGATCATCCAGTACTAGAGCCCATGACTTCATGACTTTAAACCCTCCGGAGTTCTTTGGGTCAAAGCCGAATGAGGATCCGCAAGGCTTTATCGATGAGATGTTGAGGATTTTAAAGATTATTCATGCTTCCGAGACTGAATCCGTGGAGTTGGCCTCTTATAGACTCTGGGATGTGGCAGTTTTATGGTATAATAATTGGGTATAATCAAGAGGAGAGAATGCGCCTCCACCCGTATGGCAGGAATTTGTGGATGCTTTTATTCGTCACTATTTACCACCCGAGATTCGTCGAGCTAGGGCGGATAGATTTCTAAATTTGAAGCAAGAAAGTATGAGTGCCCGGGAGTATAGTATGCAATTTAATTCTTTGGCCAGGTACGCCCTGGCTATGGTGGCTGACATGGGAGATCGTGTTCACAGATTTGTGAGTGGTTTGGGACCACATTTATTCAAAGATTGTTTGACAGCTTTATTGCAAGATAGGATGGACATTTCCCATATATAGGCCCATGCCCAGAACTTAGAGGGGCGACAGCAACCATCGAGGAGTGATTGTGATATGGACAGGAGGCAAACCAAGATGGCTAGATCTATGGGAGTGAGCAGCGAGTACAGAGGGGGATCGAGGCAGAATTATTCTAGACAGTCAGGCCAGATGGCGACTAGCGCACCTCCCAGATTTACAGATAGAAGATTTGACCGCTCATTTCGCTCGGGACAGGGTCAGAGCTCGAGGGCTTCAGGTTCCCAATTTGAGGGTGATTATAGTCAAGGGAGACCCCCAGTTCCACGATGTAGTCAGTGCCGCAAATTACACTCAGGGCCATGTCGCCAGGACACAGATGCCTGTTATGTTTGTGGGCAGACTGGGCATATGATGCGAGATTGTCCCTCACGGTATGGAAGAGGTGGGGTTCAGCCCACAGGCTCAGCAGCTCGTTCCTCATCAGCACGCCCGGTAGTGCAGGCTCCCCAGATGACAGCAGGCCGAGGTAGAGGCAGAGGGGCAGCATCTACTTCAGGTGCCACCCAGCCCCGCGTATATGGTTTAGCCGGACGACAGGATCTCGAGTCCTCCCCGGATGTGGTTACAGGTATATTGTCTATATTCTCCTGTGATGTGTATGCATTGATAGATCCCGGTTCTACATTCTCTTATATCACTCCATTTGTTGCTGGTTGTATTGGGGTGAAACCCGAGTCAATTAAACCTTTTGAGGTACTCACTCCGGTTGGTGATCCCGTGATAGCAAGGAAAGTGTACAAAAATTATGTCATTGTGATATGTGATCGTCAGACCAAAGCTGATTTGATTGAGCTGAAAATGATAGATTTCGATGTAATCATGGGTATGGATTGGTTGGCCTCGTGTTATGCAAATGTAGATTGCCGCACAAAAGTGGTTCGATTTCAATTCCCAGGAGAGCCCGTACTTGAATGGAGGGGTAACACGGCATCCCCAAAAGGTCGGTTTATTTCCTACCTTAAGGCGAGAAAAATGATAGCCAAAGGCTGTATTTATCATCTAGTTCGGGTGCGTGACACAGAAGTAAAGTCGCCAACATTTCAATCTGTTCCAGTGGTGAATGAATTATCCGGATGTATTTCCAGATGAACTCCCAGGTCTTCCCCCAGAAAGAGAAATTGATTTCGCCATTGATGTGTTGCCGGACACCGAGCCCATTTCTATTCCTCCTTATCGAATGGCTCCGGCAGAATTGAAAGAGCTAAAGGCACAGCTGAAAGACTTGCTTGACAAGGGGTTTATTAGACCAAGTTCATCGCCGTGGGGAGCACCAGTCTTGTTCGTGAGAAAGAAGGACGGTTCCCTACGAATGTGCATTGATTACAGACAGCTGAACAAGGTGACGATGAAGAACAAATATCCTCTTCCGAGGATTGATGACTTGTTTGATCAGCTGCAGGGTGCCAAGTGGTTTTCAAAAATTGACTTGAGGTCGGGTTATCATCAAGTAAGAGTTAGAGAAGCGGATATTCCCAAGACTGCTTTCAGGACAAGACATGGCCATTATGAATTTTGAGTAATGTCATTTGGGTTGACTAATGCTCCGGCCGTGTTTATGAACTTGATGAATAATGTGTTCAGGCCGCTCTTGGATTTATTTGTAATAGTATTTATTGATGATATTCTGGTATATTCTCGCACTGAATCAGAACATGCAGATCATTTCGAATTGTTCTTGGCATTCTTCGAGCCCGGGAATTATATGCGAAATTTTCAAAGTGTGAGTTCTGGCTAAATTCTGTGACATTTCTGGGCCATGTCATTTCAAATGATGGCATTCGAGTTGACACTCAGAAGATGGAAGTTGTGAAGACGTGGCCAAGGCCTACGACGCCTACAGAAGTCCGTAGTTTTCTAGGTTTGGCGGGATATTATAGAAGATTCGTAGAGGGTTTTTCATCTATTTCAGCCCCATTGACGAAGCTAACCCAAAAATCAGCAAACGTTCAGTGGAACGATGCTTGTGAGCGTGGTTTCCAAGAGTTGAAAGACCAATTGACCTCAGCTCCAGTTTTAACACTTCCAGAAGGGCCGGATGGCTATGTTGTGTATTGTGATGCTTCCGGCGTGGGATTAGGATGCGTATTGATGCAACATGGGAGAGTTATTGCATATGCTTTGAGACAACTGCGGAAACATGAAAAGAATTGTCCAACTCATGATCTTGAATTGGCTGCAGTGATTCATGCGTTGAAGATATGGAGACATTATTTGTATGGTGTGCACGTCGATATCTATACAGATCACAAGAGTCTCCAACATATTTTCAAGCAGAATGAGTTGAACCTGCGGCAGAGGCGGTGGTTAGAATTGTTGAAAGATTATGATGTGAACATTTTGTACCACCCCAGAAAAGCGAATGTAGTAGCCGATGCGCTTAGCCGCCGATCCACGGGTAGTCTATGTGAAGTTCCTTCAGAAAGGAAAGAAATGATTCGTGAGCTCCATCAATTAGCTAATCTTGGAGTATGTGTAGTCGATTCAGGTAGTGCGAGGGTCAGCATTAACGATCCTGCGGTTTCGTCTTTGAATGTAGAAGTGAAGGAGCGACAATATGAAGACTCCCAATTGTGCCATTACAGAGACCTATCTCATGAAAAGGAATTCTTAGGTATCCATTTGAAGTTTCCGTTAATGAAATTCTTAGGTACCGAGGCAGACTATGTGTGCCTAATGTGGCAGAATTGCGCCGGCAAATTCTAGAGGAAGCACATTATTCTCGGTATTCCATTCATCCAGGCGTGACCAAAATGTATCATGATCTCAAATTGATATATTGGTGGGATGGCATGAAGAGGGACAGAGCAGAATTTCTAGCACAGTGTCCAAATTGCCAACAAGTAAAAACCGAACATCAGAAGCCAGGGGGCTTATTACAAGCGATGGAAATTCCTATATGGAAATGGGAGGCGATTAATATGGATTTTATTGTGGGATTACCCCATTCACGAGGGAAATATGATTCTATATGGGTGATTGTGGACAGACTCACAAAAGCAGCTCATCTTCTTCCAGTCAGAACCACGTATTCAGCAGAAGATTATGCTAGGTTGTATTTAAAAGAAATTGTGCGACTTCATGGAATTCCATTATCTATTATTACAGACAGAGGGGCACAGTTTACAGCCAAGTTCTGGAAGTCCTTTCAAAAAGGTCTTGGCACTCAAGTCAAGCTTAGCACGGCGTTCCATCCGCAGACCGATGGACAAGCCGAGCGTACTATTCAGACCTTGGAGGATATGCTACGAGCGTGTGTGCTAGATTTTGATGGTAGTTGGGATGAGCATCTACCCCTTATTGAATTTTCATATAACAATAGCTATCATTCTGGTATTCAGATGGCTCCGTATGAAGCTTTGTATGGAAGGAAGTGCAGGTCTCTAATTGGGTGGTTTGAAATAGGAGAAGCACAATTAATGGCCCCCGAATTGATTCAACAAGCAGTCGAAAAAGTCAAGGTGATCCAAGACCGATTGTTAACAGCCCAAAGTCGCCAAAAGTCCTATGCGGACAACCGCCGACGAGACTTGGACTTCCAGGTTAATGATTGGGTATTTTTGAAAGTATCGCCACTGAAAGGGGTGATGAGATTTGGTAAGAAAGGGAAGCTAAGTCCTAGATACATTGGACCCTACAGAATTATCCGTAAGGTGGGTCATATAGCCTATGAACTGGATTTGCCTTCGGAGCTTGAATCAGTCCATCCAGTCTTCCACGTTTTGATGCTCCGCAAGTGTATTGGAGATCCCACAAAGATTGTCCCGATAGATGATGTGCAAGTGACAGAAAAGCTAACCTATGAAGAGGTGCCTATTGCTATTCTAGACAGGCAAGTGCGACGAAATAAAGAGGTAGCTTCAGTCAAAGTGCTGTGCCGAAATAACGACAGGGAAGAAATGACTTGGGAAGCGGAAGAAAAGATGAAATTCAAATACCCGTATTTATTCCAACACCCGGGAGAAATTCAAAGTGAAACGCCAACAACATAAGGTATGCATGCATTAAATGAAGTGTAATAATTAAAGTATCTGAACACCCCTACTCCCATTATTTCTCAGAATTTTATTGTGTTATGGCCCTGTAAGGCAGTGATGTGATATCATGGGTTGTTGTGACAGGATGGTAGTGCCATATTATAAAGGAAACTCTGGCAATTTTTTTCTAGAATCCTCGCTGACTTAACATTCGAGGACGAATGTTCCAAAAGGGGGAAGAATGTTACACCTCGGAAATTTCTCCGTGAACGTACAATGAATAGACCAACGAAGAGTATGAGTGTTCGATGTTTTACTAAGAAGGGGATGACTACTTATGAGTTTTGAAAATGCGAAAATTGCAGATTTTCACTTCGGCCCAGTTGGTCGTAAAATGGAATACAACCCGTAAAGTGGTTTACGAACCGTAAACTGCTATCGTCTAAATGGTTAAATAAGACTCATAATACGGACCGTAAATCGAAATACGGCCCGTAAACTGTGACCGTAAACCACCATGACTCCAGCAGACCTTTCTGGTTCTGTTATGCTTAAATACGGTCGTGAAGGACGGATCGTAAACCAGAATACGGCCCGTAAACTGGGTTTACGGCCACTGTGCACTTCGACTACTGTTCATAAAAATCAGATTTTAAGTTAAGTATAAGGGACCCTTTTTCATTCCATTCATTTTATTTTCACTCCACACTTCAAGAAACATCTAGAATACTCTCTAATATTCATACACAAGAGAGTCAAAGGAAAATCAAGATCAACAACACCAAATCCATGAAATCAAGAGTGTGAAACTCATCAAAGTTCTTCTACACCAAGAAATTGCAAAGGAAGTGAAGTAGGGTTTTTGGTATAGAAGAGTATTGCTACTCAAGACTCATTCCTACCACATCTAAGGTAAGTTTTATGACTTTCTCATGATGATTGAAGTATTTATACGTTGAAACACTTGGATTATAGAAACGTGTAGTAAATGGGTCATAAAATGTGAATAGTGTCATAGTTGAATGATAGTTGGATTGAATTATGAATGTTGATGAGTTGGGAGTATAAATATGTTATAAATGACGTGTAGACCATGAAATAGGTGTGGTGTATGAGAAAATGTGATGATGAGCTAAAACCCATAAATGTGGAGAAATTGGAGAAAAATGTTGGAATGTGGTAAATGTAGATAAATGCCGATTGTTGATACGATATTGTGAGTGTTGTTGTGAATGTTTGGTAGTTGAAATGAAACATGGGAAAAGTAGTAGAAACAAAGGAAATGCTACCCAATTTTCCCTAGAAATAGTAGCGCGTTCTTTTTGTCGATTGACTAACGATGGTACGAATTCTCTCTTGAAGGTAGAGACGTGACATCAAAGGAAATCAAGCAAACGATAGCATAGTGAAATGACAAAGGTATGTGAGGCTTATCTTTTCTTTCAAAAGGCATGAATCCTTCAAGTCTTATATAATCCTTCTACAAAACGAAGCCTATGAGTCCTTCAATATATTGAATTATATGTGAATATGATGGTGATGATAATGAGCTAGAGTATAGCGATTCAAGAAATTGTGGCGTGATGTTTCTATAAGGCTAATGATGTTATCTTTGTTAACACTCGCCTTATGCTCTATTTCCTTCAAGGCGAGGCACGATACTCATAAACGTTCATAATATAGTCGGGGGTTCATGACCTTACGTCACCCCGACATAGTATGCTTGCCCTTAAAGCTTAATGTATGCTCTTAATGCTAATATATGATCTGTCTATAAAATGATTAACAATGCTAGTTTGTAATACGATGATGATATTTATAAGATACCAAGAAATGATAAGATGATTCTATGTTATGAGATGTGTAATAGTGATGTGTTATGATTGATTTTGTGATGATAAGATTCCACCGTGCCTATTTGGCCGGGCATGTCACCGCGAATGCGGGCTGCATATGATTCCACCGTGCCTATTTGGCCGGGCATGTCACCGCTAATGCGGGCTGCTATGTATACACCGAGCCTAGAGGGCCGGGCATGATCACCACTAGTGGGCGGCATATAAGGATTACCCGGACGCGGGTAATGATGCGGAGTACGATGTACGTGATGAAGTATGTGATGATGTATGTGATGATGAATGTGATGATAAATGGGATGTGCTAAAACATATATTATGATGATGTAAAATATGATATATGTAAAAAGTATGTTGCTTATAACACTCGAGCAGGTTATATATTTTCTTATGATTCATGATGTTTCTATGACATTATCCATTTCATTCCTGCCTTACATACTCAGTACAATGTTCGTACTGACGTCCGTTTTCTTTGGACGCTGTGTTCATGCCCACAGGTAGACAGGGAGCAGATCTTGCTCCGGACTCTTAGAAGCTGTTAGCTGACTGAAAGCACTCCCTTGTACCGGAGGTGCTTATGATGAATCTTTTGTGTACAGTTGTATGTGTAATCCAATAGAGGCTCGTAGATACTCAATGTGGGTTATGTGGTTTCGCGACATGTATATTGTGCAAATATATTGATATATGTTATTGTATAAAGCATTATGTTTTGTAATGAAAAGCAGTTTCTTTTGTAAAATGAGCATGAAATCGATAAATGATTGTTGAATGAGTCTAAGAAGTAATAGTACGAGGGGTGCTCGGTGGTTAGCCCCGGGTACCCATCGCGGCCCTTAGCTGGGTCGTGACAGTTGTCTATGAGCCGTATCCAGCCGAGTCTTGTCTATGGGTGTGTTGTGCACCACACTTATAGGCAGGAGGCTGTAGGATATTTAGGATGGTCATCTTTCTTTCTGATCATAGATCGTGCAGTAGAGCCAATGATAGAAAAGCTCGTTCTTGGTACGATTTTTGTTAAATTGCAGGATTGTATTGGAGAAGAGGACAAGTTCAGTTAATGGGAGCGTACGTACGGCTCCGAAGGTGGGTATGAGACCCGTACCACCCGTCGACTCAGGATCGAGGATGTCAAGAGGTATAAGAAAGAGCATCAGCTATTCCATTGAGACGGACCTATCGGAGGATGTGGCTCCAGTAGGAGGAGACCCGACTGAGAAATCATATGACGATGACCCGTTTAAGGGTTCACGAGACTCCTATGGACGAAGACACAATTGAGGAAGTAAAGAGCTTGGCACATCCAGATTTTCCCTACGTTTTAGCATTATGTTAGGCCAGCTTCTGATGTTAGTATCACAAAGGTACCTAGTTCTCTATCTTGGGATTTGGTTAACCAGGAGTTACCCACAGATCGTGGGGAGTATGAGATAGAGGAAGAAGATAGTCATTTAAGGAGCAGTATTTTTAATAAGGACAAAGGGGCTTTATTTCAAGATATATCCGACCTAAGTTCTCCGGTATCTTATTTACAGGTATGTGGCTCTTTCCGTTAGAACCAATTGTGTTTTATATGTATATGACCTAATCTCAGGACATCATTAATCATTCGTTACTCTGGGGCTTCAAAAAGTTTGATAGTGGATTGTTCTTACGAATAATTATATGGACATGGATTTTGAAGTCAGAATTGAAATTTTAATCATATAAGTATATGTGCTCTCAGAGGGATTTCTCAGGGATGGATACAGAAGTTGTAGTAGAAGTAAGCAGATGAGGTGATATTTCATCCCCTACACTTATTACCAGTATTAGATTGAAGCACCCTGTGCTTATAGTATATTGGCCTTTAAGAGGAAAGAAACAGAAAAGAAGCCAAATAAAAGAATAAGGCACCAATGATAGAAGGTGTAGTAGATACAAGTAGATGAGATTTGCATATACCTATAGAAAAGGAGTGCGGTATGTAATCAGAGAAAAGAATACTGGATGATTTGTATGAATAGTGAATGTAAATCAAGGCTTCATAGACCGAAAAGTAAGGATCAGGATCAGAGAGTGAGTTAATCAGTGAATTTGCGGTCCTTGGCAAGGACTAGATTATAGAATATATTAAATTTTGACTAAGGATTACAAAATGGTTATAAGGTAGCTTGTGAGAGTAATTGTTAAAGTCAACGTCTTGAAACATTGTGAGTTTTGTGATATGTAAATAACCAAATCATGGAAAGTCAAGGGGCGAGTCATGCGTTCTACTAAGGGATATGTTCTAAGGTGGGATAGCGAATAAGATATTAAGTGGGACATTATATGAATATCTGTGAGTAGCTTATAAAGTATATAGTATGCTTTCCAAGGTATACGGACCGGAATGATATGGTCTATAGAAGAAATTGGGTGCAAACCTTCAAAGGCACTCAAGTCATGCAAAGTTGTAAAAGCACCAAGGAATAAGTTTATCTCCTGTCCTAAGATCAAGAAGATGGATCAGAAACAAGTATGCATCTCATATGATTGGAGTTCATATTATGAAAGTCAAGTTGTCAACCTCCCAGTTTACCTTTATGGTTCATAAGTTTTAGGGATATCCGAGGGAAACCCTAAGACTTCCTCTAAGTAAAGGATTAGTCATGCTAAACAAAAGTATTGTCAAGTGCGCAGCCAATATTTACTTCACCTTATAAAAATGATCCCTGCGAAGTTGAAGAAAATAAAGAGTATTCGAAGGATCAGTTGAATCAGTTCGGGTTATAAGGAAGTAGGATACCTCCTTGCATATGTACAAGTGATTGTAAGCTGCTAAATAAGATGATAGCTAAGGATGAGCAAATACGATTAAGGGTTGACGGTTAATTTTGCTAGCACAGAATGCTTCCTTAAAGATGGACATGAGCTCCAGTTATTCCCAGATAAAGGTCAGAGGAAAGGAATCCCAAAGACAACTTTCAGGATCAGGTAAGTTACCTCGAGTTTTGAGCAACGTCATTTGGACTGACTAAGGCCTAAGTAGTATTATGGGCTTGATGATTAAGTGTGTTTAGACTCCTCCGAAACCTATTCGTAACAGTGTCCTTAGACGATCTTAGGGTTACTCTTGCTCAAAGTCAGAGCATGTTGTTCGATACGTGCAGACCTATAATTCTTAGGATCACGAATTGTCGGCTCAGAAGCTTTTCCAAATCAAACGGTATAGTGCTTCTAAGGTTAGAATTAAGGAGAGTTGAAGCTATACAAAATTGGCCAAGGGCTAGAAAACTCATAAAAGTCGGTGATTTCTTGGACTTAGCAAGTTATTATTGGAATTTTGTGAAGGATTTTTTCCCACGTTTTGTGCCACTGATAAACTGGCCAAGGAAACAGCCAGACTCCAGAGGACTGATAATTGTACTCCTAATTTACAGAAGATGAGTAACAAGTGAAGTTTCAGCATCAAGTGTAACATTCTTAAAGGGACCAGATAGACATATCACGCGTTATGATGATTCAAGCCTTGAGCTAAGTTATGGATTGATACAGCCTGGTGAGATTATAGCTCCTGCTTCAGGATAGCTGGAAAAAAAATCCCTTTGTAGCCAGTCATTTATGTAATATTTATTATTTATGAATTATGGGTGAACGACGGGAATTGAACCCGCGCATGGTGGATTCACAATCCACTAAAGGTACAAGAAGAATCATTCGACCCATGCTCTTAAGCTAGTTATAGCTATGTGCACAGGAAAGGATATATTGGGGTAGTGTCGATATTAATACCCTAAGAGGGTCTAGAGCACCCTTAAGCAAAGATGGTTAAGTTACAACAAGGTCAATAAATATAATGATGGAAAGACTCCGATGATTGTGAAAGTGAATGGAAGCAAAGAAAGTCGCTAATGTTCGAGCCACAGATCTAGAGTAACTCAGTTTATGTTAAGATAAAGAGGAAATGTTGAGGACTTGTGAGTTCAGCAGTTCGTCAGTATCAGAATTGATTAGCAAACTTAGATTATGGCATCTATTTGGGGCATAGCCTTATTAAGTCAAGGAAAAAAAAAAGAGTTCATTATAGAATTACGGACCCTCAAGGGAGGAACTATCTGTATACATCCTACGGACTGGAACTATACTGAAGCAGATTATCCAACGTGATCAGATTGATGACTGATGAAAGGAAGAGCTTATTGCCCAGTTATGCTAGGCAATTGGGAACAACCAGGGCATACATTAATACTACTAAGAAGGGAATGAGGAAAGACATACCAAACTTCATAGTGCAACAAAAGTTAGATATCAGAAGTTCAGTAAGTTATAGTAAGTCATTGAGACTCCAAACCATCAATATAGATGACCATGTTTACCGCGAAAGTTTACCGCAGTTATGGAAAATTACCAGTAGGCCTATGGAATTAGCCTATTCCCTGTTCATCAGGACTACTTGTACAATAGGGGACTACGTAAATCCTATGTCAGGAAGGGATAGTATGATGTGTCCATTGCTTATGTCTGTCATTCAGATAAGGGAAGCGCAGATTATAGCTCACTCTAGAGGGATTTAGAGTACTCTAGATAAGTCTTGCTTAAGCTGATCATACCATGAGATACTTAAGGATACGCCACAAGTTTGCGTGACAGATTTCAAAGGTAACCTAGACGACCCCTAACGCTTATTGAGATCATTATTTCGGTATTCAAATAAATCTATACAAGGCTTGGACCAGATTTATTTATTATTAATAGCAAGCAGTAGAAGGATATAGGATTCCCAGAACCAACAGGAGTTCCCTACCTATATCAGACTATGTACTCTGGGGAGTACCATCTCAGAAGAACGCGATGAAATTCAGAAAGAAGAGCAAGGTTAGCCTTTGATATATTGAGCCTTACAGATTATATGCAAGCCAAAGATTTAAAGCCCTAAAGTCAGTGCCCAAGATTTATATGTCAAACTAGAAATTCTTTCAGAATTATGCCAGTTAATGATAGCCAGATTACAGAGCAGCTATATGCAGTTACTGCATGAGAAAACTCCAGCGCTATACTTGATAGCCAGCTCCAAAGATTTAGATTAAGAACTAGAAAGTAAAGTTGAAGTCCGATAAAGAAGTCGAAGAGTAATGTATAAGGCTGAAGATTCCAGAATATGGACTGGAACAGTTGGACTATGTAAGGTTATTGAAGATAAAATTTTGTTTTATTCGTAGGGTCTGCGAATGACCTACAGGTTATCGAGAGGTATGAAACACTCCAAGGGTTGTAAGGTCTCTAATAAATCGATAAGGGACATAGGTGAGTTATAACTCTTGTGTAAAGGTTAAGAGGTAAGACGAAGTGAACGATACATCTTGAAGGAATAGCTTCTAAAAGAAGAAGGAGTTGAGTTATAACTAAGTGTTCTAATATGCAAGATATAAGAGGAAGAGGATAACCGAAAGGAATTGAAAAAGGTGAGTTCGTTGAAAGTTCACATTAACATCCCTTATAAGGTTTCTGATAAGGACTTGAGTTAAGTTGACATTTGAGGATGAATGTTCCAAAGGGAGGGAGGATGTTACACCTCGAAAAATTTTCGTGTCATGTGCATTGTGAGTAAACTAACGTAAGCTCGAAGAGGTCATGGAACCCTTATAAGGTTAATGAATACTCTTACCAAGTGTCAAGCAAGCGTCTAAAGGTTCTGAGATCAAGCGAATCGAAGAAAATAAGTTTGTCGAAAATTTGGAAAAACGTTGACAGAATTTTGGGTCAAATTTGGAGGGGTATATCTCCTAGTATATTGGGAGTTTTAAGGTAATTCAAAAGCCTAAAATGAATTTCGTCGAGTCTAGTTTCCAACGTAACAAATCGCTCATCGATACAACATCGGAGTAGAGAATTATAAACGTTAAAAGTTAGGCTGACAGCAGGAAACGCGCGCTACAGTAGCCGCGCCGCTACAGTAACTGCTACAGTACCCCCAACTTTACCCACCTATAAAAAGGGTCAAGACCCCATTTTTCTGCACCAAAAGTAGATCCTAAATCCCAGCACACATATAGGAGCAAATATGTCATAAAAAGTGAGGGTTTGAAGTGATTTTTGGCTAATCAAGGCTCGGGTAACACATAGTTACGGTAATAGAATTGTTTTGCGGTGGATTTTGGGCTTGGATTCAAGGTAGATATTGAAGATATTACTGTTTTAACAAGAATAAGGTATGAATCTCCCCTTAATAATGTTACTTTTGGTTTATTCACAAAGATAGAGTGATTAAAGGGTCGTATAATAAAGTTGTGGGTTGAGAAATTGGATAAACATCGTGTGGGATGTTTTATGGCATATTTTGATATTAATGATGATGTTGATGATGTTAGTATTATTGTTGTTGCTGTTGTTGGTTGTTGGTATTGTGATTTCGGGCTAGAGATATAAACAGGGGAGATGCTGCTTGAATTTCGGCAGACTTTAAGGGATTTACTTTGAAGGCTTGAGGAAGCACATGACGATAAGCCTAATAATAGTATGAATGATTTTATATGTAGATTACGAGACTACGAATAATCTTATGTAGATTGCAAGACAAGAATTAAGTTGGAAAGTCAAGAAGTAAGCATCCATGTATGTTAAGACTTTCCCTTTCCTTCTTTTTTGCATGATCCCATGATATCAGCAGACGGTGAATACCCGAGTCTCCATATTACTCTAATCTTAGGAGTATTAGGAGTACCACAGTTTTTTATGATCCTGTACCCCTCTATTATGATTATTCCTTCTGTTCATGGGTCCTAAACTTTGTATCATGATAAAGTTAGTTTATGGTTATGCATTGTATACATGCATATTGACCCGTGATCAGAAGGCGTTATATAAGTGTATATTATGTATGTATGTATCTATATATATACATATACATATATATACATACATATACATACATATACATATACATATACATATATATATATATATATATATATATATATATATATATATATATATATATATATATATATATATATATATATATATATATATATATATATATATATATATAGATATATATATGGGAAACGGGCGAGGCGTTATATACGTATTATCACCTGATCAGCTGGTGCACAGTGATGATGATTATTATGCCCGAAGGGGCTATTGTGCTATTATTCCCAAAGGGGCCATTGTGCTATTATGCCCGAAGGGGCTATTGTGCTATTATTCCCAAAGGGGCCATTGTGCTATTATGCCCGAAGGGGCCTGTTTGATGATGGGATATGGATCGGGCCGCACGTTTCTCGGCACTATGACCTATGCATTGCATATCATACGCCCTCAGAGGCATTTTCAATAAGCAGAGATATACAGATATGTTCATATAGTCAGACATATAGATGCATTCATACAGATATGTTCAGACAGTCAGACATACAGATGTATTCAATCAGTCAGTTTATTTTATGACTTTCAGATTGTCTTCATGACTCCTATGTGTAACTTACTCTTATGCCTTACATACTCAGTACATTATCCGTACTGACTCCCCCATTGTATGGGGGGATGCGTTCATGCCTGCAGGTTCAGATAGCCAGGAAGACAGATCGCATCCTTAGGCTGCTTTTTCAGCTTGATAGTAGAGCACTCCTCTCTTATCGGAGTTGCTGTCTAGACCGGGTATGTGTCCTGATGTTATGGGTAGGGCGGAGGCCCTGTTCCATCCACAGTATGTCCTGTATGTCAGTAGAGGCTCATAGACACCTGTACTCAGTCAGATAGTATGGCCCGCTCAGTACCCGTTTAGTTACATAGTTTTATCGGGTAGCCTTGTAGGCTCGTACCCCGGTTCAGTTTAGTGATGCATATATATATATATATATATATATATATATATATATATATATATATATATATATATATATATATATATATATATATATGTATGTATGTTTTGTGACATTTAGGAGGTCAGCTTCTGGGTGTCTGTCATAGCCCTCCGGTTGGGCTGTGACAATCATCTTCTTGTGTTATTACCTTTTCTCTGTTGTTTCCTGAAATCATACATCCTTCAGACGTCCCTTCCTTAGTGGCTTTCACAACCTCCTCTCGTTCTAAACTTCCTTCTATTTCCTTAGCCCTTTTTTCAATGTCTTCTTTGTTCTTTGCTATCTTAGCCCCTTCTGGTGAACCTGAATTTCCCTGAAGAATTTGCTTTTTTTCCCCCTCACTTTCTGCGCTAATTGATTCTGTGCTTTTTTTCGTCTGTTTCCCTACTTTGGATGACTCAGGCGTTTTAGGGTTTTTAGTGTTGACACATTCTTGCACTTGAGTAGTTTCTGAACCCCTTTGGCTAGGAGGTATATGCCCACATCTGCTTCAACTTCACTTATTTGAACCTATTCTTAGGGCATTTGGTTCTTTATTTGCTTTTGAAAGGACAGGTTGTTGTTTCAGGAGTTTGTAGCAGCGAAAATTAATTTTGGTGATGGGGGTTTTTGGCTGATTTGTGTAGTTATTTGAGAGTGTTTGGGAGAAGTGGAGATTGACTCGTTTTGATTTATCTTGAGTTTCAAACTAAGATTCCGTGAGTTTTGCAAGAGGATGGAGTAACCAATTTGTGATGATTTAATGACGGTAAGGGGAAGATTAACCTTAATTTTGAATTTTGTAGTGGGGGGAGTGAGAAAATTGATTTAATGGATATGGTTCAGTAGCTTATTTCAAGAGGTTTTAGTCCAAGTTTATCTCAAAAGGATATTGACATGACGTTTGTGTATTTTCAAAATCGAGTCATCATTTCAGAAGAATCCTATTTAATATCAGATGACTATTACACATTCCTACTTCTTTCTTTTAAGATACATAAGGGGTAAATTTTGTTTGCACTTAAGGAGTCTAACGAGGATTTTAAAATCCTTAGGACCTGTATGTGCATTACAAACATATGGATAGATGTACGTACATGTCTCCTAATGACTTGTCCATATTTCCATTTTCAGGCTAGTCTTAATCTAAAGCAGTCATACTAGTCAGTTGTAGAAGCTTGTGAGACTCTTTGGGTTAATTCAAGGTTTGACGACTTTTTCCATATAATTCCCCTATCAATATGCAATTCTCCTTCCTTTATTGAGAGTGACCAGAGTTCCCTATTTGATTTCTCATATATAACCTTGAGCAAGCCTTTTTATGTCATATGTTTGCTTGCTTCCTGTCACCCTTCTCTTGCAACAACAATCAAGGCTTTGGATTAGAAGCTCAGCATCGTATGGATCCTTTTCCTTTCCTTGATCTGTCTTTCTTTTCAGCCCATTGTATTGGGGGTTTTAGTCTCCTTACCTCTGTTTCGTCTTCTCCTTTCTTTGTGGGATATTCAGGCCCAGTAATGACCCTACTCCATATCTCGTAGTTTTCTGCCTGTAGATGGTCCTTCATATGAGTTTTCCACTATTGATAGTATTGTCCATTGAGCAATGGAGGCCTTCGAGTTGATTGACATTCTGAGTGATGTGTAGGAGGTGCAGCATTCATCATGATCTTTTCCAAACCTTTGAGGAGAACCTACTCTGATACCATTTGTTGGGTTGCACAACCTACAGCCTATCCTATGCGTATCCAATTCTCTATTATAGGAAGGAACACGTTACTTAACCTGTTCTATGCTAGTGTCTATGTGGAATCGTAAACTGTAGGTAAGTAAAAGAAACACGATTTTTACGTGGAAACCACCCAGCTCAAAAGGTGATAAAAACCACGACCTACAGACCTGTAGGATTTCCCCTACAACTTCACTACAACAATGATCCAACTGCGAGTTACAAATTACAACATCTGTAATCTAACCCTTAAACCCCGGCCGTGCTACTCAACCACTGACTAGCAAGCTATCTCCAAAAGTAGTAAACTTTCTACTTGGAGTTACAATTGTTTGTATCTACTTTAATGCTTCTTAATAAGCTGATAAAGATACGACTCGATAAAACAAACCTAATACACAAATCTAGACTTCGAACTGGGAAACATTATTCAGTAAAACAGCTCCATCGATCATTCTCTGTATAATAGGGACGCAACCCTGGATTCTTGAATATGTTGGATATATCTTTTGACAGCATAATATTCTGAACTCTCTCTTTGTGGGTGCGCAAGCTTCTTCTTGGAAAGACCTGGATATTTATAACATTATGCTCCGCGGGTCGGCAAACACAAAACTCTTTCCTAGTCGGTCAATGACACACATGTTGGGTTTGTGTAGTATTTGGACTCTTGTCTTGTTGAGTCCGCTCCTTGTACGTGTAGGAGACTTAGTAATCCCTACAAATAAGGCAAGGAATCTTTCATAGTTGACCGCCAAGTTCTTCCTATAATTCTGCAAATCCTAGTTGCTCTAAGACTTGTCCTGGAACATGTTTGCGAACCTGTTTCATCCTGCTGATTCGTCTGCCTTTGAATCTCTGCACTGTATGAGATAGAACATGTTCATGTACATGTACCGTCATCCCTTTCGCATTCATACTTCTGACTTCTTTTTGAGTCTGCTTTTGGTATGGATGATGGAACAGGTTGACAAACTTGTTTCATTGATCATGTGTAGCTCTATGTCTGTCTTCTTCACATGCATTTATTCATTATTAGAATAAATCATGCCTTCAATCTTGACTCACTGTTTGACTTCTGATTTTGTTCTTGCTCTGTGATGGAACATGTTTGCAGACCTGGTTCTTATGTTAACCTGATTCATATGCTTTGTCTGCAAACTCTCTAACTAAACAATTTCTTCCTTCTGAACATTGTCTTCTGAGTCTGATTCACTTACTGCTGAGTCATTCCTCCCATGTACTCGATGACTCCTTTGTATAGAAACCGTTGTCATGCTTGTTCTACTTTTACATTGAACTGCACCTTTGTCTGAGTCATCATCTCCCCTGCTCTGTATTTTCCTCTGTGATAAATCATGTATGTGGACCACTCATTGATGTGGACCATTCATTGTCTCTCTTATCTGCATTCCACCTGCCTTCGCACTCACACACACACAAACACTCACACACATATATATATGTAACCTGTTTATTCATGTGTCTGCATTTGTCTCTGCTGCTTAACTGCAATGGAACATGTCCTTGGACCTGTTCTTACCATCCTGTGTTGGCTGCTATTTCAGACCTTTACACTGTCTGGAACCTCCTGCTTCATCTCACCCATTTGTCTAGCTTTGTTCAATTTTATTTACTATTATCACATGTATCAAGACCTGATTTATTCACTGTGCTTTCTTGCTCATCTACTTTAGTTTAGCTTAGTTTTCTTTCTCCAAGTCTGGCTTTGTCAATCATCAAAACTTCACATATAGCTTTATGCCAACATACATACATTCATTCCCTATCCCATGACTCTATTATATTAAAAGCAGGAACTCTCTAACTTAAAAGTTAAATTACCAAAATATCCCTTTAAATAATCTAAATTTCCTAACCGTCCTAAATAACCTAAAGCCACAAGCCAACGTTCATACTTCATTAACAGTCGCAACACTTCACATTGAACTAAGTCATGTAGCGGTTGTTACAAAGAGTTTTGAAACAAAATGTCATTACTTGATGGCCATTAGGCCCCAGAAGCAAATACTGAAAAAGACATTAAATAAAGGAAAAAGAAATGTAGAGCAATTCAGATCTATTTTTTAAACAATAACCATGCAAACTTTATTATTTTGTCCTCCATTAAGAAAGTTTATATTCTTTCTTCTTCCGTAAAAAAACTTTTTGAATAATTTTTTTGTTGTTCTAACACCACAAACTACTGTCATGGGTGCCAGATTAATATATTACTGGTAATCCGTTTAACAATTCCATTGATATTTTAATTATTTTTCATTTGGTGTATATTTTATAATCCGACTTTGTTGATTTTTCATCAAACAGTTTTGTTAATTGGTTAAACAATATATAAAACATGAGTACTCTTCATCAACAATACTTCCTTTTTGGCCGCTGTTTCTGATGTAGTTTTTACTTTCCCTTGCCTAATTTATATTTTTTCTCTTAATCTTAAAAAAACTAGAATGAGATGCTTAGTCCCAAAAACTTACTGACATCGGAGAGTGAATTTGGTTCTTATCAAACATAATCGATTCGCTATAGTTAGAGGTTTTTACTCCTTTGTATTAGGTATAAAATATTACTGTAATTTTTTTCTTAGCTTATTTTTCCACTAATATAGAGCTTATTATTTATTTAGTTTCATGTTAGATAAAACTATAATGACCATTTTAATTTTTATGTACGGATATTGGAACTTAAATTTTTAGTAGTACTTTCAATTTAAGCAGAATTTATTGGTGTGTAGTGTGTACGAAATTAACCGTGCCACAAAGGTTGTTTGCTCTTTAATTACACCATGCAATTCAAGGTCGAACAAGTTCTACCATTGTCTTTTATGGGAGGACCTATAATATTACAACGTTGGTAATTTTTTATTTTTTTTCAATCCCGGAGCTAATCTACCGAGCACCTCTTTACCTACTTTTCATATCCATATCTAGGTGGACCACATGGCTAACTCATAAATATCATAATCTATAAGAGCATGAGTTCAATGATAAAACACGTCTGTATAACATCTCCAACTACGCCCATATGTACAAGCCGAGAAGGTTACCAAAAATGATATACAACAATATGAACTGATAAGGTTACTGGACATTTGCCTACGAGCCTCTACAAGGAGTATAAAACATCATAAGGACGGGTCAGGACCCTGCCATGCCCAAATATGTACTCAAAAGAACAATACCATAGATTGCAGCTCAGAAGCAAATGGAGCGCTCCTGCGCAATCGCGGATGAAGCACCTCGGGATCTGGTTCGTCTTCGTGCCTACCTGCGGGCATGAACGCAGTGTCCACAAACAAAGGACGTCAGTACGAATAATGTACTGAGTATGTAAGGCATGAATAACAACATAATAGAAGATATAGAAAGTAACATGAGATAAGAGAAATAACATGTATGTCTGAATGCCTCTTAAGGCGGAAGTCATGCATGCTTAGCATTTTAAAAAAAATTCATTTTCATACATATATGATATAACTGTTAGTGTTGTGGAACGTGCAGCCCGATCCATATATCATATCGTCTCGCGTCCGGGATAACATCATATTCTTCTCACTGCAGTGGCGTGCACATCTATGTGCCTGCCTGGTCGACTATAGCGCGACGCGGTGTGAGAAAATACATACATATATATAAAGCATGCATGAGAACCCAAATAAAAGCTATATATCTATATGAGTGGCGTAAGGTCGGTAAACCTCTTGTCACGACCCGACTAGGGGCCTCGACGGGTACCCGGAGAGATGACCGAGCACCGCTCTTTCTACTGCTCTGCTCACTTAATACTCTCTTATGAATTTCTCATACTGATTGTGGGAAAATCATATATAATTAAAACATACATACTGCATATACATTGGCCTATTGGCCGCCAAAATAATATACATACATAGAAAACCGTTTTGTGAGACCATCTAACCCACACTAAGTATCTACGAGCCATTACTAACATAAGGAATACATAGACGGAACAAGACTCCGTCATGCCCAGAATATACATATAGGAGTGTACATCAAAAGAGAGTAATCACAAGCACCTCCGAACAATGGAGTGCTATCTTCTAGCTGACAGCTACTGATGACCTGGGCCAAGCTCTCCTTCCTATCTACCTGTGGGCATGAACACAGCGTCCGAAGAAAGGACGTCAGTACGAATATTGTACCGAGTATGAGAGGCATACATAAAGAAGGAAAACATCAACATAAAACATATGGATCTGACTGATAATCATAAATGCAGTATTGCATGCTATCTTACTCATACTCATCATCATAACATGTATGCATCATATGCAAGCTGCCCGTCCATGTCGGAACGGTATAATCATTAGTATCATTAGCCCGCGTCCAGGCCTCCCGCGTCCGGGGTACCATCTCATGCCGCCCACTAGTGGTGTCTGCCCACGCCCGTAGGCCGTGGTGTATCCGTATCGCCGCCCGCCGAAGCGGTGTCTGCCCGGCCAACTAGGCCCGGTGTGAAATGCTCATGACATGCTCAATGTGAATGCTCATAATAATACGCTTATCATAACATGCTTATCTCATCATAATGCGTACACATGACTCATGATCAACTTTACTCTATCGGGGTGACGTGAGGTCGTGATCCCCCGATTACATTATGAAATCATCATAGACATTATGACTCACCTTGAAAGGACTAGTACATGAGGTGAGTGTAGGCAAGAAATAACATCATCATCATTCTAATGTCATCGTATCATATAGCTTATCTCATATGGACATTCATAGGTATAGGCTTTTAACTTCTTAGAACGTGAGAATTCGTGAAGGGAATAGGAAATTTCAATCAACAGATTCATGCCATTTGAAAGAAAGACTAGCCTCACATACCTTGGTCGCTTAGCTAAGATGTCGCTCACTTATTCTTCGTCGATATCACGTCGTTACCTTCGTAAGAGAATCCGTACCAGCATTAATAAACTAACTACAAGAACGTATCGCAAATTCTAGGAAAAGTCGTACAACGCTTCCATCGTTCGTACCATTTTTCTCATGTTTCAGATCACTCCCAACATTTATAATTCTACTATCAATATCGTACTCAACATTCGTCATTTACATACAATTGGCAAAATCTACCATTTTCCTCAAATTTTCCCCTTATTTCTACTTCTAGCTTATCCTTGCGTTTTCATACATTAAATGCTTGTTTCATGATATAAACATCATTTATAACGTATTGGTATTCATGACACTTCAATGTTCATAGTTCAATTCTACTATCATTCATTTATGTCACTATTCACTCAACAATGACCCATTTCTATGTCCTTCTACATTTCAAGTGTCTATGCTTTCCAATACCTCAAACAACACGGAATAATCGTGAAACTTACCTTGGATGATGGTTGAATGATCCTTAAGTGGAAATACTTCAATTAGCCAAAACCCTAGTTCCACCTTCTTGGGAATTTCTTGACTTAGATGATGCCTTGATGTGTTTTTGCACTTGGTTTCATAGATTTAGTGTTGTTGGACTTGATATCCCCTTTGATTCTCTTGGGTTCTTGTGGATGGAGTATTTGGAAAGTTCTGGAGGTTTCCTGAGTTGCATGAATGATGAATGAAATAAAATGAGGCCAAATGTTCCTTTTAATAACTCAAAAGCTAATGTTTAATGAATTTCTGTCGGGATGAACAGTGACCGTAAAGTGCAGTTTACGGACCGTATTCTGATTTACGGTCCGTCCCAGTGAACGTATTTAAGCATTCTAAAAAAAACAGAGAGTTTGGCTGGTGGACAGGGCAGTTTACGACCTGGTTTACGGTCCGTAAACCAGTTTACGGGCCGTAAACTGGGTCGTATTTAGCCATATTCAACAAATTCCAGAAAGTTGAGATTTTTGGCAGGTTGAAGGACGAGTGCACTATACGGTCCGTAAACCACTATACGGTTCGTATAGTGCCACATACGACCACTGGCAGTGAATTTCTCTGCAACTTTATTATTATTTTTTTTTTCCGAGATTCATAATTAGCCATTCCCGACTTAGTGCAACACCATACACTCATCATACCAGTACGGGAAAACTTCCGAGGTGTAACATTCTCCCCCCCTTAGGAACATTCGTCCTCGAATGTTCGACACTCGGGGATTCTGGAAATATTTTGCCAAAGTTTCCTTTGTGAATTGGATACTACTTCCTCAGTACAACAACCCACAATATCTTCGCCTCATCGGGCTATATCATAATATCAATACATCTACAGCCACACACGGCTAAAAACATGAAGTTAAAACATACCTAGCTTACATCATCGACGTCTCATGTTGGTTCTCTTCTAGGGATTGGAACAAATGGGGGTACATAGATTTCATCTTCTCCTCCGCTTCCCAGGTCATTTCTTCCCGATTATTGTTCCGCCATAGCACTTTGACTGAAGCAACCTCTTTATTGAGAAGCCTTCGTACTTGTCTATCCAAAATGGAAATGGGCACTTCCTTGTATTGCAACTTCTCTGTCACTTGCACATCCTCAATTGGAGTAATCTTTGTTGGGTCTCCAATGCACTTGCGGAGCATCGATACGTGGAATACTGGACGGACTGATTAGAGTTCTGATGGCAAGTCCAATTCGTAGGCTACTCGACCTACCTTGTGAATAATTTTATAAGGTCCAATATATCTTGGACTCAACTTCCCCTTTTTACCGAATCTCATTACTCCTTTCATTGGTGAAACTTTCAGGAATACCCAATCGTTAGCTTGAAATTCCAAGTCTCGTCGATTCTGGGAAGGGGATATCTGTTCTTCACAGCCACCTTGTTCAACTGTCTATAATCGATACACATTAGTAGCGACCCATCTTTCTTTCTCACGAACAAGACCGGTGCTCCCCACGGTGATGAACTGGGTCTAATAAAACCCCTCTCGAGTAAGAGCCTGTTTGGATGGGCTTATGCCTATAAGCTGTTTGCAGCTTATAAGCTAAAAAAAATAAGTTGGGGTAGTCTAACTTATTTTTTTTGGCTTATAAGTTGTTTTCAGCTTATAAGCTGCTTTAGATAAGCTAAGTCAAATGGGTCCAATTATTTTTTTTGTGCTTATTTTAAGCACAAAATGACTTTAAGCTGGTTAGTCAAACACTCAAAAAAGTTGAAAACAGCTTATAAGTAACTTATAAGCAACTTATAAGCCAATCCAAACGGGCTCTAAGTCTTTCAACTGTGCCTTTAGCTCTTTCAACTCTGCTGGAGCCATTCGATAGGGAGGAATAGAAATAGGCTCGGTGTTGGGTACTACATCAACAGCAAAATCAATTTCCCTTTCTAGAGGAAGGCCTGGTAACTCGTCGGGAAACACATCTGGGAATTCATTCACTACCGGGACAGGCTGGAAAGTTGGCACTTCAGCTTCCGTGTCATGAACCCGAACTAGATGACAAATATAACCCTTGGCTATCATCTTTCTCGCCTTAAGGTAGGAAATAAACCTACCCTTTGGGGAAACTGTATTACCCTTCCACTAGAGTATGGGCTCTCCCGGAAATTTGAATCGAACTACCTTTGTCCGGCAACAAACATTAGCATAGCATGACGCCAACCAGTCCATACCCATAATTACGTCAAAATCTATCATCTCAAGTTCAATCAAATCAGCCTTTGTCTGACGATCACGTATAATGACTACACAGTTCTTATATACTTGCCTCGCTATTACAGGATCACCCACCGGAGTGAATACATCGAAAGGTTTAATTGGCTCGGGTCTCACCCCAACACAATCAGCGATATACGGAGTAATATATGAGAAGGTAGAACCTGGATCAATCAGAGCATATACGTCACAGGAAAATATATTCAGGGTACCTGTGACAACATCTGGGGAAGACTCGAGATCCTATCGCCCAGCTAAAGCATACACACGGGGCTGAACAGCACCTGAAGTATATGCTCCCCCTCTACCGCTGCCTCTACCTGCTGTAGTCTGAGGAGTCTGTGATGTCGGGCGTGCTGAAGAAGAACCCGCTGCTGAACCTGTAGGCTGAGTCCCAGCTCTATCTCTTGCTGAGGGGCAATCCCTCATCATGTGACCAACTTGCCCGCAAGCATAACAAGCATCCGAACCCTGACGACACCGTCCGGAATGTAATTTTCCACACTGGCTACACCGCGGTACTGGAGGTCTCCTCTGACTAAAATCTCCCTGATACTGAGAACTTGGGGCCCTCGAACTTGTCACGACCCAACCCCGTAGGCCGTGACTAGTGCCCGATCTGGGCACTCAAACACATTCTAGTATATATAGCTTTATATATAGCAGAAGCCGACAAGGCTTTATTTCCAATTTAGATAGTTTCCAGAAAAATTTCGGCAGAGTTTCCTTTGTTTTACGGACTATCCCATATAACCTGCACGCAGAAAATACCAACAAAGGCCACACAGGGCCAACAGAGTGATATTTAAATATATGCGGACCGGCCGCCGCGACGAATGGGATCGCCCCAAACACAACATATACACACAGCTGTACAGAAAGATCCCAACCCACAAACATGTCCACAGACCTCTAAACAGACCGACAGAATCATATGACGGGACAGGGCCCCTCCGTACCCATGAACGAGAATATACATATATAGAGTGACAGACTATACCAAAAGATGGCTCTGAATAAAAGAGCGCTCCAAAAATAGCAGAATGAGATCCTAAGCAGACGGATCAGCAAACCTGTCGTCGGTACCTGCGCGGCATGAAAACGCAGCCCCCCCCCCCCCCCGAAGAAAGGGGGTCAGTACGAAATATGTACTGAATATGTAAAGCCTGAGTTGCAGAAACAAAATCATAACTGGTGCAGAACATACAGAAAGTAAACGGAAAATCCAAAGTATCAGATACATATTTCCAAAACATGCAGAGTGTGTACAGAACATATGTCATATCAAATCCGGCCCCTGCCAAGGGACTCGGCAGACAGAACGTGGCCACCCTCCCGACGCTGGTTCCACAACACAGAAGAATCAGAATAGGGGCATAACCCCATAACATAACATATCATATCAGATGGCCATAGTAAATCATATCAGAAGAAGTGTACATGGCACAGCATACTCCACAAACCATGTACGCGTATACCTGCCCCCTCACATCGAGGCACGGCGAACAATGCAGAGGATCACGCTTGACAACATATCCTGGCCCGGGCTCAGTGTGAGAAACATTGGGGCATCCACGAATAGAGTAGTGAGAAACTAAATGCAGTTAAAATATCATAAATATTTTCAGAGACTCGATGAGGCATATTAATGACAAACAAATCCAATGAAGTCGGACGGGATCATAATAAAAGCATTTCGGACATCATAATAAATTACAGAAGCATAACCTTCCTGAAGTCGTTCCGAGTGTCAAAATAATTTATCAGACTTAATAGAATATTTAAAACCATATTCGTTAGGTAATTAAAAGGGTAGTCGAAACGTTTCTTTCAAAAATCGTTTGAAAAGGAGACTTTAGTACATTAAGGGCAAAACCGGGAATAGCGGGCCCACCTCGGAACAAGCAAGGCGGTGGGCTCAAATTACGTCCTTTAAGCTTATGGGTTCACCTATAAAGGTTCTACGGACATTCTATAGCTTTTCAAGGAGTTTAGAGAAAGTTTGCATAATTTCAGGAAAAGCATATCAAAATGGTTCAATTCTACTGAAGGAAAAACTGAGATTTGCTCTTGCGGATTCCGATGGCCAAGAAGGTCTTTTGAGGCCCGAATCCGGTCCTAAAACACTTAGACATGCCAAAAGAAGGATCGGGGTAGCTTTACATACCTTTTGAGCTTTTTAAGCCTATCCAAGCTCACTCTCCGTTTCGTCGAAAATCTGCAAATGACCACATTTACCAATTGTAAGTTATAGATGCTACAAATTCAATTCAACTCTTATTTGTCTACCGAAATTTCGGCAGCACTTCCCCTATACATATAGCACCCCCGAGAATTCAACTCGGCTCAGAATCATCAACAACAACCCAAACAACAACATCAACATCAACAACGAACATCAAAAACATAATATGGCACAACTAGTTCTACTTGCCGACAATTGCCATAACCTTCTCTCCAACCCAAACTTTCAAACTAATATCAATGATTTCACATTCATTAACAATCTAGATCACCACAACATAGTTTAGAAGCATTTCATATGGTTTCCTTAAATTATACACACGATATACATAATATATAAACTTTCCGCCAAAGTCGTAACTCATTCAAAACTTCTAATCTTTGGCATACGTATTCATAACATGTTTCCTTCTTTCAAGTTCATCAATACTTGTCATAATTAGCAACCTAATAACTTCATTTTCATAATGTCGTAAAATCGTACTAAAACGACATAAGCTTCAATATTCCACTTCGATACAAACTTATATCATTTTATCTCCATATACATTGCAAGTATCATAATAACACATTAAACAAACTTAATCTATTTCCATTCCACACACTCCAAACCACACGGCCAAACACACCACTAACCACTTCTATCAATTTCATTTCCAATATGCATTTCACCACAATCACAACTAGAATATAACACAAATTCAACACATTATGGCTATACAACATATACATACACACGGCCATACACTAATAACACACACCCACTTTGCAAACTTCCATTCCTCCATACAATCAACACATTTCTACATACTACAACACAAACAAGACTTCATAACATAATAAAAAGGGATGAATTCTTACCTTTTTCCCTAGTCTTCTTCACTTGAATATGTGATCAAATTGAGGAACCAAGTGTTCCTTCTTCCAAAACAACTACACCAAGTTGTAGAGAGACCTTGAATTAGTAGGATTCCAACAAGAAAATAATTTTAGAGGCAAGATTTTTGGAGTTGATTTTTCTATGGCCAAACCCGAATGGTCTCTTCTCTTTTACTCTTGTTTTGCTTTGTTCTTTCTCAAGTCTTCTAAGAGATAAAGATGATATATAATATGGTCCCTTAGTTAGTTTATCACATGGAAAATTTAATAAGTCATGGGCTTGGGCCACTAAGTTGGCCGGCCACCCTTCATCATTGGGCCTAATTTTTCTTTCAATTATTTGGGCCCAATGGATTATAGTTCCCGTTTTGCAATTCCCGAAACAAATTTTCGAAATCCCAAATTTGCCCTTAGCGTTCCTCGACACTTCCATATTAATATTCTTTCATAACAACTCAAGGGTTACATAAATTCAATTATGACCTTATTTCATACATGTCCAAATTATTTCCAATTTCCCAAAGGTGTGAAAACACGGGATATAACATCCTCCCCCCCTTTAGACCATTCGTCCTCGAATGTTAAATTAATCTTATAGGGTTTGAAAATACTTTGGGGGAATTTTTCTGTTTATAGACAGCACATATGACCCTCATTCATCATTGAAGTGGAATTAAGCAAAGATTCGAGATTACCTGTGGGCATAGGGAACAAATGAGGATATTTCTTCTTCATCTCCTCTTCGGCCTCCCAGGTCATTTCTCCCCTATTGTTGTTCCGCCACAGCACCTTAACAGAGGCTACATCTTTGTTCCGGAGCTTTCTTACCTGGCGGTCTAGAATGGCTACGGGCTGCTCCTCGTAAGATAACTGCTCCGTCACCTGAATATCATCTGCAGGAAATATTCTGGAGGGATCACCGATGCATTTGCGGAGCATAGATACATGGAATACCGGATGTACCGCTTCCAAATCAGATGGCAGATCTAACTCATAGGCGACGTTACCAATTTTCTGCACAATCAGATAAGGCCCAATATAACGCGGACTAAGTTTCCCCTTTCTGCCGAACCGCATCACGCCTTTCATAGGCGATACCTTCAGAAATACCCAATCACCAACCTGGAATTCCAAAGGACGACGCCGTTTATCAGCGTATGATTTTTGTCGACTCTAGGCTGCCAATAGTCGCTCCCGGATAAGTTTCACCTTATCAACTGCCTGCTGGATCATATCTGGGCCGATTAATTCTGTCTTGCCAATATCAAACCAGCCAATAGGTGACCTGCATTTTCTACCATATAAAGCCTCGTACGGAGCCATCTGGATGCTGGAATGGTAGCTGTTATTATAGGAAAATTCAATCAATGGCAAGTGATCCTCCCAACTACCTCTGAAATCAATAACGCAGGCCCGCAACATATCTTCAAGAGTCTGGATAGTGCGCTCGGCCTGTCCGTCACTCTGAGGATGGAAAGCTGTGCTCAGGCTCAGCTGAGTCCCTAATCCTTCCTGAAAAGATCTCCAGAAGTTCGCTGTGAACTAAGCACCTCTGTCAGTGATAATAGATATAGGAACTCCATGAAGCTTCACTATTTCTTTAATATAAAGCCTGGCATAATCCTCGGCGGAATAAGTAGTTCTGACGGGGAGGAAATGGGCTGATTTTGTCAGCCTATCAACAATAACCCAGATGGAATCATACTTCCGTGGAGTGCGGGGCAACCCTGTAATGAAGTCCATATTAATGATCTCCCACTTCCACGTCGGAATTTCCATTTCCTGCAACAGTCCACCCGGTTTCTGATGTTCAACTTTGACCTGTTGACAATTGGGACACTGGGCGACGAATTCTGCGATATCCCGTTTCATGCCATCCCACCAATATAGGCATCGGAGATCATGGTACATCTTCGTAGACCCAGGATGGACCGAATAGCGAGCATAATGTGCCTCGCTCATAACCTGCTGCCGAAGACCTGCAATATCAGGTACACACAACCTGCCCCTGAATAATAAAGTCTCGTCCGGAGTGAACTCGAACGGAGTCTTCTCCTTATCATAGGCTGTGTCTCTGTATCGTGCCAAAACAGGATCTTCATATTGATGCCGTTTGATATCTTCCTTAATAGATGATTCAGAAACCCCTCGGACAGAAATCCGTGTACCTCCAGATTCGGCCAGACGAACCCCAAGATTAGCCAACTGCTGAATATCACGGCCTATGTCTCTCCTGTCTGGCTGTAAATCTGCCAAGCTGCCCATAGATTTCCGGCTGAGCGCATCTGCAACAACATTAGCCTTGCCGGGATGATACAGAATATCCACATCATAATCTTTCAGGAGCTCCAGCCACCTCCGCTGCCGCAAATTAAGCTCTTTCTGCCTGAAAATATACTGGAGACTCTTATGATCTATATAGATATCAACATGAACGCCATATAAATAATGTCTCCATATCTTCAGGGCATGGATCACCGCTGCAAGCTCCAGATCGTGAGTAGGATAATTCTTTTCATGCTTTTTCAATTGCCGAGAAGCATAAGCTATAACTCTGCCGTGCTGCATCAATACACAGCCCAATCCCACGCCAGAAGCGTCACAATAAATAACATATCCATCGGGTCCCTCTGGAAGAGTCAGAACTGGGGCTGTAGTCAGCTTCTCTTTCAGCAACTGGAAGCTTCGTTCACAAGCATCAGTCCACTGGAACTTGGCTCCCTTCTGAGTTAGCCTTGTCAAAGGCGCTGAAATCGAAGCAAACTTTTCCACAAATCTTCTGTAATAGCCTGCTAACCCCAGGAAACTACGTACCTCTGTGGGCGTCGTGGGTCTGGGCCAATTTTTCACGGCATCAATCTTCTGTGTATCCACCCGGACACCATCAGCTGCAATAATATGCCCCAGGAATGCCACTTAAGCCAGCCAGAATTCACATTTAGAAAATTTTGCATATAATTTCTGATGCCGAAGTACCCCTAATACCGCTCTCAGATGATTTGCGTGCTCTGCCTCGGACCGAGAATAGACCAGAATGTCATCGATAAATACAATTATGAACATATCCAAGAATGGCCTAAATACCCGGTTCATTAAATCCATAAATACTGCAGGAGCATTAGTCAGCCCAAAAGACATAACTCTGAATTCATAATGCCCATATCTGGTCCAGAATGCTGTCTTAGGAATATCGGCCTCCCGTACCCGTACCTGATGATAGCCAGACCGAAGATCTATCTTCGAAAAATACTTAGCGCCCTGCAACTGGTCAAACAAATCGTCAATTCTGGGGAGGGGGCATTTATTCTTTATGGTTACCTTATTCAGCTGCCGATAATCAATACACATACGCAGCGACCCGTCTTTCTTACGCACAAATAATACCGGGGCTCCCCAAGGCGAAGTACTGGGTCTAATAAAGCCTTTTTCTAACAGATCCTTCAACTTCTCTTTCAGTTCTTTCAATTCTGCCGGTGCCATTCTGTACGGGGGAATAGATATCGGCTGAGTATCTGGAAGCAAATCAATAGTAAAATCTATCTCCCGCTCTGGAGGAAGGCCTGGAAGCTCTTCTGGGAACACATCTGGAAATTCATTAACCACGGGAACTGACTGAAGAGTCGGCGTTTCTGCTGTCAAGTCTTGTACCCGAACCAGATGATAAAAATAACCCTTTCTGATCATTTTCTTCGCCTTAAGGTATGAAATAAACTTACCTTTCGGCGATGCTGTATTATCGGCCCATTCTATAACTGACTCCCCGGGAAACTGGAAACGAACTACCTTATTTTGGCAGTCAACATTAGCATAACAGGAGGCTAGCCAGTCCATTCCCATAATAACATCGAACTCGACCATATCTAACTCCACCAGATCTGCCTTAGTGTCACGGCCACATACAATTACAGAACAGTCTTTATATACCTGTTTCGCTACAATAAAGTCCCCAATCGGTGTGGCTACTTCAAACGGCTCTATAGGTTCAGACGTTAAACCAATTTTACTAGCAACCAGAGGCGAAATATATGACAAGGTCGAACCTGGATCAATCAATGCATACACAGACCGAGAGAAAACCAATAATGTACCTGTAACGACATTAGGCGATGCCTCCTGATCCTGGCGGCTGGACAGAGCATAGATGCGGTTCGAAGGACCGCTAGTACTAGAAGCTCCACCACGGCCTCTGCCGCGACCCGCTGGTGCCGAAGTACCTGGCCCCGTAGGGCGCATAGCCACTGATGAAGATGAAGACCCGGCGGCTGATCCGGTAGGCTGCGCTGCACTACCCGAACTACCCTTATACGGGAAATCTCTCACAGAATGGCCCTGACGGCCACAAGAAAAACATGCACCGGTGGCTCTGTAGCACTCCCTAGGATGGTATCTGCCGCAATAAGAACACTGAGGCCTAGGTGGCCTCATCTGACCAGAACCCCTGTCTGTCCGCGAACCTGAATCCCTGGAGCTCTGACCTGCTCCTGAATAACCTAGGCTATCAAATCTGCGACTTGTAGGCTGTGGAGGTGCGCTCTGTGCCGGCTGGGATAGATGTTTGCTAGGCTGTTGCGGCTGCTGAGGCTGCTGAGGCTGCCTGCCCCGAGAATCTCCAGAATACCCAGATGATCTGGCCCTCTTGGGCTGTCTCCGATCCTGGCTCCTATCAGGCTGACGCTCCCTATGCCGGTCCTCCATGCCCTGGGCGTGGGCCTGAATCCGGGCAATATCCATGCCGGGCTGAGTAGCCAATACCAAACAACTATCGACAAAATAACGGTCCAGCCCCACAATGTACCTGTGCATCCTGTCAGCCATAGTAGCTACCACAGCAGGTGCGTATCGGGCCAATGAGTCGAACTCCATACTATACTCTCGAACACTGCGACCCCTCTGTCTCAGCAATAAGAATCTGTCAGCCTTGGCCCGCCGTAACTCCGGAGGCAGAAAGTGGCTAAGAAAAGCCTGAGAAAAATCATCCCAAACTGCTGGGGGAGCGCCGTCGCCTCTGGATAACTCCCATGACTCGTACCAATTTGCCGCTATATCATACAACCGGTAAGAAGCCAATGTGACTGACTCTGTCGCGGAAGCATTAATAAACTGTAAGGTGCGCCGCATCTTCCTGATGAACTGCTCGGGATCCTCCTCGGGCTTTGTCCCGAAGAACTCTGGAGGGCCACAAGTCAAGAACTCACGGGTTCTCAAACTGTCACGCCTGTAAGCCCGGTCACCTCCCAGTCCGTGCCCCTGAACCTGTCCTGCCACAAGTCTAGTCAATAGCTGGACTGCCTCTCTCATAGTCTGATCCTCAGTCCCTGGCCGTGGAGCTGGAGGCTCAGGTACTGGAATCTCGGGAGCTGGCGGTGGAGCCGCCCCTCGACCTGCAGCCGCTGCTGCTCCAATATCCTCTACGTGTGGCGGTGTGGAAGAGCCCTCTGCCGGGGGCAAAATATCAGGAGCAATATGAGCATGGGCCCTGGTAACCCTCTGGGCCCGACTAGTCTCTCCCACAGCTGCTGGCTTGGCCTTTTGGGCCGTTGTCGCCTTTTTTGGAGGCATAACTGCAAATGTAACAATTCGTTAGGGAGGAATCATCCTGATAACACAGCTCTATCGCACGATCTAAGACAGAAAGAAGGGTAGTATCCTAAATGCCCTGTAGCCCCCCGTTTATAGGTGTGGTGCACAACACACCGATAAACAAGACTCTACTAGACACGGTCTGTAGACATCCCGAGGACGAACCGCTCTGATACCACTTTTGTCACGACCCAACCCCGTAGGCCGTGACTAGTGCCCGATCTGGGAACTCAAACACATTCTAGTATATATAGCTTTATATATAGCAGAAGCCGACAAGGCTTTATTTCCAACATAGATAGTTTCCAGAAAAATTTCGGCAGAGTTTCCTTTGTTTTATGGACTATCCCATATAACCTGCACGCAGAAAATACCAACAAAGGCCACACAGGGCCAACAGAGTGATATTTAAATATATGCGGACCGGCCGCCGCGACGAATGGGATCGCCCCAAACACAACATATACACACAACTGTACAGAAAGATCCCAACCCACAAACATGTCAACAGACCTCTAAACAGACCGACAGAATCATATGATGGGACAGGGCCCCGCCGTACCCATGAACGAGAATATACATATATAGAGTGACAGACTATACCAAAAGATGGCTCTGAATAAAAGAGCGCTCCAAAAATAGCAGAATGAGATCCTAAGCAGACGGATCAGCAAACCTGTCGTCGGTACCTGCGCGGCATGAAAACGCAGCCCCCGAAGAAAGGGGGTTAGTACGAAATATGTACTGAATATGTAAAGCCTGAGTTGCAGAAACAAAATCATAACTGGTGCAGAACATACAGAAAGTAAACGGAAAATCCAAAGTATCAGATACATATTTCCAAAACATGCAGAGTGTGTACAGAACATATGTCATATCAAATCCGGCCCCTGCCAAGGGACTCGGCAGACAGAACGTGGCCACCCTCCCGACGCTGGTGCCACAACACAGAAGAATCAGAATAGGGGCATAACCCCATAACATAACATATCATATCAGATGGCCATAGTAAATCATATCAGAACAAGCGTACATGGCACAGCATACTCCACAAACCATGTACGCGTATACCTGCCCCCTCACATCGAGGCACGGCGAACAATGCAGAGGATCACGCTTGACAACATATCCTGGCCCGGGCTCAATGTGAGAAATATTGGGGCATCCACGAATAGAGTAGTGAGAAACTAAATGCAGTTAAAATATCATAAATATTTTCAGAGACTCGATGAGGCATATTAATGACAAACAAATCCAATGAAGTCGGACGGGATCATAATAAAAGCATTTCGGACATCATAATAAATTACAGAAGCATAACCTTCCTGAAGTCGTTCCGAGTGTCAAAATAATTTATCAGACTTAATAGAATATTTAAAACCATATTCGTTAGGTAATTAAAAGGGTAGTCGAAACGTTTCTTTCAAAAATCGTTCGAAAAGGAGACTTTAGTACATTAAGGGCAAAACCGGGAATAGCGGGCCCACCTCGGAACAAGCAAGGCGGTGGGCTCAAATTACGTCCTTTAAGCTTATGGGGTCACCTATAAAGGTTCTACGGACATTCTATAGCTTTTCAAGGAGTTTAGAGAAAGTTTGCATAATTTCAGGAAAAGCATATCAAAATGGTTCAATTCTACTGAAGGAAAAACTGAGATTTGCTCTTGCGGATTCCGATGGCCAAGAAGGTCTTTTGAGGCCCGAATCCGGTCCTAAAACACTTAGACATGCCAAAAGAAGGATCGGGGTAGCTTTACATACCTTTTGAGCTTTTTAAGCCTATCCAAGCTCACTCTCCGTTTCGTCGAAAATCTGCAAATGACCACATTTACCAATTGTAAGTTATAGATGCTACAAATTCAATTCAACTCTTATTTGTCTACCGAAATTTCGGCAGCACTTCCCCTATACATATAGCACCCCCGAGAATTCAACTCGGCTCAGAATCATCAACAACAACCCAAACAACAACATCAACATCAACAACGAACATCAAAAACATAATATGGCACAACTAGTTCTACTTGCCGACAATTGCCATAACCTTCTCTCCAACCCAAACTTTCAAACTAATATCAATGATTTCACATTCATTAACAATCTAGATCACCACAACATAGTTTAGAAGCATTTCATATGGTTTCCTTAAATTATACACACGATATACATAATATACAAACTTTCCGCCAATGAAATAAAACAACTGTTGATCCCTTTATTTAATGAATTGCAAAATCTGTACTGCGGTGAACAGTGGTCGTAAACTGAGTTTACGACCACGTATTCCGTTTTACGGTTCGTCCCTCGCGGTCGTCTTTAACCTTTTCAAAAACCAGAAACTTTGGCTGCTTGCATGGTGATTTACGACCATGGTTTACGGGTCGTAAATCACTTTACGGTCCGTAAACCAGGTCGTATTTTACCATTTCCTCGACTGGCAGAAAGTTGAAGTCTTGTATTCCAATTTACGACTGCCATTTTACGGACCGTATACCAATTTACGATCTGTATTTGCACTTTACGACCACTGGGCAGATTTCAAATCTACAATTTTTCATATTTCTTAGACTTCTCCTTCTAATCGTCCACGTCCATTTGCATGCATTACTAGTTCATTTACTTGCGTTCCAACGGAAAATTTCTGAGGTGTAACATTCATACACTGAAGATGTGGATACATTACTTGTATGACGTTCATGTTGATATTTATACAGACCATAAGAGCCTCCAGTAAAATTTCTAGCAGAAGGAGTTGAATTTGCGGCAAAGGCAATGGTTGGAGTTATTGAAAGATTATGACGTTAGTATCTTATATCATCCTGGAAAGGTAAATGTGATAGCTGATGCTCTTAGCCGCAGATCCATGGGTATTTTATGTGATGTCCAACCAAAAAAGAGGGAATTAGCTCGTGAGCTTCAACAGCTAGCCAGCCTTGGAGTTCGCTTGATAGGCTCAGGCAATACGGGAGTTACTATTCAGAATTCAGTTGTCTGGTCTCTGGTAGTTGAGGTGAAGGAGCGCTAGTATGAAGATCCTATGTTAATTCATTATAGAGATACTTTCTCTTAGAAGAAAATTTACCATTTGAGATTTTTGCAGATGGAGTTCTCAAATATCGAGGTAGATTATGTGTTCTTGATGTTGCAAGGTTACGTCACCAGATTTTGGGGGAAATCCATTATTCCCGTTTTTCTGTTCAACCAGGAGCGACAAAGATGTATCATGATATTAAGTCAATTTATTGGTGGGATGGAATGAGGAAAGACATAGCATAGTTCGTAGCTCAATGTCCTAACTGTCAGCAGGTAAAAATTGAGCATCAGAAGCCTGGAGAATTGCTACAAGCTATGGAGATTCTGACTTGGCAATGGGAAGTAATCAATATGGATTTCATTACAGGCTTACCTCGTTGTCGGCATAAGTATGATTCTATATGGGTGATTGTGGATAGACTCATGAAATTAGCCTATTTCCTGCCTGTCAGAACTACATATTCAGCTGAAGATTATGCGAAGCTTTATATCAAATAAATAGTACGACTCCATGGTGTTCCAGTATCCATTATTTCTGATAGAGGAGCACAATTTACAGCTAATTTCTGGAAGTCTTAGAGGGTTTGGGGACTCATGTTAGTCTTAGCACAGTATTTCACCCTCAGACTGATGGAAAAGCTGAGCGCATTATTCAGACCCTCGAAGATATGTTAAGAGCAAGTGTGTTAGACTTTGGAGGTAGCTGGGATGATCATTTTCCACTTATTGAGTTTGCATACAACAATAGTTATCACTCCAGTATTCAAATGGCCCTGTATGAAGCTTTATATGGGCAAAAGTGTAGATCACCAATCGGATGGTTCGAAGTGGGAGAGACTAAATTAGTAGGGCCGGATTTGATTCAGCAAGCAGTGGAGAAAGTTAAGCTTATTCAAGACCGATTATTGACAGCCTAAAGTCGACAAAATTCCTATGCGGACAATCGTCGACGAAATTTGGAATTCCAATTCAAAGATTGGGTATTCTTAAAGGTGTCACTGATGAAAAGAGTCATGAGATTTGGCAGAACGGGTAAGCTTAGTCCTCGGTATATTGGGACTTACAGGAGAAAGTGGGCCAAGTAGCCTATGAGTTAGATCTACCTTCAGACTTGGAGTCAGTCCATTCGATTTTCCTCCTGTCAATGCTTGGCAAGTGTATTAGATATCCTTCTAGAGTTGTACCTGTAGATGATGTTCATATTACCGAACAATTAGCTTATGAAGAGGTTCCCATTGCTATCCTTGATAGACAAGTTCGGAGATTAAGGACTAAAGACGTAGCTTCAGTTAAAGTTCTATGGAGAAACAATAAAAGGGAAGAAATGACTTGGGAAGCTGAGGAAGATATGAAGTCCAGGTAACCACATTTGTTTCCACTGCCAGAGGGGGTTCAAACAGAGACACCATTGTCTTCAGGTGCGTAATACCTTTCTTTTTTGTGCTTTGGTCGTGTGAGGCCATTAGTGTTGTTGTTGTTGCTGTAGCCCTATAAGGCATTGTATATTTTGGGTTGTTGTGATAGGATGGTAGTGGTATAGTTATAGAGTAAACTTTGGCAAAATTTTTGTAGAATCCCTAAGAGTCTAACATTCGAGGAAGAATGTTTCTAAGGGAGGAAGGATGTTACACCTCGTGGTTTTATACATTGAGATTCGTCGAGTGTTAATAATTCTAGTCTTGGACACCAGGGTTATCAAGGTTAAATGAGATTAGACATGTTTATCTTATATTTATAAGGGGTTAAGTTCATGTTTAGCAGGTATTGGAAGGATTAGCAGACTTGATCCATAGCTGCTTATTCAGAGATTACATAGCGGGGCTCCATTTCCTTCGGAGCCATAGCTTTTGGGTACTTATTCTTTTGTGTATATAATTATGGGCATAGCGGGGTCCTGTCCCGCTCATGTGATATGTTTTACTCTTCTTAGAGGCTCGTAGTCACGTGTATATGGTTAGATATATCTGGCCTTGTCGGCCTATATTTTGTATATCATTTTGTTGGCCTCGTCGGCCCATGTACATTGTTGTGGCATAGATGCCTATGATGATTGAAGATGTTGTCGTCCAATGGGACTAGCATGGTCGATGCTAAGAAATGTATGATTAATGATGTGGCTCACCTAGATGCAAGTCTAAGTGTAAGCTAAGGGGTGCCCGGGTGGGCTAGCACCGGGTGCTCGTCGCGGCCCCCTAGTCGGGTCATGACAATGAATCACCGCAGCCAACTCTAGATCATAGGTTGGGTGGTTTTTCTCATGTTTTCGCAGCCGTCTTGAAGCATAAGCAATAACTTTACCATGCTGCATCAATACACAACCTAATCCAACACCCGAAGCATCACAGTAAATAACATAGCCCTCCGATCCTTCTGGAAGTGTCAGAACCGGGACCGAAGTCAATCTATTTTTCAACTCTTGAAAACTACACTCACAAGCATCCGTCCATTATTACTTAGTTGATTTCTGAGTCAGCTTCGTCAGTGGTGCAGAGATAGAAGAAAAACCTTCTACAAATCTTCTGTAATAACCTGCCAAGCCTAGAAAGCTACGAACTTCCGTAGGTGTTGTAGGTCTCGGCCAAGTCTTCACAGGTTCGATCTTCTGGGTATCCACCCAAGTACCCTCAGCTGAAATAATATGCCCCAGAAAGGTCATAGAATTTAACCAGAATTCACATTTTGAGAACTTCGCTTACAATATCCGAGCTTGAAGAATTCTGAGGACTGCACGTAAATGATCTGCATGCTCTTCCTCGACCGAGAATACACCAGAATATCATCAATGAACACAATCACAAACGAATCTAGAAAAGGCCTGAATACACTATTCATCAAATCTATGAATACCGCTGGAGCGTTAGTAAACTCGAACGACATTACTCAAAATTCAAAGTGACCATATCTTGTTCTGAAGTCCGTCTTCGGAATATCTTTCTCCCTAACTCTCACCTGGTGATACCCCGATCTCAAGTCTATCTTTGAGAACTATTTGGCACCCTGCAATTGATCAAATAAATCATCGATTCTTGGAAGGTGATACTTGTTCTTTATCGTCACCTTATTCAGCTTCCTGTAATCGATACACATTCGTAAGGAGCCATCTTTCTTCCATACAAATAATACAAATTCTCCCCACGGCGACGAACTAGGCCTAATAAAGCCTTTCTCGAGCAAATTCTTTAGTTGCTTTTTCCATTCTTTCAATTCTGTAGGAACCATTCTATAAGGAGGAATAGATATTGGCTTAGTTTTTGGCAACACATCAATGGAAAAATCAATCACCTGTTCTGGTGGAAGACCAAAAAGTTGATCTGGGAATACATCCGGAAACTCATTAACTACTAGGACAGACTGAAGAGTCGGCGGCTTTGCTTCTGTATCTTGAACCCGGACTAAGTGATAAATACAACCTTTAGCAATTATCTTCCTTGCCTTGAGATAAGAAATAAACCTACCTCTCAGAGATGTCGTATTACCCTTCCATTCAAGACCTGGCATTCCTGGAAACTAAAAACGAACCATCTTGGTTCTACAATCAATATTCGCATAACAAGAAGCCAACCAATTCATACCCATAATGACATCAAAATCTACCATATTTAGCTCAATTAGATCTGCCATGGTACGATGATCACAAACTACAACCACAAAATTCCTATATACTCGTCTAGCTATCACTGGGTCACCAATGGGTGTAGACACTTCAAAAGGTTTAATCGACTCAGGTTTTACCCCAAACCGAACGGCAACGTAAGTAGTAACATATGACACTGTAGAACCTGGTTTAATCAATGCATACACAAGTCATGAGAAAATACCGATAATATACTTGTAACTACATCAGGTGAAGACTAAAGATCATGTCGCCCAGCCAACTCATAGATACGGTTCTGAGGACCGCTCTAACTGGACGCTCCCACTCTACTATTACACCTCGGAAATTTCTCCATACTTGTATGATGAGTGGAATGATGAAAATTGAGTGAATGATGTTTTATTAAGTCGGGAATGGCTAATAAAGAATTTTTTGGAAATAAGAAAGTTGCGGAAAAATTTTCAGCATAGTCGTCGTATATGGCACTATACGGCCCGTAAAGTGATTTACGGACCGTATAGTGCAGTCGTCCTCCATCTTGTCAAAAATCTCAACTTTCTGTAAATGTTGAATATGGTTAAATACGACCCAGTTTACGGCCTCGTAAACTGGTTTACGGAACGTAAACCAGGTCGTAAACTGCCATGTCCACCAGCCAAACTTTCTGTTTTTGGAATGCTTAAAAACGACCACAATGGACGGACCGTAAATCATAATAAGGTCCGTATATGGTGGTTTACGACCACTGTTCACCCCGACAAGAATTCATTAAAGATCAGATTTTGTGATTTTTAAAAGGGACTTAAGCCTCATTTCACTTCATTTTCAGCCATACACCTCAAGAGACCTCTAGAACATTCCAAATAATTCCTACACAAGAATTCAAGAGAATTAAAGGGAATATCAAGACCAACAACACTAATTTCATGGAATCAAGTGTAAGAACACATCAAAGGATCTTCTAAGTCAAGAAATTCCCAAGAAGGTGGAACTAGGGTTGTGGCTAATTGAAGTATTTCAACTTAAGGATTGTTCAACCATCACCCAAGGTAAGTCTTATGATTATTCCATGTAGTTTCAAGTATTGGAACGCTTAGACACTTGACATGTAGAAGAACATAGAAATGGGTCATTACTGAGTGAATAGTGACATAATTGAATGATAGTGGAATTGAACTATGAATATTGAAGTGTTGTGAATACAAATACGTTATGAATGATGTTTATATCATGAAACAAGCATTAAATGCATGAAAACGCAAGGATGAGCTAGAAGTAGAAATAAGGGAAAATTGGAGGAAAATGGTGGATTTTGCCAAACGCACGTAAATGACGATTGTCGATTATGACATTATGAATATTGGGAGTTGATATAGAACATGAGAAAAGTAGTATGAGCGAAGGAAGCGTTGTCCTACTTCTCGTAGAATTAGCGACACGTTCTTATAGTCAGTTACTAATGTTGATACGAATTCTCTTATGAAGGTAACGACGTGATATCGACGGAGAACACGTGAGCGATATCTTAGCTAAACGACCAAGGTATGTGAGGCTAGTCCTTCTTTCTAATGGCATGAATCCTTTAACTTGAATCCCTATTCCTTTCATAAGTTCTTGCATTCTAAGAAGTTAAAAGCTTATACTTATGAATGTCTATATGAGATGAGTTATACGATATGATGACACTAGAATGATGATGATGTTATTCCTTGCCTACACTCACCTTATGTACTAGTCCTTTCAAGGTGGGGCAGAATGTCCATGATGGTTTCATAATGTAATCGGGGGATCACGACCTTACGTCACCCCGATAGAGTCAAATTGATCATGAGTCTTATATACGTATTATGATAAGATAAGTATTTTATGATAAGCCTATTACTATGAGCATTTATATTGAGCATGTCATGAGCATTTCACACCGGGCCTAGTTGGTCGGGCAGACACCGCTTCGGCGGGCGGCGATACGGATACACCACGACCTACGGGCGTGGGCAGACACCACGACCTACGGGCGTGGGCGCGGCATGAGATGGTACCCCGGACGCGGGAGGCCTGGACGCGGGCTAATATTATTGATTATTACACCGTTCCGACATGGACGGGCAGCTTGCATATGATGCATACATGTTATGATGATGAGTATGAGTAAGATAGCATGCATTACTTCATTTATGATTATCAGTCAGATCCATATGTCTCATGTTGATGTTATTCCCATATTACTGATGTCTCCTTTCATTATGTATGCCTCTCATACTCGGTACAATATTCGTACTGACGTCCTTTTTGCGGACGCTGTGTTCATGCCCACAGGTAGACAGGGAGGAGAGCTTGGCCCTGGTCCTCAGTAGCTGTCAGCTGATAGATAGCACTTCATTGTTCGGAGGTGCTTATGACTATTCTTTTGATGTACATTCATATATGCATATTTTTGGCATGACGGAGTCTTGTTCCGTCCATGTATTCATTATGTTAGTAGAGGCTCGTAGATACGCAGTGTGGGTTAGATGGTCTCACAAGATGTTTTCATATGTATGTTTATTATTTTGATGGCCAAGTGGAAAATGTATATAAAGTATTTATGTTTTGATTAAATATGATTTTCCTACAATTCGTATGTAAAATTGATAAAAAAAGTATTAAATGAGCAAGATAAGTAGTAGAATGAGCGGTGCTCGGTAACTAGCTCTGGGTACCCGTCGTGGCCCCTAGCTGGGTCGTGACAGAAGTGGTATCAGAGCAGTTCGCCCTAAGAAGTGTCTACGAGTCGTGTCTAGTAGAGTCTTGTTTATGGTGTGTTGCGCGCCACGCTAATAAACAAGAGGCTACAGGGCATTTAGGAAAATGACCATCCTTCTTCTCATGAATCGTGCGATAGAGCCATGTCTAGGATTATATCATTCCTAAAAGTGCGTTATGGTTTCAGAAAAATGCCGCCGAAAGGAAAAGTTACAGCTGCCCAGAAAGGCAAAGCTACGACGAAGAAGCAGGCAGAAAGGGAGCCTCCGGCGGGGGTAGAGGAAAGTGAATCGCAAAGTGAGGTCGTGCCCAATGTAGAAGAGCAGGGAGGAGCCTCAGCTCCGATTCCTCCACCGGGTGCTTCGGGTCAACAAGTGTCCGACGCTATACATTTATTGACGCATTTGGTTGCCGCTCAGGCACAACGACAGAATGTGGGCCCAAGTGATCGTTCAGCTAGTACAAGAGCCCGTGATTTCCTTACTCTAAATCCTCCAGAATTTTTCGGGTCGAAGCCGGATGAGGACCCACAAGGTTTTATCGATGAAATGCTGAGGACGTTAACACTTATGCATGCTTCTGAGACTGACTCTGTAGAGTTGGCCTCATATAGACTTCGCGACGTGGCGGTACTATGGTATAAGAATTGGGTGATAACAAGAGGGGAGAATGCACCACCTCCTGTGTGGCAAGATTTTGTAGATGCCTTTATTCGTCACTACTTGCCACCTGAAGTCCGCCGAGCTAGAGCGGACAGGTTCTTGAATTTGAAACAGGGAAGCATGAGTGCCCGAGAGTATATTATGCAATTCAACTCATTGGACCGGTATGCTCCGACTATGGTGGCTGACATGGGGGACCGAGTCTATAGATTTGTGAGTGGTTTAGGAGCACACTTGTTCAGAGATTGCCTGACAGCCTCTTTGCAAAACAGGATGGATATTTCCCGGATACAGGCCCATGCTCAGAACCTCGAGGAACGACAACGACAGCAGAGAAGAGGTCGTGAGGGTGACAGAAGAAAAGGTAAGAGGGCTAGATCTATGGGGGAGAGCAGTGAGTACCGAGGGGGACCGAGACAGACATATTCTAGGCACTCAGGTCAGTCAGCGACTAGTGCACTCCTAGATGCTCAGATAGGAGGGTTGATCGTTCTACTCAGTCAGGCCAGGGGCAGAGTTCGAGGGCCTCAGATTCGCAGTTCAGGGGAGACTTTAGCCAGAGGATACCTCCAGTGCCGCGGTGTAGCCAGTGTGGCAAATTACATTCCAGACAGTGTCGTCAGGGTTCAGATGCTTGTTATGCTTGCGGGCAAGTCGGTCACATGATGAGAGATTGCCCCTCAGCAAGAGATAGAGCTGGGACTCAGCCTACAGGTTCAGCAGCGGGTTCTTCTTCAGCACGCCCGACAACACACTCCTCAGACTACTGCAGGTAGAGGCAGAGGTAGAGGGGGAGCATCTACTTCAGGTGTTGTTCAGCCCCGTGTGTATACTCTAGTTGGGCGACAGGATCTTGAGTCTTCCCCAGATGTTGTCACAGGTACCTTGACTATATTTTTCCATGACGTATATGCTCTGATTGATCCAGGTTCTACCTTCTCATATATTACACCGTATATCGCTGATTGTGTTGGGGTAAGACCTGAGCCAATTAAACCTTTCGAGGTATTCACTCCGGTTGGTGATCCTGTAATAGCGAGGCAAGTGTATCAGAACTGTGTAGTCATTATAGGTGATCGTCAGACAAGGGCTGATCTAATTGAACTTGAGATGATAGATTTTGACGTAATTATGGGAATGGACTGGTTGGCATCATGCTATGCTAATGTTTGTTGCCGGACAAAGTTAGTTCGATTCCAATTTTCGGGAGAGCCCGTACTCGAGTGGAAGGGTAATACCGTTTCCCCAAAAGGTAGGTTTATTTCCTACCTTAAGGCGAGAAAGATGATAGCCAAGGGTTATATTTGTCATCTAGTTCGGGTTCATGACACGGAAGCGGAAGTGCCAACTTTCCAGTCTATCCCGGTAGTGAATGAATTCCCAGATGTGTTTCCCGACGAGTTACCAGGCCTTCCTCCAGAAAGCGAGATCGACTTTGCTATTGATGTACTACCAGACACCGAGCCTATTTCTATTCCTCCGTATCGGATGGCTCCATCAGAACTGAAAAAGCTAAAAGCACAGCTAAAGGATTTACTTGAGAAGGGGTTTATAAGGCCTGGTTCCTCGCCATGGGGAGCACCAGTCTTGTTCGTAAGGAAGAAAGACGGATCGCTACGAATGTGCATCGACTACAGGCAGTTGAACAAAGTGATGGTGAAGAACAGATATCCCCTTCCTAGAATTGACGACTTGTTCGAGCAGTTGCAAAGTGCTAAATGGTTTTCCAAGATAGATCTGAGATCGGGTTATCATCAGGTGAGAATTAGGGAAGCAGATATTCCCAAGACTGCCTTCAGGACAAGATATGGTCACTACGAGTTTCGAGTAATGTCGTTCGGGTTGACGAATGCCCCGGCAGTGTTCATGAATTTAATGAATAATGTGTTCAGGCCGTTCTTGGACCTTTTTGTGATAGTGTTCATCGACGATATTTTGGTGTACTCTCGCACAGAATCAGAACATGCAGATCATCTAAGAATTGTTCTTGGCGTTCTTCGAGATCGAGAATTGTATGCAAAGTTTTCGAAGTGCGAGTTTTGGCTTAATTCTGTTGCATTCCTGGGTCATGTTATTTCAGATGATGGTGTTCGAGTTGACACTCAGAAAATAGAAGCTGTGAAGACTTGGCCAAGACCTACGACGCCTACAGAAGTTCGTAGTTTCCTTGGGTTAGCAGGATACTATAGAAGATTTGTAGAGGGCTTCTCATCTATTTCAGCCCCATTGACAAAGTTAACCCAAAAGTTGGCTAAATTCCAGTGGAGTGATGCCTGTGAGCGTAGCTTCCAAGAGTTGAAAAACAGGCTGACCTCAGCGCCAGTGCTAACACTTCCAGAAGGATCAGATGGCTATGTAGTATATTGTGACGCCACCGGTGTGGGATTAGGATGTGTGTTGATGCAGAATGGAAAGGTTATTGTTTATGCTTCGAGACAGTTGCGAAAACATGAACAGAATTATCCCACTCATGATCTTGAGCTAGCTGCGGTCATTCATGCATTGAAAATATGGAGACACTACTTATATGGTGTGCACGTGGACGTCTATACGGATCACAAAAGCCTTCAATATATTTTCAGACAGAAGGAGTTGAACCTGCGGCAAAGGAGATGGTTGGAATTACTGAAGGATTATGATGTGAACATTCTATATCATCCAGGGAAGGAGAATGTAGTAGCAGATGCACTTAGCCGTCGATCGATGGGTAGTTTATGTGGAGTTCCTTCGGAAAAGCGAGAAATGGTTCATGAAGTCCATCGGTTAGCAAGTCTCGGCGTACGGCCCATTGATTCAGGAGATGCAGGTATTAGCGTCAATGACCCCACAGTTTCATCATTGAATCTAGAAGTGAAGGAATGGCAATATGAAGATTCCCCGTTAAGCCACTATCGAGATCTATCTCAGGAAAAGGAAAAGTCTCCATTCGAAGTTTCCATAGAAGGGGTTCTTAGATATCGAAGCCGGCTATGTGTACCGAATGTGGCAAACTTGCGCCAACGGATTTTAGAAGAAGCACATTATTCCCGGTATTCTATTCATCTAGGTGCAACCAAGATGTACCACGATCTCAAATTGGTATATTGGTGGGATGGCATGAAGCGAGACATAGCATAATTTGTAGCACAGTGTCCGAATTGCCAGCAAGTGAAGGCCGAGCATCAAAAGCCAGGAGGGTTATTGCAAGCAATGGAAATTCCTACATGGAAATGGGAAGAAATTAATATGGATTTTATGGTAGGATTACCCCGTACGCGAGGGAAGTATGATTCTATATGGGTGATCGTGGATAGACTCACGAAAGCAGCTCATTTTCTCCCCGTTAGAACCACACATTCAGCGGAGGATTATGCTAAATTGTATCTCAAGGAGATTGTACGACTTCACGGTATTCCTTTGGCCATTATCACAGACAGAGGGCCACAGTTCACAGCCAAGTTCTGGAAGTCCTTCCAAGAAGGTCTAGGTACCCAAGTTAAGCTCAGCACGGTGTTCCATCCGCAGACTGACGGACAAGCCGAGCGCACTATTCAGACCTTAGAGGATATGCTACGGGCATGTGTATTGGACTTTGGCGGTAATTGGGATGAGCATTTGCCTCTTATTGAATTTGCCTATAATAACAGCTATCATTCCAACATTCAAATGGCCCCGTATGAAGCCTTATATGGAAGAAAATGCAGATCTCCAATTGGATGGTTTGAAACCGGAGAAGTACAATTGATAGGCCCCGATTTGATCCAACCAGCAATTGAAAAGGTTAAAGTGATTCGAGACTGACTGTTAACAGCTCAAAGTCGCCAAAAGTCTTATGCAGATAATCGCCGATGAGATTTGGAATTTCAGGTGGGCGATTGGGTGTTCCTGAAGGTATCGCCGATGAAGGGAGTGATGAGATTTGGCAAGAAAGGAAAGCTAAGTCCTAGATATATCGGACCCTACCAAATCATTCGCAAGGTGGGTCGAGTAGCCTACGAATTGGACTTGCCTTCAGAGCTCAAATCCGTGCATCCGGTATTCCATGTTTCGATGCTCCGCAAGTGTATTGGAGACCCAACAAGAATAGTCCCGATTGATGATGTGCAAGTAACAGAGGAGCTAACATACGAGGAGATGCCCATTTCCATTTTGGATAGACAAGTACGAAGGCTTCGGAATAAAGAGGTTGCTTCAGTCAAAGTTCTATGGCGGAACAATAATCGGGAAGAAATGACTTGGGAAGCGGAGTAGAAGATGAAATCCATGTACCCCCATTTGTTCCAATCCCCAGGAGAGACTCAAGATGAGACGTCGATGGTGTAAGGTATGTATGTTTTAATTTTATGTTTTTGGTCGTGTGTGGCCATAAAAGTGTTGATATTGTGATATAGCCCTGTGAGGCGAAGATATTGTGGGTGTTGTAATGGAAAGGTAGTATCCAATTTGCAAAGGAAACTCTGGCAAAAATTTTCCAGAATCCCCGAGTGTCGAACATTCGAGGACGAATGTTCCAAAAGGGGGGAAGAATGTTACACCTCGGAAATTTCTCCGTACTTGTATGATGAGTGGAATGATGAAAATTGAGTGAATGATGTTTTATTAAGTCGGGAATGGCTAATTAAGAATTTTTTGGAAATAAGAAAGTTGCGAAAAAATTTTCAGCATAGTGGTCGTATATGGCACTATACGGCCCGTAAAGTGATTTACGGACCGTATAGTGCAGTCGTCCTCCAGCTTGTCAAAAATCTCAACTTTCTGTAAATGTTGAATATGGTTAAATACGACCCAGTTTACGGCCTCGTAAACTGGTTTACGGACCGTAAACCAGGTCGTAAACTGCCATGTCCACCAGCCAAACTTTCTGTTTTTGGAATGCTTAAAAACGACCACAGTGGACGGACCGTAAATCATAATAAGGTATGTATATGGTGGTTTACGACCACTGTTCACCCCGACAAGAATTCATTAAAGATCAGATTTTGTGATTTTTAAAAGGGACTTAAGCCTCATTTCACTTCATTTTCAGCCATACACCTCAAGAGACCTCTAGAACATTCCAAATAATTCCTCCACAAGAATTCAAGAGAATTAAAGGGAATATCAAGACCAACAACACTAATTTCATGGAATCAAGTGTAAGAACACATCAAAGGATCTTCTAAGTCAAGAAATTCCCAAGAAGATGGAACTAGGGTTGTGGCTAATTGAAGTATTTCAACTTAAGGATTGTTCAACCATCACCCAAGGTAAGTCTTATGATTATTCCATGTAGTTTGAAGTATTGGAACGCTTACACACTTGACATGTAGAAGAACATAGAAATGGGTCATTACTGAGTGAATAGTGACATAATTGAATGATAGTGGAATTGAACTATGAATATTGAAGTGTTGTGAATACAAATACGTTATGAATGATGTTTATATCATGAAACAAGCATTAAATGCATGAAAACGCAAGGATGAGCTAGAAGTAGAAATAAGGGAAAATTGGAGGAAAATGGTGGATTTTGCCAAACGCACGTAAATGACGATTGTCGATTATGATATTATGAATATTGGGAGTTGATATAGAACGTGATAAAAGTAGTATGAGCGAAGGAAGCGTTGTCCGACTTCTCATAGAATTAGCGACACGTTCTTATAGTCAGTTACTAATGTTGATACGAATTCTCTTATGAAGGTAACGACGTGATATCGACGGAGAACACGTGAGCGATATCTTAACTAAACGACCAAGGTATGTAAGGCTAGTCCTTCTTTCTAATGGCATGAATCCTTTAACTTGAATCCCTATTCCTTTCATGAGTTCTTGCATTCTAAGAAGTTAAAAGCTTATACTTATGAATGTCTATATTAGATGAGTTATACGATATGATGACACTAGAATGATGATGATGTTATTCCTTGCCTACACTCACCTTATGTACTAGTCCTTTCAAGGTGGGGCGGAATGTCCATGATGGTTTCATAATGTAATCGGGGGATCACGACCTTACGTCACCCCGATAGAGTAAAATTGATCATGAGTCTTATATACGTATTATGATAAGATAAATATTTTATGATAAGCCTATTACTATGAGCATTTATATTGAGCATGTCATGAGCATTTCACACCGGGCCTAGTTGGCCGGGCAGACACCGCTTCGGCGGGCGGCGATACGGATACACCACGACCTACGGGCGTGGGCAGACACCACTAGTGGGCGGCATGAGATGGTACCCCGGACGCGGGAGGCCTGGACGCGGGCTAATATTATTGATTATCACACCGTTCCGACATGGACGGACAGCTTGCATATGATGCATACATGTTATGATGATGAGTATGAGTAAGATAGCATGCATTACTTCATTTATGATTATCAGTCAAATTCATATGTCTCATGTTGATGTTATTCCCATATTACTGATGTCTCCTTTCATTATGTATGCCTCTCATACTCGGTACAATATTCGTACTGACGTCCTTTCTGCGGACGCTGTGTTCATGCCCACAGGTAGACAGGGAGGAGAGCTTGGCCCTGGTCCTCAGTAGCTGTCAGCTGATAGATAGCACTTCATTGTTCGGAGGTGCTTATGACTATTCTTTTGATGTACATTCATATATGCATATTTTGGGCATGACGGAGTTTTGTTCCGTCCATGTATTCATTATGTTAGTAGAGGCTCGTAGATACGCAGTGTGGGTTAGATGGTCTCACAAGATGTTTTCATATGTATGTATATTATTTTTATGGCCAAGAGGAAAATGTATATAAAGTATTTATGTTTTGATTAAATATGATTTTCCTACAATTGGCATGTAAAATTGATAAAAGAGTATTAAATGAGCAAGATAAGCAGTAGAATGAGCGGTGCTCGGTAACTAGCTTCGGGTACCCGTCGTGGCCCCTAGCTGGGTCGTGACATCTACTTCTACCACGGCTTGCCGGTGTCTATGGACTCTGCCCCAGAGGGCGCACCAATAATAAAGAACCAGCTACTGATCCCGTGGACTAAACCATACCTCTACCACCTCTCGATGGACAGTCGTGTATCATATGGCCTGAGTGACCACAGGCGTAACAAGCGTCTGTACCTAGGCGACACTGTCCCGAATGTAGCCCACTACACTAAGTACATTGTGGTATAGATGGCCTTATCTGGCCTGAATCGTCCTTATAGTGGGAACCCGAGACTCTGGAACTCTAACCTGGTTTGGAATATATAGGGCGATCAAATCTCTTACCTGCAAACCGTGGAGGTGCACTAGCTGCTGAATGGCTGGAGTGTCTAGAATACTGCTACCTATGGCCCCCTCCGAACTCACTAATAGCACCTGAGGATCTGGCCCTCTTACTATAACCCCTATCATATACACGCTCGCTCCCCCGTTGCTGTTGTCGCTCATCAAGATTCTGGGCATGGGCCTGAATACGAGAAATATCCATACCATTCTGAAGTGAGGCCGTCAAATAATCATCAATCAAATGTGGCCCCAAACCACTCACGAACCGGTGGACACGATCTCCCATATCAGCTATCATAGCGGGAGCATACCTAGCCAAAGAATTAAAGCGAAGGCTATCCTCCCGGACACTCATGTTCCCTTGTCTGAGGTTTAGGAACATGTCAGCTCTGGCCTGCCGAACCTCTGGAGGCAAATAGTATCGGCGAAAAGCATCCACAAACTCTTGCCATACCGGTGAAGGTGCATTTACCCCTCTGGAAGACACCCAGGTACTATACCAATAAACTGCCACATCTCGCAATCTATGAGAGGCCAACTCTATCGATTCAACATTGGAAGCATGCATTACCCGCAATGTCCTAACATCTCATCTATAAAGTTTTATGGGTCCTCGTCCAGTTTTATGATAGCCCTACCACCATGACCTGTACCCTGCAGTTGGGCCTGAGCGGCTACTAGCTGGGTCAATAACTGAATGACCTCCCTCATCTCCTGGCCTGAGGTGTCCAGCGGAGGAACCGGGGGTGCTGGAGCTAGAGCTGGAGTTGAGGCTCCTTTATGCTCCTCTGTAGCAGGCGGAGTGTGAGAGTACCGAGATGGAACCTCATTCTGGGACTCGCCCTCATCTACTTAGGCGGTACCTGCTCAGTTCTCCTTCTTACCACTGACTTGCCCTTCTGAGCCGTTGTAGCTTTTCTCTTCACCGGCATCGCTGAATTCATAACACACGGTTAGGAAAAAGGGAACTCTTATAACATAGCTCTATCGCACGATCTAAGAGGAGAAACAAAGGACAATCATTCCTAAATGCCCCGCAGCCTCCTGTTTATAAGGTGGCGCGCTTCACACCCATAAACAAGACTACTGGACCCGGTTCGTAGACACACACTAGGACGAATTGCTCTGATACCACTTTTGTCAAGACCCAACCGGTATCCATATCTAGGTGGACCACATGGCTAACTCATCAATATCATAATCTATAAGAGCATGAGTTCAATGATAAAACACGTCTGTAGAAAATCTCCAACTACGCCCATATGTACAAGCCGACAAGGTTACATAAAATGATATACAACAATATGAACCGATAAGATTACCGGACATCTAACTATATATATCTGCCTACGAGCCTCTACAAGGAGTATAAAACATCATAAGGACGGGACAGGACCCCGCCATGCCCAAATATGTACTCAAAAGAACAATAATAGGTTGCAGCTCCGAAGCAAATGAAGCGCTCCTGTGCAATCGCGGATAAAGCATCTAGGGATCTGGTTCGTCTCCCTACCTACTTGCGGGCATGAACGCATCGTCCACAAACAAAGGACGTCAGTACTAATAATGTACTGAGTATGTAAGGCATGAATGACAATATAATAGAAGATATAGAAAGTAACATGAGATAAGAGAAATAACCTATACATCTGAATGCCTCTTAAGGCGGAAGTCATGCATGCTTAGCTTTAAAAAAACATTTTTATACATATATGATATAACTGTTAGTGCTGCGGAACGTACAGCCCGATCCATATATCATATCCTCCCGCATTCGGGGCATCCCGCGTCCAGGGTAACATCATAATCTTCCCACTGCAGTGGTGTGCACATCTATGTGCCTGCCCGGCTGACTATAGTGCGACGCGGTGTGAGAAAATACATACATATATATAAAGCATTCATGAGAACCCAAATAAAAGCTATACATCTATCAGAGTGACGTAAGGTCGGTAAGCCTCCGATATGTCATTATGGAATCATCATCATCGCTATATCCCACCTTGAAAGAACAACTATCATAAGGTGAGACCAACAACAATGAGTACAATCAATAATCATGGAACAAGCTCTATAATATCATAAGAACATCAAGGACTATAAGCTTTGGTATCTCTAGGAATGGAATCACCATCATCATCATTATCATGGATAACATTTATCAACAATATCGTAACAACCTAGAAAATCATGTGTTTCTCGCATTTCTAGGGAATAGGACATTATGGATATCATGTGTAGGTTCGCAACAAAGGAATCATGCCTTAAGGAAGAAAGGGTTAGCCTTAACATACCTTTACGTCTCCTTAACTACTTAACGTTCTCCTCCCAAGCTCTCAAATCTACATTCAAAAGGATTCACACTAACGTTAAGTCTTGAAGACACTCATAAGTTCAAACTAGAGTAATTTGGTTGTTAGCGAAATTTGGGCAGCATTTCCCCTATTCCATCTACTTCAACCAAATTCTAAATCAACTCCCAACAACAATAGCAACATCAACAATGCCACGATTAAGAGATTTCATTCAACTTACATCCGATACACTCCCAAAGTTCTTCTTATAATTAACTTATAACAACAACCCCTGAAATATTGTATACAACACTTCCTCGCTATTAGTATTACCACTAATAATAAGATCATACTCATAACATGTCAAAATTGATAACTCAAGTTAATTTACTACTCAAAATATCCTCAAATTCATGTTTGAACTTCCTTTTCCACTTTCTTTCCTTAATCGAGGTGTATAAAAATTAAAAAACCTCACAAACATGCAATAGACATAAAAACTTACCTTAATCATACAAGATCAAGCTTAGATCAATTTAATCCACTAGAGTGAAACCTCCCATTTCAATCACCAAAGGAATTCTTGGACTCTACCAACCTTAGTGAACCTCCTAACACTTGAATCTCTTGATTCTTGCTTTCTAATCTTTGATTTTACTTGGGTTTGGTTGGATATGTTTAGAGGAAGATTCTAGAGTTTTCACGGACTTGGAAAATGTTGGAAATGAGCTAAAATGAGTAAGGGTCGAGTATATAACATAAAAAAAATCTGCCACCGCCTCAGATATACGGATCGTATAAATTTACGGTCCATACATTTGGACCGTAAATCCCCAACAGAACACCATCACTCATTGGTTCAATTTTACGGTGGAGTCCATTGAATTAACGGTCCGTAGGTTCAACCGTAAATCTCAACTTTTGCTGAAACGTATTCTCGTCGATTCATTGAGCCTCTAATCCTTCCAATACCTGCTAAACATGAACTTAACCCCTTATAACTATAAGATAAACATGACTAATCTCATTTAACCTTGATAACCCCAGTGTCCAATACTAGAATCATTAACACTCGATGAATCTCAATGTACAAAACCACGAGGTGTAACAACTCGCTCCTGTGCCTAGTGGCTCCAGATGTAGGACTCGAGAACAAGTTGATCACATATGGGTTTTTTATGTTGTTGGATCAGGTTTAAATGGAGCGGGTTTAAAAATGAAATCGGGTTATGTTAAGGATTTCCGTTAAAGCAGGGGTATATTTGAAAACTTTAATGACAGGAGGGGTATTTTTGATCCAAATTTGTTATGAATGATATTTTTAGCCCTTTTGCCAAAGTAGTGGGGCATTTTTTACCCTTTTCCCTTATTTATTTGGTCTTAAATCTTTGATAGTCTGACTACATTAGCACAATTGGTAAACTTTTTCACCAATTTTTCAACTTTATATTTGCATTTTGTCCTATGTTTCATGTTGAAATTTTGTTATAGAAATTTGGCCAAATTATCTTGAGTATCTTTATCAAACTTTATATTTTGTTAGTTATATATTTTGGGTGATTTTATGAATAAATGACTCATTATTTAAGAAGTAGATAGATGGTTTAACCGGATTGGTATGTGTGAATGAAATTTTCGCAATTCTAACTAAGCTGTACGATCGGATTTTTCTATATTTTTAGGAGGGATGTATCGATGGATTCGGTAACAAATTGCATGGTAATAAAAATTTGACGAGATACTATGTTTGTGTAACCTATTCCTCCTTTTCGCTCAATAAATACTTTTTGAATGTCAAAAAGTCCAACACTTCAAAACACACTCTAAGTAAGTAATTATATTTTTTCACTTTAAGTAGTTACGTGCAATGCACGTGTCAAGAAGGAGGATATAAAGGAACTTTTTAAGTCAAAAGTTGAATTACTTAAATACCTTCTTATTTAAGCAATCATTTTATTGGACTAAACACTATTTTTATTTATTTAAATATTCGATTTATTAGTTAAATTAAAATAAATAGACACAAATTAAGCTTATCATGTTTTGAAGAGAAACGTTGCTCTGATTGTCACCTTTTTGTGTTAGTTTCCTTTTGAAATCAAATCCTCCAATGGAACTTTATCCTCATACGATCGTTTCTCTGTGAAATGTTGATAGAAAAGTTTCTTGTAGAAAGCAAAGTATTTATTAATTTTGACTCTTCAGAAGATGGTACCTGAAACCTGAATACTTTAAAATCAAAAGGTCTTTACATCGTTTAGTTCATTATGCAATTTATGTTTTGCTTATTCTCTTAATCTTAATTAATGTATACCTAAATTTATATGTATGTATGTATATATTTATCTATTTACATACACGAGCAAAATATTGCATATATTTATCTGTCCTTAAACGGGTTAATTTTGAAAGAAAATGCACTGATTATTCCACTTAAAAGTTTAGATCCTCAAATGGATTATTCAATGGTACAAAGATGATTTGCAGTGGATTTAACAACAACTTCATACATGCAGAAACTACAACGAGTCAATCCGCTAACAAGCATGTGTTCATTCCTAGAATTCGACTTTCTCCCTCTAAAAATAAAGTATATCCTTTCAAATTCTTTCATAAATAATTTCCAATTCGTTTATGTTTTGGAATGCCGATAAATACAGGGTTAAATAATCCCCACGTTGGATTGTATCTACCGCAACATGTTTGCTCACATAGCCAACTTTACGTTACACTTTCAAGAGGAGTTTCAATATGTCTACAACAAGAGTTTTGGTTATGTTAGAGTAATCATAAAGAATGAAAGAGGAACAAACACCGGGAATATTGTCTATAAGGAAGTATTAGGTGAGACTCCGTTAAATACATGATAGTACATCATAAAAGAAAAATAAGTAAAATTAATTATATGTTCTAACTAAATTTTGATTGTTCAATCTTTATAGATAGGTTCAGAGGATATGCAATTATCTTTACATCGACAAACAAATCTCGAAAACCGCTTATTGTGTTCATTTGTGTATGATTTTTAAGTTCATTCTTTAACTTAATAATATTGATATTACTTAACAAAAAATTGTACGCTCCAATATCAAGCACTATAAGATCTTGGTTACATGACTCGACAATTACGTGCAACGGATGTGTCAAGAGTGTAACACCTCGTACCTTTAAACTAGGTTACAGTCATGATTTGAGACTTAGAAGAGCAGATGAGAAGTGTGGGAAATAAATTCGTCTCAGTTCAGCAAAATCCCATTTATACGACCAGTTATGTGGACCGTGTATTATTATACGGACCGTATAACTAGTCCGTGTAACACATGTGGAGATTATAAGTTTCTGCCAAGTGTGTGAAAAACTTCGATACGGAACGTATATTCAGTCCCTGAAACTCATTTGGGAAATTACAGTTTCTGGAATTTTTATTATTGTCAAATACGGCAAAGTTATACTGACCGTATAACTTTATACGGACCGTAAGTTGACCGTATAATTTCGCGACTTAGTTAAGTATAAATACGTCATGTTCAGTTCTTTTTCCACTTTTCACATTCTCCAAGTCCTAGCATGAAGGTTTTCTTCTCCCAACAATCTAAAACAATAGGTAAGCCTATTCCAACCATTCCAAGTGAATTCTAACATGTATCCATGATTTCTAAATAAGAGTTCATCATTCTTGACCTAGGGTTTTCAAGAAAACCCATCTCAAGGCTCAAGGTTTAATCTTTTGGAATTCTTCTACAAAAGTTCAGATTTTTTTTACGAGTTTGGAGCATTATCAGTTATGTAGGGTTACTATCTACGTGTGGGAGCATCTTTGTTCTTCCCCATGCCACTTCTTTCATAAAGTATGAAGTTATACGAAAACTAGGGTTTTTAACCATGCTCATGATAACCCTAGGTCCATGTACCATACTATACTAAGTATTGAAGTATTATTAATCCATTATTGAGTTCTTGATATTTCATTATGATTATTGAGAATCTGTTCGTAATCCATGAAAACTCATACTTTGCAGTCCATGGGTTCTTACATGCAAGTTATAATTTATTATGTTTATTTTCAAGAAAATACTCTACATGCTTTACACGTTTTCATGTAAGAATACTATGAAGTGATATCCATGTAAATGCAAGTTATGATTTATGATAACCACGAGCTCAAGTGCCACCTATTTTCAATGTTCATGTTTTTGGGAGTTACACAGATTACCGAAAAGGCTTCAAGCAGCCTGAAACTACGTTAGCCACCGTAGGATGAGGATTGCTCAGCCCATGTTTAGGACGATTCCTTCACAATTATGGGATCCTTTCATGTTGTATTTATATCTCATATCCCTGGCAAGGTATGGGAGCTCTGCTGGTAGGGTCCAAGTACCAGAACCATGTTGTCGGTTATATTTATGCTCTCCCTATTTATAATGTTTTTACTCATGTTATATCTATACATATTCATGTTCATGACTAGACTTCAGTTTCAGTTTTAGTCCTACCAAGTTATTTCATGTGTCATGTCTATTTCATTCAGTTGCTTTACATACCAGTACATTCAATGTGTTGACCCCTTTTATTGCCCGGGGGCCTGTATTTCATGATGCAGGTACGGATTTACAGGACGACGCATCTGCTCAGTAGGATTTGCTCGTATCGGCCTATTGGTGAGCCCCATCTCCTTCGGGATTTAGTCAGCAATTTATCCTATAGTAGTTATGCATTAAAGGTATGCTGGGGGCCTTGTCCCAACAAGTATGATTTTCCCTTTCAGACTCACGATAGAGGTTTCATAGACTAGACTAGTCAGTTATGTCATGTCAAATAGTCAGAGTTGTATAGCCATCTTTGGCTCATTCATGTTATTTCCGCACTCATGTTTAAACAAGTATTTTATTAAGTATTATGACTTATTATGTTTTATAAAGGCTCATCATGCATTCACGTTATATTCCACTTATGATATACCTCATAATGATTCAACAAGCCATGTGGTTCGCTCGGTCACATGTAGTAAGGTACCGAGTGCCGTGTTTCGCCCAGACCATGGTTCGAGGCATGACAGAGAGACTAGTATAATATATATATATATTATAGTTCCACGAGACCTGTGCTAAGCCCGGACCCAAACTCAAGATATAAAAGTAGATATTTTAATTGTAGAAATATGGTTTATGTTAATAATAATTGAATTTCAAATAAGTTTATTTTCAATATATAAAAGCAAAACTTTCATTTCACTCCTTTAATATTTTAACTTCCGGTTTGATGAAATTATTTACTTCAAATCATATACGAAGCCAGAATTTGAAGTTTATGATTTCTCAATCCTGATTTTTGAAGTTATTTTTTTTCTAAATTAATAATCTAGACATATTTGATGAACTGAATTTGAACCAAAACACTACCGAATCCGACCATATCCGTAACCGATACTCTAACTCCGCCCTGCTTCAAACTTATTTTGTGTTTAAAAGACTAATTATAGTAAACCAAACAAGATATTTTAAAGAACCTGATCCTGACTGATAACACTGTTTTCATTTTCAACACTATATGGCATCATTTAATAATTTTTAAAACTATCTGAATATCATTTTAGTAAAAAACTTTGTAAACACATATGAGCTCATTAAAGTATAAATATAAAGTAAAAGAAATGCCTACATGTAAGTAAAAGAATTTTCAAAAATTCCTCAAATCATAATCTATCTATATATAATAGGAGAGGCAAAATAAGGATATGATGACAAGTGTCATCACCAGAAAAATTTAAATTTAAAAAGAAAATAAATAAATAAATAAAACACTTAGCAAAATTATTAATAAATAAAAACTTTAGGAGCCGAAAAGTTACAAATTAATTATTAGAAAAATACAAGGAACAAAAACCTGCAAGGGTTAAAAAACAACTTCAAGAAGCGGATGAAAAAACCCTATGAAATTTAAAAACACATAACCAGTCATTTTCCATTCCTGTTTTTGCAAAAGCATAAAAATAAATAGCCATCACAAATTAAAAAAAATGGAAAATTCAAAACTGAGAAAAACTGTCAATTCAGTTTTTATATCTGTGTCGTCACTTCAAATTCAAGTTTCCTTAAACCACATCTTTGCCTCTTTTCGGAAACCGTCTTCAACTTCCGCCATATTGTTAATAGGTCAATGAGTTCCTCTTAAATTATATATATATATATATATATATATATATATATATTCTTTCTTCTCACAGTTGGAAAGAAATGAAATTCTTTTCTTCTTATTCCAAGATTTTCATGTATTTCATTTTTGTTTTTTTGGGTAAGGTCACTTCTTTCAAAGGTTACAAGGAAAACCCAAACACTTTTTATAACTTCGGTTAAGGTATTGGCTTCATGGCTTTATGTGTGTGAATTGTGAGTTTCTTTTGTCTACTTTGTAAACGTGATGGATATCCCTTTCACTTTTACAGCAAAATGGAGCACTTGAAGACCAAAATTCACAATGGATTGTGTGAAGTTCTGCATATTTCGATGGTATGTGCCGACTGTTCTGCAACTTTTCTTATCCCTATTTGACGCCTCTCTTTTATAACATACCATCTTTTTCCTCATCAATTTATGATAGAATTGGTTCTTTGTGTTACAAGTTAAGATTTCAGATTAATTGGTTTATTTTCATTAAAATTTGGAGATTATAGTTAGTACTTTTTAACATTCCTGTTCGCTTCAACAACATTAATATCACATCAATCTCAGGATATGTGCAGTCGACTCAACAACGGATATTTGCAGTACACCTTGGAGAATTTTTGCAAGGATAGCACTTTAATCGAGCAACTTTCTCAGTGACAAAATCACTCATTGAAACTCAGCCATGCAAGTAATTACTCTACTCTAATAAAATCCTTTAATTTAATTGCTTGGTTGAATATCATTTGTTAGTTGTACATGTAGTATTATGTGGTTTTGCGATAAAGTAGTGCCAGCCAATATTTTTGATGCAGGATTATAACACTGATGTAATCAAATAAAGCTCCAAAATTAATGTGTCAACTTTAGTGAGGAAACCGATAATCAATTCACTTAGATTGGTTATCTTATCATGAGAGGTTATGTTTTAGCTTCGAGTATAGAAGAACTAAAAGCTTACTACGAGGTCTCTTACTTCTAAAAGTAAAGAGATATGCGTATTACTATTTGTTTTTATGAAAGCTGTTTACTTCTGTTATTTGATACTATTAGTTATTTTTTACCTTGCAGGGAGCTGCTAATTCTAAATTTATATGGATATTAATATGGTTAAATTAGATCTTTTCATGATTTTTATGGGAAATTTTTTAATATGAATAGTTGTGTAAAGTAGTACATCTAGAAGCTGCTTTGAATGTACTGTGAATGATATGGATACAAAATTTAAGGATGAAGTAAGAAAGCTTCTGCTACAAAAAACAATTGTATTTGTTTTCTGCATTTTTTGCCAATTAAGGATATATATCTATGCACTGTTTGTCAGGGGTCTCATTTGCCATCTTTCGTACTTCTATTTCCTTGAAGGTGATGTTCATTAACACAATTTTTTATTCATTCTTTTAGGACATCTAATAAATTGCAATGACACAGAATAAATTGTGTGACCCCTAACCTTTGCCCTGTAAATATTTTGGTTTAATATATTTGATGACCAATTAACGCTGATCTACATCTATCCCTTTGTCAATTTCAATAGCAAAAACAATGAAGAAATGCTTATTTTATAGTCAAATTTATAAGTCTTTCTTTACTAATTTGATGAAATGTGTTAAATCTGCAAGCTATCACATTTGCAGATTTTACGCATTAAAGTAGTTATTACTTAAGTTACTATATATAATATTTCTGCTTCCTCTATATATGACGAGGGGTGTTTTTTTCTATTTGAAAATATAACACTAGGGAAAGAAGTAGGTTTTACTCCCCCCTACAAAATTAAGCTGTAGAAATTACTGTAGCTTCAACATATATTTTCATTGTGTCCAGCTCATTTCCTTATCTCAGTTATATAGATTAAAGTGAAAGAGGATGTCTCCAAGTTATTTCTTCACGCTATATCTTATATATATTAAAGTGGGAGAGGATATTTTGTATATAGGTATTGAATAAACCAGAGAAAAAAATCTGAAATTATACGGGTAACCAAGGTTATGTTACTTCACTTGAATAAACTCTAGCTTTAACATATATTTTTGTCGATTTCCAACTTATTCCCACTTATACAATATTCAACTTATAGAGGATTTAAGGATAATAAATGTTCATCTATTTGTCAGAAAATATTGCTAACACCCTAAAGAATATTTTACAAAGAATATTTCTACTTTTTTTAAAGTAGAAAAGAATTTTTCATTCTCTTCCACCAGCGAAAAGTCAAATACAACTGGATGATTTTTTCTATGCGGTCAATGACAGTCGCGTGGAATAATGAGAATGCTTGGATTCCTTCTCAAGTTTTATTACATATTCTTTTTTTGAGGTTTTCCTATTGAATGTATTTATTCTATTGTTGATTTGTTATCAAATACATGTATCTCCTCAGTAACATTTGATACACTGGATCTCATGAAGTTCTATACCGTGTTAAGATCTACTAGTTCCTTAGTCCTTTTGAGACTCTTGGTGAAAACTGTTTGTTTTGTGTACAACGTGAGCTACAGGTATGTGCCTTTGGCATCTCTTTCAAAAACTTGTGCTCCTGAGGCCCATAAAATAATGATTGAAAATGCAGGTTTGTTTGCGTGCATCGACATCGCTATCACAAGCTTTAATAGTCCATTAGAATCACTTGGTTGACATTCGATAAGTTTTTCAAGTCCTCAATCCTTAAAGGAAAAACATGTCAATTCTTTAAGCCGGCCTGATTTTAAATGCTACCCCGATGTCATTACTTTTTCTTAATTTTGTCTTCTAATCTTGATATCTAATCATCCCTTTTGTTTATGTGGATCTTCCATTATCAGTATAGGTGTTTGAAGATGGATGTTGGACAAGTGATGGGAAATTTGGAAGGATAATATTAATTTACTTGCATTAGCAACTTATCCTCCAATTGAGTTCAAAGTACAATCATTCTGCTATACTCATTCTTGATTAAAAAAAAAATTATGTGTGTTTTAGACATACAATGAGTGTCGCTTATTTACATAAATAATATTTAGAGCAAAAAGACTACAAAATATAAAACGTGTCAATGAATATAACAAAAGCAGAATTCTTTCATGCTCCTTTGTGTCTACAGTATTTTTCAAGTAATATTTTCTTTTGATAAATTATATTTAATAATCCTCGGGTAACGCGCGGGTACCGATACTGGTACAAATATAAAGTAAAAGAAATGTCTGCATGTAAAAATCTATAATAAGCAACAAGTGAAAAAAGAGAAAACAAGAGAGCAATAAGAAGCAAGAATCTAGTGAAGAAATTACTATTTTTTAGGTTAATAGATAAGATCAGTAGAAGAAAGTAACAAGGAAAATAAATTGCAGCGAATGGGGTTGTTCCTCCCTTAACTAGAGGTCTCGGGTTCAAGCCTAGGTCTGAAAAAATCTTTGATGGAGAGCGCTTCCTCTGAACAGGTCCTACGCGACGCGAATCCTGATTAATCGGGCTCCAGTGCGGATATCGGACACCAGATAGGAAACCAGTAAAAAGGAAAAATACGGCCGGAGGTTCGACAACTTTTGAAAAGTAGACCATAAGAACAAAACATAAATTTGACTTAAAAAATAAAATACTTGTCACGACCCGACTAGGGGCCGTGACGGGTACCCGGGACTAACCACCGAACACCACTCATTTCCTTACTCGTCATAGTCATTATGCACTTCTTTACCATTCATATACTCATAATCATAAGACAACCATTTTTCATTTGAATACATAATTAATTTTATATACATAAGCCCTTCGGCTATCAAAACAATAATATATATATATACACAATCATAGCATCGTGAGACCATACTACCCACACATGCGTATCTACGAGCCTCTACTAGAGTACTAGACATATGGACGGGACAAGACCCCATCGTGCCCAAAATATACATATATACACAAAAGAATAATCAAAGGCACCTCCGGAACAATAGAGTGCTCTTAAGTCAGCTAACAGCTCCTACGAGTCTGGATCAAGCTCACCTCCCTGTCTACCTGTGGGCATGAACACAACGTCCAAAGAAAACGGACGTCAGTACGAACATTGTACTGAGTATGTAAGACAAGAACGAAATAACTATAATAGAAGAATCATGAGCCACAAGAGGAAGGTATAACCTGCATGAGTTTCATAGGTGAATGCATTTCATACATATATCGTATATTTATATAATCATAGTACATATGTCATCACCGCACATATATCGTCACATCATAATCCTCATCGTTAACCCGCGCCCGGGTAACCATCATATGCCGCCCACTAGTGGTGATCATGTCTGGCCCTCTAGACACGGTGTAATCATAAGCAGCCCGCCTTAGCGGTGACATGTCCGGCCTCTTGGGCGCGGTGGAATCATAAGCAGCCCGCCTTAGCGGTGACATGTCCGGCCTCTTGGGCACGGTGGAATCATAAGCAGCATATCGTCATATACCCATCGTAACTCAACATTTTCATACATAGCATAGGTATGTTATAAACTTACATTATTGATCATCTCATAGACATATCATGACTTAGTATCATTATACATTTATCATTAAGATCATACACTAGAATTTGAAGGCAACTATAGCTATATCGGGGTGACATAAGGTCGTGAACCCCCGATTATATTATGGGGTAATCATCAACATCATATCTCACCTTGAAGGAACTAACAATTTAAGGTGAGTGTAGGCAAAGAGAAGCATTGATGAAACCATACTTAGAATTATTAGCTTCATGGACATCTTATATTACACTAGGATTTCTCATACTTATATTCATCATCATCGTTATCATGCTCGTATCGTATTTCCTTTCTTAATCATGTGCGTATGTAGCTTTGTATATTCATGGACTCATAGTCTCTATTGTATAGGATGATCATGGAAAATTAGGAAGATTCATGCCTTAGAAGGAAAGGATTATCCTTACATACCTTTTTCGTTTAACTAATCTATCGCTTGCTTGTTCTCCTTCGATGCCCACGTTTCTACCGTCAGGAGAAGTCGCATGAATATTAGCTAATCGATTACTTAAACGTGCTTACTAAAGCTAAAGAAAATTGGGCAACATTTCCTTTGTTTATACAACTTTTCCCATATTCTATATCAACTCCCAAACATTCATAACAACATTCACAATATAATAGACAACAATCATCATTCATCTACATTATCCGCATTTCACAATTCCTCTTCAATTTCTCCATAATTATGGTTATAGTTCACTATCACGTTTCCTCATATATAATACTTATTCCATGGTCTAAATGTCATTCACAACATACTCACAACCACAACATACCAATATTCATAATTCAATCCAAACCTTTACTCAACAATGTCACTATTCCCACATTTATGACCCATTTCCTATATCTTTTCTACAATCCAAGTGTTTTTAACTTTCAGCACCTTAAACAACCAAGAATGATCATAAAACGCACCTTAGATAGTGGATGAACAACCCTTGAGTGGGAATTCTCTTCTTGCACAAAACCCTAGCTCACTTCTTTTGGAATTTCTTAACTTAGATGAACTTTGCTATGTTTTCTACACTTGATTTTTGTGGGTTTGATGTATTTGATCATAGATTTCTCTTGGTTTCTTATGGATGAATAATAGAGAGGGCTCTAGAGAATTCTTGAAGAGTGGAGAGTGGAAATGAAATGAAATAAAATGAGAGAGGGGTCCTTATATTAAATCTTGAAATCTGTCCCGACCAAGATATACGGACCAACATACGGTCCGTACATTTTATACGGGCCGTATGTTTGGTCCAGTGAATGATGCCCCTCTTGGCTAAATATACGGCCTAACATACGGCCAGTATAATTTATACGGCCAGTATGTGGGCCGTATAATGCCCAGCTATTCCGATTTCGTTCTCGTCGACTTGTTTGATCTCCAATCCTTATGGAACCTTCTTGACACTTGTTTAACACCTCAATACCAATCTAAGGGACATTATCACTCATCTCTGAAACATATTTAAGCCATCGTTAACTTTTCGCCCATAATTCTTACTCGACACGCAACATATCCCTTACTTTCCTTGACAACCTTCTTCCCTAATGTCTTTGAATTTCGATTAGGATCATCGATTGCTATTTCTTTCTTATCACAAAATTGTATACGTCGTGCCCTTTGCTAGCCTATTCACTGAACGTTAACGGGAAATTTTTCAAGGTGTAACATTCTTCCCCCCTTTTGGAACATTCGTCCTCGAATGTTAAACACTCGGTAATTCTACGACAATTTCGCCAGAGTTTCCCCTGTAATATGACACTACCATCCTGTCACAACAACCCATAATAATATTTCCTCACAGGGCCACAACACAATAGAACTATAAATTGGCTACACACGACCAAAAGCATGAAAAGAAAGCGTACATACCTCATATTGTTAGTGTTTCATCTTGAATTTCGCCTGGGGGTTGGAATAAATGCGGATATGTGGATTTCATTTTCTCTTCCGCTTCCCAAGTCATTTCTTCTCGATTGTTGTTTCGCCACAAGACTTTGACTGAAACTACTTCCTTATTTCGAAGTCTTCGTACTTACCTGTCTAAGATGGCAATGGGCACTTCTTCATACGTTAGCTTTTCTGTCACTTGAACATCATCTATCGGAACAACCTTGTAGGATCTCCAACACACTTGCGGAGCATCGAGACATGAAAAACTGGGTGAACTGATTCAAGCTCTGAAGGCAAGTCTAATTCGTAGGCTACATGACCCACCTTACGAATAATTTTATAGGGTCCAATGTATCGAGGGATTAACTTTCCTTTCTTGCCAAATCTCATCACCCCTTTCATTGGCGACACCTTCAAAAATACCCAATCATCAACCTGAAATTCCAAGTCTCGCCGGCGGTTGTCCGCATAAGACTTTTGGTGGCTTTGGGCTGTCAACAATCGATCTCGGATCACCTTGACTTTTTCTACCGTTTGCTGAATCAATTCAGGGCTTATTAGCTGCACTTCTCCTATTTCAAACCATCCAGTTGGGGATCTACACTTTCTTCCATATAAAGCTTCATACGGAGCCATTTGGATACTGGAATGATAGCTATTGTTATATGCAAACTCGATTAGGGGTAAGTGATCATCCCAGCTATCACCGAAATCTAGGACACATGCCCTTAGCATATCCTCCAAGGTCTGAATAGTACGTTCGGCTTGTCCATCAGTCTGCGAATGAAATGTCGTACTAAGCTTCACTCTAGTACCTAGACCTTCTTGGAAAGACTTCCAGAACTTGGCTGTAAACTGTGCTCCTCTATCTGTGATAATGGATAGTGGAATACCATGGAGTCGCACAATTTCTTTGAGATACAACCTTGCATAGTCTTCCATTGAGTATGTGGTTCTGACTGGAAGAAAATGAGCTGCTTTTGTGAGTCTGTCCACGATCACCCATATAGAATTATACTTGCTTGGGGAACGAGGTAACCCCACAATAAAATCCATGTTGATTACTTTCCATTTCCAAGTAGGGATTTCTATCGCTTGCAATAATCCCCCTGGCTTTTGATGTTCGATGTTCACTTGCTGGCAATTTGGACATTGAGCTACAAATTCTGCTATATCTCTTTTCATGCCATCCCACCAATATATCAACTTGAGATCATGATACATCTTCGTTGCACCTGGGTGACTAGAATACCGAGAGTAATGGGCTTGTTCTAGAATTCGATGGCGCAATTCTGCAACATTCGGCACACATAGCCTGCCTTGGTATTTAAGAATTCCATCCATGGAAGTTTCAAATGGAGACTTCTCTTTCTCATGAGACATGTCTCTGTAATGGCATAAATGATGATCTTCATACTAACGCTCTTTCACTTCCATATTCAGGGACGAAACTGTGGGATCATTTATACCAATCCCTGCATCACCCGAATAAATTACACGCACTCCAAGATTTGCTAGTTAGTGGAGCCCATGAATCAATTCTTTCTTTTTCAGAGGAATTTCATATAAAATGCCCATTGATCGGTGGCTAAGCGTATCAGCTACTACATTTGCTTTTCCGGGGTGGTATAAAATGTTCACATCATAATCTTTCAATAACTCTAACCACCGCCTCTGTCGCAGATTTAAATCCTTCTGCTTGAAAATGTATTGAAGGCTCTTGTGATCTGTATAAATATCGACATTCACCCCATACAAGTAGTGTCTCCACATTTTTAACGCATGAATAACTGCAGCCAATTCAAGATCATAAGTTGGATAGTTCTTTTCATGTTTCCGCAGCTGTCTCGAAGCATGAGCAATGACTCTACCGTGCTGCATTAACACGCATCCTAACCCAACGCTGGAAGCATCACAGTACACCACATAACCATCCGACCCTTCTGGAAGTGTTAAGACTGGAGCTGAGGTTAATCTGTCCTTCAACTCTTGGAAGCTGCATTCACAAGCATCATTCCTGTTACACCTTGGGAATTCCCCCGTGAACGTACAGTGAATAGAATAATGAAGAATACGAGTATATGATGTTTTAATAAGAAGGGAACGACGTTTGACGACCCTAAGTAAGATTTCAAAGGCAATTGCAATGAAAGGTAGGTTATGCTCCACAATGACTACTTATAGGTTTTGGAAATGTGAAAAGTTGCAGGTTTGCATTCTGGCCAGTTGGTCGTAAAATGAAATACGGGCCGTAAAGTGGTATACAGTCCGTAAACTGCCATGTCGTATTTCAGCTTCCAAAAACTTCAACTTTCTGTCAAATGCTGGAATGGTTAAAGACGACTTGGAATACGGACCGTAAACTGAAATATGGCCCGTAAACTGAGTCGTAAACCACCATGTCCTCAACCTGACTTTCTGTTTCTGTCATCCTTAAATACGACCACGAAATACGGTCCGTAAACTGGAATACGGACCGTAAACTGTGTTTACACCCACTGTGCACTTTCGACGACTGTTCATTTAAGATCAGATTTTGGGTTATTAATAAGAGACCAAGTTCATTATTTCATTTCCACATGACACCCCCTTCTCTCTAAAACCTCTCTCTACATTTATTCCACAAGGATTCAAGGATTATTAGTGAACAACAACATAAACTAAGTGAATCATGTATAAGAAGACCCAATAAGGATCATACAAGTCAAGAAATCTCATTGGAGATAAACTAGGGTTTTGCTCAAGTGGAGTATTATCAACCAAGGCTTGTTCCTACGACATCTAAGGTAAGATTTATGATGTTTCTATGTTGTTTAAGGTATTTAAGAGTTGAAATGCTTGGATTGTAGAGAGGTATGGCAAAATGGGTCATGAATGTGGAATAGTGCCATTTTGAGAAATAGTTTGAATTGAGTTATGAGTCTTGATGTATTGTAATGTAAATGTGTTATAAATGATGTTGAGAACATGAGATGAGCAATGTACGTGGATGGACATAGTCGTGCGTTATGGCCATGGATATGGATGATTGAAAAGCGAGTCTAGAATATGGATAATGTGGATGAATAATGACTATTGTTGTAGTATTGTGAATGTATTATTGACGTTTGATAGTTGAAATACACTATAGAGGAATGTCATATAAATAGAGGAGACGTTTCCCGATTTTCTCTAGTTTAGTCATGTATGCTAGCTATCGATTCTAATGATAGTATGACTTTAATGAAGGTAGAAACGTGAGCTTCGGAGGAGAACGTGCAAGTGGTAAATAGTTGAACGGAAAGGTATGTAAGACTAACCCTTCTTTCATAAGGCATGGTTCTTGGCCAAATATCTAACTCTTCTATGAGACTGTGATGTCCTTCAAATGACTTGATCTCCCGAGCTAGTAAGCTCATGATTCTTAATACGCCACGATTGTACTAATTCCCTCGTATGACGAGTAAGCCTATAAAGATAAGGGTGATGAATGACGATAATAGTAACAATGATGTTGATGACGATTATGATAATAATGTAAATAGTAAATATGCTTATGAGCTATTGTGTAAATGTGTCTATGTATGACTATTATGGAACCCCGAGCTTATGAGGCCGAGTAAGATATGTAAATAAGTATGTATATGATTACGTAACGCGCGCACACCTCTGCAGATGGTACGGATAACCCTGACGCCTTGGTAGGGCCAGGTAGATGTGACCCTGAAGCCTTGGTAGGGCCAGGTATGAGTAACCTTGAGCCTTGGTTGGCCAAGTACGTATGAAACACCGATCCTCCATGGTCGGGTATGCTATGTAAATACTATGTATATGATATAGAAATGAGTATGAATATGAATATGATACGACATGAATATGAATATGATACGATATGAATGTGAATAAGGTTATGTATACGAATACGGGTACTATTATGGATACAGATATTGATGTATGAGCACAAATACGCATTTGAATGGTAAGTTCCTATGAAAGGCAAGTAAGTGCCCATGACGATGATATTACCATCTCCCATCTTGTGCTACTTTTCATGATGTTCATTATGCTTCTATATTGATATTGATCATGCTTTACATACTCAGTACATTCTTCGTACTGACATCCTTTTGTTTGTGGACGCTGCGTCATGCCCGCAGGTGCACAGGGAGACAGGCTTGATCCATAGCTACATTTTCAGAGACTATATAGCAGGGCTCCACTTCATTCGGATTTATAGCTTTTGGGTACTTATCCTTTTGTGTACATAATTATGGGCATAGCGGGGTCCTGTCCCCCTTATGTGATGTGTTATACTCTCCTTAGAGGCTCGTAGTCACGTGTATATGGTTAGATATGTCTGGCCTTGTTGGCCTATATTTTGTATATTATTTTGATAGCCTTGATGGCTCATGTACATTGACGTGGTATAGATGCCAACCATGATATGAAAGCATTGTCATCCAATGGGACTAGCATGAATGGTGATTAGAAATATATGTTTAATTATGTGGCTCACCTAAATGTAAGTGAAGTGTAAGCCAAGGGGTGCCCGGGGTGGGCTAGCACCGGGCGCTCGTCGCGGCCCTCTAGACGGGTCGTGACAATTCCACTGAAATTTAACTGACTTCTGGGTCAGCTTCGTCAATGGGCCTGAAATAGAGGAAAATCCCTCTACGAACCTTCTATAGTAGCTTGCCAATCCCAGAAAACTACGGACCTCTGTAGGCGTCGTAGGCCTTGGCTAAGTCTTCACAGCTTTAATTTTCTGAGTGTCGACTCGAATGCCATCATCTGAAATAACATGGCCCAGAAATGTTACAGAATTCAGCCAAAACTCGCACTTTGAAAATTTTGCATATAATTCTCGGGTTCGAAGAATTCCAAGAACAATACGTAAATGATCTGTATGTTCTGATTCTGTGCAAGAGTATACCAGAATATCATCAATGAATACTATCACGAATAAATCCAAGAGTGGACTGAATACATTATTCATCAAATTCATGAACACTGTCGGAGCATTAGTCAACCCAAACGACATCACTCGGAACTCATAATGGCCATATCTCGTTCTGAAAGCTGTTTTGGGAATACCTTCTTCTCTAACTCTCACTTGATGATAACTCGACCTCAAGTCTATTTTAGAAAACCACTTGGCACCCTGTAGTTGATCAAACAAATCATCAATCCTTGGGAGAGGATATTTGTTCTTTATTGTTACCTTGTTTAGCTGCCTATAATCAATGCACATTCGTAGGGAACCATCTTTCTTTCTCACAAACAAGACTGGTGCTCCCCACGGCGATGAACTGGGTCTAATAAACCCCTTCTCAAGCAAATCTTTCAACTGTGTCTTTAGCTCTTTCAATTCTACCGGAGCCATTCGATAAGGAGGGATAGAAATAGGCTTGGTGTTCGGTAACACATCAATAGCGAAGTCAATCTCTCTTTCTGGAGGAAGGCCTGGAAGTTCATCTGGAAATACATCCGGAAACTCATTCACTACCGGAACGGATTGGAAAGTTGGCGACTTTGCTTCGGTGTCATGTACTCGGATTAAGTGATAAATATAGCCTTTGGCTATCATATTTCTTGCCTTAAGGTAGGAAATAAACCTACCCTTTGGAGATGCTGTATTACCCTTCCATTCAAGCACGGGCTCTCCCGGAAATTGGAATCGAACAATTTTCATTCGACAATCAACACTGGCATAACATGAGGCCAACCAATCCATACCCATAATCACATCAAAATCTAGCATTTCCAGCTCAATTAAATCAGCTTTGGTCTGGCGATTGCATATCACAAGTACACAATTTTTATACACTTGTCTAGCTATCACGGGATCACCAACTGAAGTAGATACCTCAAAATGTTTGATTGGCTCAGGTTTTACCCCAATACAACCAGCAACATACGGAGTAATATAAGATAGAGTAGAACTCGGATCTATCAAGACATATACATCATGGGAAAATATGCATAATGTACCTGTAACCACATCTGGGGAGGACTCCAGATCCTGTCGTCCGGCTAAAGCATACACACGGGGCTGAGTGGCACCTGAAGTAGATGCTCCCCCTCTGCCTCTACCTCGACCTGCTGACATCTGGGGAGTCTGCCCTATCGGGCACACTGAAGAGGAACCAACTGCTGATCCTGTGGGCTGAACCCCACCTCTACCATACCTCGAGGGACAATCTCGCATCAAATGCCCAGTCTGTCCACAAACATAACAAGCATCTGTGCCCTGGCGATATGGCCCCGAGTGTAATTTTCTGCACTGGCTATATCGTGGAACTGGTGGTCTCCTCTGACTATAATCACCCCCAAACTGGGAACCCGAAGCTCTCGAACTCTGACCCTGTCCTGAAGGAAAGGAGCGATCAAATCTCCTATCTGCAAATCGTGGAGGCGCACTAGTCACCGACTGGCTTGAGTGTGTAGAATATATCTGCCTTGATCCCCCTCTATAATCGCTTCCTGCCCCCATAGATCTGGCCCTCTTACTTTGCCTTCTATCGACATCACGATCACCCCTTTGCAGAGGTTGTTGTCCTTCTAAATTCTGGGCATGGGCTTGTATTCGGAAAATATCCATCCCATCTTGCAGTGAAGCCGTCAAACAATCCTTAAATAAATGTGTCCCTAAGCCACTCACAAACCTGTGTACCCTATCTCCCATCTCGGCCACCATAGTCGGGGCATATCTAGCCAATGAATTAAATTGAAGGCTATATTCCCGAGCACTCATATTTCCTTGCTTTAGATTTAAGAACTTATCCGCTCTAGCTCGGCGGACCTTCGGTGGCAAATAGTGACGGATGAAAGCATCTACAAATTCTTGCCACACGGGAGGAGGCGCATTTTCTTTTCTTGATGCTAGCTAATTGTTGTACCACAATATCACCACGTCTCGGAGTCTATAAGATGCCAACTCCACAGATTCAGTTTTGGAGGCATGAATAATCCTCAATGTTCTCAGCATCTCATCAATAAAACCTTGCGGGTCTTTATCCGGCTTTGACCCGAAAAACTCCGGAGGATTCAAGCTCATAAAGTCACGGGCTCTGGTACTAGCTGCTCGATCACTTGAACTCACATTCTGCCGCTGTGCCTGGGCGACAACCAACTGTGTCAATAAATGAATGGCCTCGGTCACTTGTTGACCCGAAGCGACTGGTGGAGGAACTGGAGCTGAAGCTCCCCCTTGTTCTTCTACATTGGGCGGGGTGGAGGAAGTATTAGATGGAGCCTCATTATGTGACTCACCCTCTTCTACATTGGACGGTTTTCTAATGGTTGAACAACTTCTTCTTGGGTGAAACTTCTACTTTTCATTGTAAATTTGACGACCTCATTGTTGAATCTGTGATACACAACTAACTCCGATTTCAAACAGTAAGTCTCACTTCATTTTAGTTTTTCTTGGTTTTTTTTAGTTATAGACACCAATTCCTATACTCTTCCTCTAAAATGAATGTAAAGGTGAAGGTAGAGGCATATACCTTATTACTATATTATACAGTGGGTTGTGGACAAATGAACATAAAGGCATAAAAAAATACATGCTAAAATAGCAGGGGACCACTTAAAAGAATGAACCCGATGTTTCACATTTAAAAATAGCTTCATTTATTATTATATAATATAAATTACTTTATTGGCAGATTCAATGTTCGAGAGTCAAGCAGTATATAGTGATTCTGATTATGAATCCGACTATGGAGAGTTTGAAGATTCAGATTATGAAGATGACATTTTATTTGACAGAAATGTTGATCCTTCTATTGAAACCTTTTCTATCAATGTCAACGGAAATGTGAGAACAAATGATGATAGTGGAGAGTTTATTAGCAAAGAGTTTCAAAAGAAGATGCAAAACGAAGATGGCGACTCAGATTGTGTTGTTTCCAGTGACACAAAAAGCTTGAATAGTGATAGCGATGCGTCTAGTGAAGATTTTAACTTTCCAAAGCATAATCCGAAGACTGATGGCTCTAATCCTAAGTTAGCATTAGGACAAGTATTTCGAAACAAAAAGGAGTTTAAGGAAGCTGTAACTACTCATGAGGTTAAAAGAGGAAGGATAGTCGATTGGATTAAGGATGATTCAGAAAGAGAAAGGGGATTATGTAAGCATCGTCCCTCTTTTAAGTGGGTAATGCTAGCTTAAAAAATGCACAAGGATACAAATTTTTAGATAAAGACTTACAACTCTGAGCATACATGTTTTTGTTGGAATGTCAAGAATAAGAATGTTACTTCCAGTTGGATTGCAAAGAAATATGTCAACTGAATCAAATCAAACAGAGATTGGAAGACATCAAAATTCAGAGATGAAGTCAGTAGAGATCTAGGGGTAGACGTATCTTTATGTCAAGCAAGAAAAGCTAAAAAGAAGGCTATTTCTATGATTGATGGTAACTTAAATGACCAGTTTAGCATGTTGTGGAGTTATATTAATGAGATCGTGCGATCCAATCCTGGAACATCAATTTACATGAAGATAATACCAAGTGAGACCCCTAACAATCCATCTAGATTCCAACGATTATTTTGTTTTGCAGCATGTAAAGAGGGTTTTAAGGCAGGTTGTAGGAAGATCGTTGGTGTTGATGGTTGTTGGTTGAAAGATTCTATGTATGGAGCACAGTTGCTTGCTGCTATAGGTGTGGATGGCAATAACAATATATTTCCTATAGCCTATGCCACTGTGGAAAAGGAGTGCAAGGATACATGGCAATGGTTTTTGAACTATTTGACGATTGATATTGAAATAGAAGAGCAATATTTCTTGACATTCTTGTTAGATATGCAAAAAGGCCTTCTAGAAGCTTTTAAGGAAGTGTTACCAAATGTTTCTCACAGGTTTTGTGTGCGGCACTTGCACAATAATTTAAAAAATGCCGGGTTCCCTGGTCATGTGTTAAAATATGCATTTTGGAAAGCGACTAGAGCAACAACTGTTGAAGCGTTTAATATATGTATGTCGGAGATATTTGAATTGGATAAAGAAGCGTACGAATGGCTTTCTACTAAGTTGCCTAGTGAATGGTCCAGATCTCACTTCTCACCACTTTCAAAGTGTGACATGTTGTTAAACAATGTGTGTGAGGTCTTCATTTTTCGACTTTGTAATGGTTGAGAACACATCAAGTTGGATGCAAGAATCTGCCTCATTTCGTGATAAACTTCCAGTGAGATGCATATATCAATAATGTTTGTCTTACTTCATTGTAATGAAATTCATCTAACTTAAGGCCTTCTTATTTCCTTTTCAGGTTAGAAGAGGTTAGTAGCATGAATGCGCATCAAGTTGCATAGCGTTGAAGATGTGACATTCGTTACCATTTTGTTCACTTTCTAATGACAGGATTTATTTTGGAATGACTCAAGTTCATTTTGTAATGTGATGACTTCTAAGCGAATTAAGTTCATTTTGTATGACTCTATTATGAAGTTTTTAGACTTTATTATTTATATGATTCAACTTTTGGGCATTTGGTATTTCTGTAATTAGCTTTCTGCATTTTGCACTTAATTTTCAGTTTCTGCACTATATTTTTAAGTTTCTGCACTTATTTTCAGTTCTGCACTATATTTTTCAGTTTCTGCACTTATTTTCAGTTCTGCATTGGAATCTGCACTTTTTCTGCATTCTGTGCATATTTTTAAGTTTCTGCACATATTTTTCAATTCCTGCACTATATTTTGCGCTTACATTTCAGATTCTGCACAAGTTTTCAATTCCTGCACTATATTTTGCTCGATTCTGCACTTAAATTTTAGTTTCTGCACTCATTTTTTATTTTCTACACTATATATTTTTTGATTCTCTACTTAAATTTCAATTTCTGCACACATTTTTTAGTTTCTGCACACCAAAATCTGCACTTTTATTAATTTTTGCACACATTTTTCAGTTTCTGCACACATTTTTTAGTTTCTGCACACCAAAATCTAAACTTTTATTAATTTCTACACACGTTTTTTAGTTTCTACACACCAAAACTACACATTATTAAGTTTCCGCAGACCAAAATCTGCATATGTTTCAGTTTCTGCATACAAGTCTTCGACCCAAATACAGGAAAAAAGGCACTGAAATCAATTAAAAAGATTCACATTCTGCAAAAGGAAAAACTGTAGGAAAAGAAATGAGAGGTTTTGATGGATAACTAATCGCAAATCTAAAGCAGGAAAAGGATATAGAAATAGTAAACTAGAGAAAAAACAATTTGCAATTGATTTCGCGAGAAAGAGATCGGGAAAAACTAAAGGCGAAAAAAGATGCAACATGCTTTTGTTAAGAATGAAGAGCTCACTGAAGTTTTGAAGGATCTCCCTTTTGGAAAAAAGAAAAGTTGCATGAGAATAGCTGATTCTGTTAAATATGGATGGAAACTTAACAGAGGGATGTTTTTGGTCAACTTTGGGAAACTTAAAAGGATGTTTTGGGTTAAGTGAATATTATAAGGATGTAGTGAAAGTTAGGGTGAAACAAGAGGGATGATTTTGGTCAAATCCTCAATTTTTTTCTATTCCTTATAAGTATTACTACTGATATAAGAAGGAAAATCAACTAGGCTAAGAGCCTGTTTAGATTGGCTTATTTAGGTGCTTTTAAGCACTTTTGTTGTGTTTGGATAAAATAAAAAGTTGCTTTTAAGAACTTTTTTTTAATCCAAAATACGCCAAAAGTAATAAGTTAGAAATTCTAACTTATGATTTTTTAGCTTATAAGCCAAAAGTCATAAGTCCATTCAAACAAGCTTGAAATAGTCAAAGAAAATCAAGTAGCCTAAATAGTCAAATTATGATTACGCAAACCATTCATATTTACAACAACAACAACATACCCAGTGAAATCCACAATGTAGGGTCTGGGAGGGTAAAAATGTATGCAAACCATTCATATTTATTTATTTACAATATTTAGAAGAGAATAAGGTGTTGTACGAACACAACAATAATCAATTGTACAAGAAGTTATGCTAATTGTACTAGGCTTGGGTTCAGCTAATAAACTAATAGTACATAGACTTGGAGACTTGGACTCATTTAATTGGTTATTGAACTTATTGTCCATTTTCTATTTACACGTGTACTGCCATTATTTTGAGAGTCCGGAACCTAAATGAACCAAAAAAGGAAGAAATAAAACCAAAATGTCTCAAGAAAAAAAAAAGAGAAACCAAAGTACCTTAACGCAGTGCGTTAAAGGACTTAACTGTAACGGCTCAGTTAAGTTATTTAGCGCAGGAAATTCCCGCATAACAACCTTGTTTAACGTAGGAATTTCCTGCATTAAACAAACCATTAAAACTAGGGTAGAACCACCCTTTTCCACACTTCTCCATTCTTTCATCCCCTTCATTTTCACTCTTTTTCCATACTTTAGCCCCCCATAAGTCATGTCTCAAAATTCTGAAACATCGTTTTATGCCATAGAACCCCACGTTTGTATGTGCAGTGTATATTACCGGCTCAAAACATCAAGGACCTCAGGAAATCCGGGTCGTCATTTTTGGCGTTGTAAAGTGCCTGAAGTAAGTTTATTTTGCAACTTTTTATAGATTTTTTGTCACATTGTCTACCTATTCTACATTATAAAATTTATTTTTTATTTGTTATTTTATTAGGCAAATGGTGGGTGCACATATTTTCAGTGGGAAAATCAAGTTCCCGTGGATAAAACGGTGGTGGCGAAGTTTAAAAAGGCACCGGTTTTGATGGAGATACCTCGACTTCACGAAGCAATGTAGATACGGAGAAGTTTGATTTGCAGTGTCAACTTAGGGTAGCTCTAGAAAAATTGAACTTCTTGAGTTGTTGCTAAAAGAATCGGAAGAAAAAAAGTGATTTTTCAAGGATAATCTTAGAAACTCTCAACGCGAGACAAATGCTCTGAAAGAGAAACTGAAATTTTAGAGGATGATTTGTGGTCTCTTATCATTGTTTGTAACTTTGAAATGTTGCATTGTCGGTTACGTTTATTATTTCCTATGTATTTTGTTTTTATTTTAGTAGTTGCTCTTTTTATGTATTATGTCCTTACCCATTGCTTCGAATATGTCTCCTGGAAAGAAGAGTATTCGAAACTGTTAGAAAATAAAAATCTTCACCAAAATTCTTTTTATCCAGTTTTCCAGTTATTCAAGAATTAATGGATAGGCCTTTCAAGATATTTACCACAAACGTTAGATAGTGGAGTGTCATATTGTTGAGTAAACTAAGCAAGTGCTCCTAATGATGATAGTTGGGATCTAGACTACAATAAGTACGATGAAGATGAAGCAAGGGAAGTCAATGAAGAAGAGAAAGTAAGTAAAGAGGAAGATCAAAATGACGATGTCGTCCCAAAAAATGCCGAAACTTAATCATTGTATCTTACGAGACTTTATCATTGTTATGTCTTTATCCTTTTCTTTGTTTAAGATAAGTTATTTCTGAATTGCATCATTCATAAAAATCTCAAAATAATTAAATTGCATCATTCATAACAATCTCAAAACTTAAAGTACATCATTAATAACAAACCGAAACTACTTAAAATACATCATCAAAGAAAATACTTAAAATAGATTCATCAATTCATGCCTACTTAAAATAGATTCATCAATTCATGCCCATGACTAGATATTCCGCCACTGCGAGATGTGCCACCACCGTGAGATGTACCGTCACCACGAAAGATTCTTCCGCCATGTGTCACGACCAAACCGGAGGGCCGAGATGGGCACCCGTAACTACCCCCCTGAGCACCTCTCATCATAACTTCACAATCATATCTAGGTGAGCCACATGGCTAACTCGCAATTCCTATGCATCAATAATACAAATTCCAACGGACTAAGGCACTTTTATATCATCATCATCAACTACGCCCATACATATACATAAGCTGACAAGGCTATCAAAACAATAAACAAAATATGAGCCAACAAGGCTGAGAGATATCTAGTTATATAAAACTGTCTACGAGCCTCTACAAAGAGTATGTAACATCATAAAGACGAGACAGGACCCCGCCATGCCCATGTATGTACACAAAAGAATAGTACCAACGGCTGCAGCTCTGAATCGAATGGAGCTTCGCTACGCAATCTCTGATGAAGCAGCCTAAGGGTCAAGTCTGTCTCCCTGTCCACCTGCGGGCATGAACGCAGCGTCCACAAACAAAAAGACGTCAGTACGAACAATGTACTGAGTATGTAAGGCATAAGTAGTAACATGATAAAAACATGAAGGATAACATAAGTTAGAAGAGCTATTTATACCTCTTGAGACGTTCATCATACTTACTTACCCTTTCTCTAAAGAAGACCTCCTATACATATACATACACATATAATAATACCATACTCGACCATATAGGTTCAGTGTTATCCGTACCCGGCCATAATAAGGCTCGGTGTTATCTGTACCCAACTAATCAGTGGTGTGCACGCAATAGATATCATACCCGGCCATATAGGCTCGGTGTCACAACATAGCTTAATCTATATATATGAATACCTAAGTAAAAGCAACATTGTCATCCTCATCACTATACCTTTCCCTAAAAGACCAACTATTGTAGGATGAGATTAATGGTATCATAAGAGTATCAAGAATGAGGGCTGGGCGTTCGGTCGGTTCGGTTCGGTTTCCTAAATTCGGTTCGGTTTTTCGGTTTTCAGTTTGTAAAAAATGGGAATCGAAACCGAACCGAAATAACTTCAGTTCAGTTCGGTTTTTGCAATTTTGGTTCGGTTTATTTGGTTTAGATATGGAAACTTTCCCATAGCCACAAGTAGGCGTTTGGACAATTTCAAGCAATTTTTAACAAACATAAGCTAAAATTAGAGCAATGTTTTCTAAGCTCAGAGGAAACAGGAAACAATAACAGTACTAGTACATCTCAACAGGAGCAAAGCCGTCACATATAGAGAGACTAGAAAGAGACATACATACATACATACATATATATATATATATATATATATATATATATATATATATATAATGCAGTCACAACACAGACCATACATTAGCTAAAAGGGTTGTTGATTAGAGCTAAGACAAAATCATTGGCCTATCTAATTTTTTTTGCTTGGGTAGATATTAGATAGGGCTTTACTAATTGGGTTGGATATTTTATTTTGGGATTGGGATTTGGGCCTCTTTAGTTTATTATTTATGGGCAGAACCCCAATATACTATATATATATATATATAGTATATATATAATTTGGTTTTTCGGTTTAACTGAATTTAATTTTGCATAAACCGAAAACCGAACTGAATTGTTGAAATCTTATAAATTTAAACCGAACCGAACCGAAGTTAATTTCGGTTTCGGTTTTTCAGTTTATTTGGTCCGATTCGGTCAGTTTTTTCGGTTTGAACCGAAATATGCCCAGCCCTATCAAGAACTATAAACTTTAGCACTTCTAGGAATGGGGTTATCATGGAAGACATTGTGAATTTCATGTATAGGTGTACAACAATGGAATCATACCTTAAGAAAGAAGGGTTAGCCTTACATACCTTTATGTCTTCTTAACTACTTAACGTTCTTCTCCAAGCCCGAGAAATCTACATTCAAGAGGATTCATATCAAGGTTAGGTCTCAAAGACACTCTTAAGTTCAAACTAGTATAATTCGTGAGCTAGCGAAAAATTGGGCAGCATTCCCCCTTATTTCATCTACTTCTACCAAATTCCAACACAACTCCCAATCACCAATGACATTATTAACAATACCATAATTAAGAGACTTCATTCAATCCCTAAAATTCCCTTTCATAGTCAACCCATAACAATAACTACAACACAACACCATATGCGCTTGTATACAACACTTCCTCATTATCATTATTACCTTTCATAAGAAGATTGTACTCAAACTATTCCAACAATTTTAACCCAAGTTAATTTGCTACTCAAAATAACATCAAATCCATATTTGGACTTCCTCTTTTACGTTCTTCCCTCAATCAAGTTGTTCAACAACCAAGCATTCTTAATAACATGAAAATAGATGTGAAAACTTACCTTAACCACACAAGAGCAAGCTTTGGATCAACTATTCCAACCCTAACTTCAACACCAAAGAAATTCTTGGACTCTACAACCCTAGTGAGCCTTTCAACACTTGAATCCCTTGATTCTTGCCTTTTGATCTTTGATTTCACTTGAGTTTGGTTGGATATATTTGGAGGAAGGCTCTAAAGCTCTCAAAGACTTGGGAAATGTTGAAAATGAAATAAATGAGTAAGGGTCGGATATATATAACTTAAAAGGAATTTGGCTCGACCCGGATTTACGGTCAACTTTACGGACCGTAAAAATTATACGGTTCGTATAATCGAACCGTAAATCCTAACCAGTGATACGCCCCTTCATGGAAACAATTTATGGTGGGAGTCAGCCAAATATACTGTCCGTAAAAATTGTACGACCCATGTAATTGGACTGTAAATCTCAACCTGTGGTTCACCCTTTCTGGAACTAGTTTACAGTGGAGGTTAGCCAGATATACGGTCCATATATCTAACTGTAAAACCCACTTTTTCCTGAAAACAAATTCTCGTCGATTGTTCAACCTTTAATCCTTCCAATACCTGCTAAACATGAACTTAACCATTTATAACTATAAGATAAACTTGTCTAATCTCATTTAACCTTAATAACCCCTCGAATCCAAAACTAAAATCACTAACACGTGGCGAATCTCAATGTACAAAATCACGGGGTGTAACACCATGAGAGGTAGTTCCACGACAAGAAGTACTTTCACCACGACCCAGGGGACTCTTACGCTTATCATGACCAAAATCATTGCAAATTGAGCATTTTCGAGTGTATCTCCCCAATGGAACATTCATTTTATTGCGAATATGGGTGGTTGCTCGCTGGCGCAATTTACAGATAAATGCTTTGTTAGCGACCATTGCAAATGACTCTGGTGGCCAATAACTATCATCACCAAGTGGGTAGAACCGACTGGCATATGCTTTTGCATAATTTTTCACGGTATATTCTGAAGCCAGATATTGCTTTCCAATTGTCTATAAACACTTGAAGGCAGAAGTTTCCTGCGCTAAAGGAATTAATTGAGCCATTGCTGTTAAGTCCTTTAACACAGTGCGTTAAGGGTACTTTAGTATCACTTTTTTTTGTTGGTATTTTTCCACTTTTTTTTGGGTCATTTAGGTTCCAGGCTCTTATTTTGAAGAAAACCACGTGCACCACTTTATATGCAAAACAATTTTAGAGCCCAATTGGCTTAGCTTATAAGTTGTTTTTTTGGCTTTTTTGAATATTTGATTGGCCAACTTATAAGTCATTTTGTGCTTAAAATAAGTAAAAAACTAATTGGACCCATTTGACTTACTCTGAGCCAAACGGGCTCTTATTTGAGGTCGTGTTCTATTTGAGCTACATCTTTCTCTCGAGTCCGGAACCAAAATGGCCCCAAAAAAATATTTTGAACCAAAATACCCCAACAAAAAAAAAGTTACCAAAATGCCTTTAGCGCAGTAAATTACTGCGCTAAAGCACTTAATGGGGACGGCTCCGTTAAGTGCTATAGCGCAGTAATTTACTGCGCTATAGTGCCTCCTCTTTTTTTTTCGGCCCTTTTGGTTAACCCTTCTTCCATTACACTTTTTAACGTATTTTGACCATAGACTAATCATGCTTCGGGACCCCAAAACTTCGATATTTTATACAGAACCCTACTTATTTTTGTGCAATTAATAAGGTAGGATCAATACATCAAGGATAAGAAAATCTTCGGATGGCCGTTTTAGTGGTTGAAAAGTGCTCGAACGCCATTTTCATTTGAAGGCTTGGTGTCATTAGCTTTAAGTTCTTTACGAATATTTAAACTTGTTCATTAATAATTAATTTTTTTTAGTCAAAATGGCAGCATTCATACAAAAAAAAAATAAACTTAGTTAAATTGCATCATTCATTCATAACCTTGAGTAGATGAAAATACTTAACATACTAATTAATGAGAAAGCCAAACTTTTTAAACATAATCATCAAAGTAAGAAAAAAACTTAAAAAACATTCATCAATTAATGGCCTTGGGTTGATCTTCCGCCACCACCGCTGGATGTGCCACCACCACTAGAGGTACTTCCACCACGAAAGTTTCCTCCACCGCGAGATGTAGTTTGACCATCATGTCGTAAGGGACACTTGCGCTTATCATGACCAACATAATTGCAAAATGAGCATTTTCGAGTGTATCTCCCCGGTGGAACATCCATTTCATTATGAATGCGCGAGTATGCATTCTTTCTGAATTTACGGATAAATGCTTTATTTGCAACCATTGAAAATGGATCCGGTGGCCAATAACTCTCACTGCCAAGTGGGTAGAACCTTCCAGCATACGTTCTTGCATAATTTTCAACTGTATATTCCTCAGCCATGTACGAGGAGGCTTTCTTTCCCATTGTGATAAAACACTTGAAGGCATGAGAACATGACATGTGATATGATTGCCACTTGCCGCATGTGCATGTTCTTGGAATCTCACAAATTGTGTGGACGTTACCTTCTTTACCTTGGTGCACACTTGTTGTGAGTTCAAATATGCGCTCTGCAGGGTTGTACTCCATCCGGTCATGTTTCTGAGCCTTATATTTGTGGTACCCGAACAATTTTGACGGTTTTGGCATCCACCTTAGACCTTCTGTTGCATATGCTTTGGCCTCTTTTGATCTAGTGACGAACCGCTCCACAACCTGCTTAAATGTCATTCTCACCATTGTGGTGACGGGTAGTCCGCGTGCATATTTCAACAAGCCATTGAATGACTCAGAGCTATTTGTTGTCAGCATACCCCATCGCCTACCTTCAGCCTGGTATAATGTCCATTTGTCTTTATCAACTGCATTCAACCAGTGGAAGGCTTCCTCATTCGCCCGCCTAATAATGTCCATCTGCAGGTTAAACTTCTTCTCCTGATACTCTGTTGCAGCCGCCCATATCCAATTGCAAAGTGCTGGGATTCGATATGCCTCTTGGAAGTTTTCCTTCAAATGCCTTAAACAATAACGATGGTAGGAAAACAGTGGCTGCCACCCCTACAAATTGAACATATTGTGCAATGTGCCAGCATTTCTGTCTGATATCACACAGATTCCCATGCGATCCTTAATAACGTGTTGCCTTAAGTAGTCCAAAAACATACCCCACGTACTAATGCTCTCATTAGCTGCAATTGCAAAAGCTAGAGGGAATATAGCTCCATTTGCATCCATTCCAACTGCTATTAGCAGCTTTATGTCATACTTCCCGTACACATGTGTTCCATCTATTGATATTACAGGCCGACAATGAGCAAAACCATCAATGCATGGTTTGAAGGCCCAAAACACAAAAATCAAAAATATTACCGGGCACACCAGACTTCGATTTGAGCTTCCATTCAACAACAGTACCATGATTGAAGTGTTGTAGAGCCGCCATGTATCTCGGCAACTTCTTGAAAGATCCCTCCCAATTGCCGTAGACCATCTCATGTGCACGCCTATGCCCAAGATACGCCTTCCTTCTAGTAATAGTTTTGCTATATACTTTCAGGACGGCTGTAATACAATCTTTAATAGGGTACCTGAAAAAGTTGAAATATCAGCATATAGCAACGAGGAACATTATATTAACACCAAAAATAAAATGAACATAGGCGAAGGGGATACCTTGGGTTTTTTGGAATGTCGCCAACTAACACATGAGCAATCATATTGGTATCTAGATTGTAATGATCATCTGGGAGGTCACCCATATCACAAGTGTGCTTTGTGTAGAACTTTGAAATAGTCCACATCTTTTCAGCAGTTTCCTTACCCGGAGCATCCATTTGCAGCCTTGATATTTTCGCTTGCAGACCAATCGCCAAAGTTTTCGTGTGGAATCGTCAACTTTAAACTCCCTCATCCCCTGGATGCAATAAATCTTAACAGCCTTTTGCAATGATTTTTTCGAGCTGAAAATCATCCCTTTTTCAATATGAGCTTTTTGTTTTAAAAGATCCACTGGATTTTTTCACAAACTTCGCCGAATATGATCATCATCCCTAGTAAAGACAAAGGCATCTGGGCGATCTTGAAGATGATCAATATAGGGGATCTCATCAGAATGCCGCTGAATTGGCGTCGACTCTTGCTGTTGAAATTGACTTTGCGGTTGAACCGGAGTCGACTCTTGTTGTTCAAATGGTTGTTGTGAATTCAGTTCCTCCGCGTGTGCCAGACTGTCCATCATGTCTTGCAACAGTTCTACTTGATGTTGAGGATTAGTTCCAACCTCAATCTCATCGTCACTTTGCTCATCGTCACTTTCATCCGCATTAGGTATTTCCTCACTATCGCTGCATGATGTCACTATATAATTCGGATAATCCAGACCACCCATAGCAGGCCTTTGCCTATAATTCGGTGCAACCACCACATTCTCCCTACATAAGAAATTAGGGTGTTTTAACTACTACACATCAAATAACACTATTGATGTTAAAAAAAATAGACATACCGATAGTAATCAACTGCACCGAAACTTGAGGAAGGACCGTCGCTTTGAGTTGTTGGATAGGCTGAAGATGTTCCAACCTGATTCCTCCATCCCGATTGAGGAGACCGTCCGATATGATCTAAATCAGGTGTATAACCCCTAAATAATATAATCGACATCATTAGTAGCATTCAAGTGCCACTACACATAATAATAATAATAATAATAATAATATGGTAAAAAATGAATATTTACCACTGCCCATCAAATTGCTGACTTAAACTATCCAGAGGCATTTGGCTCGTCAAAATGCCTTCATAAGTACTCATGTCAGGGTAATTGTGTTGATAAGTAGGTTCCGCTTGAGTGACTTCGGCCTGAATTATAGACGGGGCTTCCCGACGAGGTCTATTTCGGGCTTCCTGAGGAGCCCTAGCCATGAATTCAAGTCGATTAATGGGCACCTTCTCTATATACATTTCAAGGACGTTTGAAGTTATGCATTGCCTATAATCATAAGGCGCCTTCAAATAATCAGTCAAAGAATCATCGTCGTGAATGTACCACTGTCCATAACTAGTTACACCTTGCGGCGTAAATGACACTGGATATTTTCCAATTATATTGAGATCAAAATCACTTCTACTAACTTGTAGTCTATTATACAAGGCTTGGAGTAGTTTTGAGAATTTTAAGTCAAGTGGAAACTTAACATGGTATTTTGGGGGAGAATCGTAGCGCAAATTATTTTTCTCGAATATAATTTGTCCGTCCCAGAATAAAGAAACTCTAATTCTTGGAACATCTGCCATATTTTGAATAATTGAGGAGGAATACAAAATGCGAAAACTAGTTGAAACTTAGAATTTTATGCTTTACGAACTCGGTATTAATAGGATTCGAAGTTTGAATATAGAACCAATGCATGCATGCAATTACAGTGTCTTGCAGTGTTACATCAAATCAAATAACTGTATAAAGTGTTGCATAACGCATGAAATAAGTGCGTTATGCAGAATAGCGCAGTAAATTACGGCGTTATTCTGTTACCGAAACCTCACAACGCAGTAAAATAATGCGTTATGTCAGAATAACGCACTAATTTAATGAGTTATACTACTATAACGCAGTATTTTACAGCGCTATGCCGCCACATCGTATAGTCACCTCAACTGTTAAACAAAAAAAGGTCATGATTCGAATCAAACTTTATATAACGTAATTTGACGAATAACTTACCAACACAACATTCCACACAAAATTGAGTTACGATGTCATTTTTTGACCAATTTAGAGATATTAATCGTGTTATATCGTTCACTCCAGCTGTTATATCCCGTGTTTTCACACGTTTGGAAAAAAAAAACTTGAATTATATTGGATTCTTGAGATATAAGGTCAAATTTGATATTTTGTGGAACATAGGAGTTATGCATGAAAGAATAGAATCATGAAAGTGTGGGACAAGGTTAAGGGCAATTTTGGAATTTTGGAAATTAGTTTCGGGAATTACAAAATATGATTCACAAGTTTTTGGGCTCAAAAATTGAATTGAAAGTGAGGCCCAAAAAGGGGTGCATGGCCGGCCACTTTAGGCCTTGGTCCAAGCCCATTTTAGTTGGTCATGTGCTTGGTCATGTGACCAAGCACTTCAACTACATATACCATAGAAGACTTAAGAAATTAAAAGATAAGAACAACAAAAAAAATAGAAGAAGAGAAAGAAGAGGTTTCGGGTTTGCCTTGGTAATTTGGCTAGCAAAAATATTGCTCCAAAAATTTATTTCTTGTTGATTTCCTACTAAGTTAAGGTTCCTTTGTAACTTGGTAGAGTTGGTTTGGAGTGGGGAGCATTAGAATCACCAAAGTGATTACATCTCCAAGTGAAGAAGACTTGAAGAAAAGGTAAGAATTTCTACCTTTTTATTGTGTTATGAAGTTTTGATTGTGTTGTAGTATGTAGAAATGTGTTGATTATATGGAAAAATGGAAGTTTGCAAAGTGGGTTTGGAAATTTGAGATATGGCCGTGTATATGCATGCATTATATGCTAATGAAGAATTGAAATTATGTTGTATTCTAGTTGTAAGTATGGTGGAATTCATATTGGGATTGAAAGATTGAATGATTTAGTTGAAGTTGCCAAAATAAGCATATGGCCGTATAGTATGTTGGAATTGGGATAGAAATGAATTAAGTTGTTTAGTGTGTTAAAGTGTTATTGTGATGCTTGATATGTAAATAAAGTTAGAATGATATAAGTTTGTATTGAATTGGAATGTAGAAACTTATGTCGTTTTAGTATGATTTTCCGAGACATTAAGGAAATGAAGTTGTTTGGTTGTTAATTGTGATGATCATTGATGAATTTGGAAGTTGGAAACATGTTATGAAGTTGTATGCCAAAGATTTGGTGTTTTGCATAAGTTATGACTTTGACGGAAAGTTGTATATTATGTATATCGAGTGTATAACTTGAGGAAAACGATATGAAATGTTTCTAGAACTATATGGTGATGATCTTAATTGTTGATGAATGTGAAATTATTGATATTAGTTGAAAGTTGGGTTGAAATGAAGATTATGTCAACTTGTTAGAAAAGATGACTAGTTGAAGGATATTTATGTTTTTAATGATTCATTGTTGATATTGATGTTGTCGTTTGGGTTGTTGTTGATGATTTCTAGCCGAGTTGAATTCTCGGGGTGCCATATGTATAGGGGAAGTGCTGCCGAAATTTCGGTAGCCAAATATGCACTAAGTTGAAACTTTGGTATTCATAGCTTACAATTGGTAAACTTGACCAATTGCAGTTTTTCGACGAAACGGGAAGTGAGTTTGGAAAGGTGTAAGGAGCGTGAAAGGTATGTAAAACAACCCCAATTCTTCCCTTGGCATGCCCTTAGTGTGTTAGGGTCGGATCCGGGCCTCGAAAGACTTCTTGGCCCTCGGAATCCGCAAGAGAAAATTTCAGTTTTTCCTTCAATAGAATTGAACTACTTTGGTACACTTTTCTTGAAATAATGCAACTTTGCTCCAAATTACTTGGAAAGTCATAGAATGCTTGTAGAACCTTCTTAGTTGATACCATAAGCTTAGAGGGCATAATTTGAGCCCGTCGCCTTATTTGTCCCGAGGCGGGCCCACTATTCCCGGTTTTGCCCTTAATGTATTAAAGCTTTCTTTTTAAGCAATTTTTGAAAGAAATGTTTTGATTACCCTACTAATCGCCTAACGAACATTGATTTAAATATTCTATTAAATCTTATAAGTTATTTTGATACCCGGAATGACTTCGGGAAAGTTATACTTCTGTAATTTATTATGATATCCGAAATGCATTTATTATGATCCCGTCCAACTCCATTGGATCTGTTTGGCTTTGATACGCTTCATCGAGTCTTTGAAAACATTTATGATATTTTTAGATTGCATTAGTTCCTCACTACTCCATTCGTGGATGTCCCAATGTTTCCCACACTGAGCCCGGGCCAGGATATGTTGTCAAGCGTGATTCTCTGCATTGTTCGCCGCGCCCCGATGTGAGGGGGCAGGTATACGCGTACATGGGTCTGTGGAGTATGATGTGCCATGTCCGCCTATTCTGATCTGATCTGTTATGGCCATTTTGATATGACATTTTATGATACGGGGCCACGCCCCTTTTTCTGATTCCTCTGTATTGTGGCACCAGCGTCGGGAGGGTGGCCACGTTCTGTCTGCTGAGTCCCGTGGCAGGGACCGGATATGATATGACATATGTTTCTGTACACACTCTGTCTGTTTTGGAAATATGCATTTGACACTCTGGATTTTGTACTCATTTTCTGAAATCATTATGGTTTGACTTCCGTGATTCCGCTTTACATATTCAGTACATATTTCGTACTGACCCCCTTTCTTCGGGGGGCTGCGTTTTCATGCCGCGCAGGTACAGACGACAGGTTCGCTGATCCATCTGTTTAGGATCCCACTTCTGCTATTTTGGGGCGCTCTCTTCTTCAGAGCCCAATTTTTGGTACAGTCTGTCACTGCTATCTGGATATGTACTTTGTTCTGGGTATGACGGGGCCCTATCCCGTCTTATGATTATGTTATGTTCTGTAGAGGTCTGTGGATATATCTGTGTGGGTTCTGTACATATGTTTGGGATACTTGGTTCTATGATGGCCTTATCGGCCTATGTGTGCCAAGTCTGCTTCTTATGCTAAATTCTGTAGCTTCCACTAATATTATTATTATATTATTTTGTTAATATGCTAATTTGGGTATCGGGTACGTATAGGTGCCCAGCTAGGGCACTGGTCGCGGCCCACGGGGTTGGGTCGTGACACCAGCAAACATCTTTGAAGCAATGGGTAGGACCTGAGAACTAGGTGATGATGATTTTCATTACTCAAATAACCCTAACGACAGATTTAATCGAGAATACAATAATAAAATGAGAGAGGAGTGAGATTGGCGTGTTAGGGAAGCTGAAGCACCGGAGCACAAGTTAGCGTCAGTAGGGCCTAAACGCCCAAAAAAACGTGCTATGTCAATGTCTCGCGGAACTCCACAAGAGTTTAATTTGGCTCTTAATCGTTTTCGTGAAGAGAACAATCGGATGCAAATACGTTACCACAGGGTAGAATATGGTATACATGGTAGCACAAGATTTAGATCCAAGTGGGATTCGGACTGTGAAATGTCCGATGAAAATTAATATTTTTCTTACAATGAGGTAAGTAGGTAGGGTCATAAAGACCCTCCCCCAGGGTACTTAGGGGTTTGCAACTATATAAGTAGCCTTTTCTTTTGTTATTAGACTACACCATATTCAATGTCGAGTAGTAGAAACTCACCTTGGTCTTTATTCCTTCCAAAAGAACCAAATAGCAATGATGATGAGAGTTCAAATCATAGCAGTTTTTCGAGCGATACCAGTGATTTCAAACTAGATGAGCTAAATCCCCACCTTCTTATAAAGCGTAATGATGATTTCTGCAGTGTGAAATATTCAGATCCGCAGGAATATTATTGCGGTTTACTCCGAGAATGGTCACATCGGCTTGCTGAATCAGAACGTCTTGTTCGTGACTTGGAAAATCTCAACGCTCCAATCCCAACAAGGTACTCCTTAACCATACCTCAAGTAGGTCCAGAAACTTGCGAGCTTGCCTTGCAAAGGATTAGAAAAGAAAACAACAGAATGCTGGCAAGACGATGTAGATTTTACATGCTACAGTTGGCCGAAGAACAAGCATCATCAACCGGTAGAGAACTATCTGCTACTGAAAAAAGATGTGTCTTAAGAAACCGCCAATATTTTTCTGAGGACGATATTGAGGACTTGTACTCTGATGATGATTACGAATGTTGTGATTTTAGTTTTTAGTTAAATTTATGTTTAAAAAGTTTGGCTTTCTCATTAATTAGTATGTTAAGTATTTTCATCTACTCAAGGTTATGAATGAATGATGCAATTTAATTAAGTTTATTTTCTTTTTGTATGAATGCTGCCATTTTGGCTAAAAAAAAAATTAATTATTAATGAACAAGTTTAAATATTCGTAAAGAACTTAAAACTAATGACACCAAGCCTTCAAACGAAAATGGCGTTCGAGCACTTTTCAACCACTAAAACGGCTATCCGAAGATTTTCTTATCCTTGATTTATTGATCCTACCTTATTAATCGCACAAAAATAAGTAGGGTTCTATATAAAATATCGAAATTTCGGGGTCCTGAAACATGATTAGTCTATGTTCAAAATACGTTAAAAAGGGGTAATGGAAGAAGGGTTAACCAAAAGGGCCGGAAAAAAAAGAGGAGGCACTATAGCAGTAATTTACTGCGCTATAGCACTTAACGGAGCCGTCCCCGTTAAGTGCGTTGGCGCAGTAATTTACTGCGGTAAAGGCATTTTGGTAACTTTTTTTTTATGGGGATATTTTAGTTCAAAATGCTTTTTTTGGCCATTTTGGTTACGGACTCTCTTTCTCTCTACCCCTCCAAACCCTAGATCATTCAACAAAGAGCAAAAAGGAAACGGACCAGATGACGCAGAATAAGAAGAGCAAGTATCACTATATTCTCCTCCCTTGATCAAGAAACGGACCAGAAAAAAGGGATAATTTCTCATCCCTTGATCAGATTTGCTCTTCCTCTTGCATTTTGGGTAAGAGCCAACAATAGAGAGAAAGAGGCCGAAGTCAGAAAATATTAGGTACTCAATTAGAAAAAAATTGTTCTTCCTCCTTGGGAAACTGACTTCAAAAGATGTTTTTTTTTTCCTAACTTCTTATTTTTTGCCTAATGAATGGTGGAAAATTTCGAATTCTGCTGTTAAATGCTCGAATTCTAACCCCGTCCTGTGTCTTTACTTGGTCCGACCAAAACCCAATTACACATTTTCTCTTTTTTCACCTTTTTCTTCTTTTTTCTTTTTTCTTGTATGGTAATTTGTTTGGAACATAGGCAAAACGGGTGAGTTTTGAAAAATACTGTTGATTCGTGCATGATGGAGTACTACAATGTCATTTTGAACTACTTTTTTTTGAATATAGCATCATGGTTCTCTTTTACGTTTTCGTTTACAAGACTATAGTGTTTAGTCTATGTATTGAGCTTCACGTCTCACTAACATTCTCAGCTTTACATTTGCAGGATTTCTCTAAAAAGTCAAAAAAATCAATGTGAATGTAGAAATATAGAAGATCTAATGATAGATCGTTACTCTATTTCCCAGGATGTCTCTCGAGTTGGCTTGATTCCATCGGTGTTCTACAGTTTGCGGTAAGCTTGGATGATATTCCTTTAATCTTTCCTTTTTAAGCCTATTGTTTTTTCTCCTTTAGCATATACATGTGACTTTTTTTTTTTCAACTCATGTATACATGCTGAGATTTTTGTTGGTTGGTTGTCTTCTGATAAGTTTTCTATTGTCTTAACATATTTAATTTCCCAGCATTAATAAAGGTGTATAACCTTTATTAATGCTACTGTCATCAGTCAACTGTTGGAATTGCATGTTGTTTCTCCTTGGTTTTGGTGAAAATCTTGATACACAAGTGACCTTTTCAAGAATCCTCCAGAATTGGTCTAGGCAAATTTGGTTGAAGGTAACACGCATTGTGGTTGGTTCTCATTTTTTTTAAACATCTTTTGTTTGGTAGGATATTGAATTTCATTTGATGCTGAGTTGTTGCCTGGTGACTTAATTAGTGTTAACTACTTACCAATTACGGGATGTGGAAACTTGATAATTGAGAAAATAAGGTTGTTTGCTAATATCAGGACAGTGACAATTGTTTTCCCAGCTTGAAATTAGCAGGCCTATCTTCATTTTATTTCCTTGATTCTTTTTTATTTTGTCCGAATATTTAATTAAACTTGAAAATTCAATAAATGGACCGGATTGAGGAATTTCCAATTGATTAAAAAATGATACTAAAAATGCTGTCCAGGACAAAGAGAATATGAAGGGTTTACATTTTGCTTTTTGGATTATATTTCTGGTTGGTAGATGAGTAGCATTGAGGATTCATTCTGTTCTGCCGGGTGAAAGTCAGTTACAGCTGATGTTGTTTTCTTTTTCTGTTTGACATGCCTTCCGTACATCAAATTGCATAAGGTAATTAGTGAACGTTAAATGGAACAAGAGAAGCTAGAAATTTTTTGATGCCTTTTTGTGGTGGTGGTTTTTTTTGGGCGGGGTGAGGGAGGTTTGCTAAGTTGGAAGTTCTGTAATTGAGGCTCTACTACTCCTTAGCCATTTCATCTATCCAATGATTATATTGTGGTGATAGCCCTATCCAAATACTCGATTTCGCTAAAATTCTGAGGTTATTAACCAACAATACTAATTTGTTGTAGTTTCTAAGGCTTGGTAATCATCCATCTTGTGAGGAGACTGGTGGAGCAGTATAGGGAGAGGAAGAGGGACTTACACATGGTATTCATCGACCTAGAAAAGGCTTACGACAAAGTTCCAAGAGAGATCCTATGGAGATGCTTGGAGGCTAAAGGTGTACCTGTGGCGTACATTAGGGTGATCAAGGACATGTATGAGGGAGCCAAAACCAGGGTAAGGACAGTAGGAGGAGACTCAGAGCACTTTCCAGTTGTGATGGGGTTGCATCAAGGATAAGCTCTTAGTCCGTTTTTATTTTCCTTGGTGATGGATGGATTGACGCGGCAAATTCAAGGTGAGGTGCCATGGTGTATGCTTTTCGCGGATGACATAGTCCTGATCGACGAGACTCGTAGCGGAGTTAACGCTAAGCTGGAGGATTGGAAACAAACTCTGGAGTCTAAAGGGTTTAAGTTGAGTAGGACCAAGACAGAGTACTTAGAGTGTAAGTTTAGTGAAGCACCTCAAGAGGCTGGCTTGGAAGTGAGGCTTGGTACCCAAGCCATCCAGAAGAAAAGTAGTTTCAAGTATCTTGGGTCTATTATGCAAGGCAGCGGGGAGATTGACGATGCTGTCACACATCGTATTGGGGCAGGGTGGATGAAATGGAGGCTTGCTTCCGGAGTGCTATGTGACAAGAAGGTGCCACCACAACTTAAGGGCAAGTTCTACAAAGTGGTGGTTAGACCGACTATGTTGTATGGGACAGAGTGTTGGCCAGTTAAGATTTTTCACGTTCAAAAGATGAAAGTTGCTGAGATGAGAATGTTGAGATGGATGTGTGGCCACACCAGGAGTGACAGGATTAGGAATGAGGATATTCGGGACAAGGTGGGAGTGGCCTCGGTGGAAGACAAGATGCGAGAAGCGAGATTGAGATGGTTTGGACATGTGAAGAGGAGAAACACAGATGCCCCAGTGCGGAGGTGTGAGAGGTTGGCCATGGATGGTTTCAGACGAGGTAGGGGTAGGCCAAAGAAGTATTGGGGAGAGGTAATTAGACACGACATGGCGCAGTTACAGCTTACCGAGGACATGATCTTAGATAGGAGGGTTTGGAGGACCCACATTAGGGTAGAAGGCTAGTAGATAATCTCATTATCCTGTCTTATTAGTAGTCGCATTATCGTAGTATAATTTCTTGTTCTCTGATTTATGCTATTATCTGTTATTTCTTGTGCTTTGATTATTCTATGTTATCTGTGTCACTTGCGTTACTTCATTTCCATATCGCTTTCAATCTCTTAGCCTTATCTGACCTCTTTTTATGTTTTTTTATTGAACCGAGGGTCTTTCGGAAACAGCCGTCCTACCTTGGTAGGAGTAAGGTCTGCGTACACTATACCCTCTCCAGACCCCACGTTGTGGGATTTCACTGGGTTGTTGTTGTTGTTGTTCTAAGGCTTGGTAATATTTGTAAATAGAAAGAAAGTCGGATTTTCCATTTGCCACTTGATGGTATGTTAATGTGTTTGAGGCTTGATCATTTTGTTATCTTTGAATTTTAAGATAAACTGCCTTTCTTAATACTCTCATATACTGAATTTTCCGGGCTTGGTCTACTGTTCTTATGTAATAGTTGGATATATGTAGCTGTGTTTCAAGATGCAACAGATCTGGAGCTAAAATTTCATATTAGGAGAATTAGTTCAGGTTGAATCTTAGGGAATATATCTAGGTTTTACGTTCTGCCTGATATTCATAAGTTTGTGAAATTTATGTAAAGCAGTAGGAGTTGTTGTTGATATAAGTTGTATTCTAAGTTCCTTGGCATATGATACTTTCTAACTTCTATGTCATTGTTATCTTACAAAGTGCTTGCTCACAGATAAAAGATCGAAAGCCCATGAGAGGTACATGGAGCAATAAAAACAACGCGCAAGGGCTATTTCAGGTACTTCTAAGGGCAATCTACTTTAATCTTTTTGTTGTGGCAGCACATATTGCAGTATTTTTATGCTAAATTAATTTGGATGTTTAACTCTGGAAGTAAGATTGACTCAAACTAGTACTGAATCATCTGTGTGAGGTGTCTCCTACATTTTCGGCACTTCATTAAAGCATTCATGCTGACGACCCCTTGGGAAATCTATTACTCAACTTCATACCAACCGCTTAAGATGCCTTGTCTCCTCTCATTCTGTTCCAACAGAGGTGAGTGAGTAATGACAATTGTCTTTTTGAAATGAATTTATATACCTTTACTCTTCCCTTTATGCTGATACTATCTTTATTCTTACAAAGTTCCACATGTTGCTGAGCTTTTACTCTGAGTGTGTGATAAATCAATAAAAGTCAGTTTTGGTTATAGTGATACTCAGCGACAGGTTGAAAAGCTCTGAATGGTTGAAAGTATGTGAAGTTATCTACAAATGATAGAGAACAACCTTTGAGGTCGAGCAACTTGCTTAAAGAAAGTTGTATCTTATAAGGTGAGTTGTCATGGAGGTACTCCCAACAAGAGAACTTATCTTAGAGAAATTTAATTGAAAAGATTCACCAAGATGTATTTTCACATTATGCAGACTGCAGTAAAATATGCAGCTTTTGTAAAGTGCTTGAGCAAGAGGAAAAAGAATAGTAAAAGTTGTACAATTATGAATCTGGCTGAGTCTGGTGGGGCTCTAGAGCTTCATATTAATGTCATGAATTTACCATATGTATTTTCTGAGGATGCAGGAAGATGATTAACTGGAGAGTTTCAATGATCTTGGATTGACCGTGTCTAAGATCTGTGTATTAGATGAGCAGTTTTATTAGTCATTTTTTATGTTATTTTATTTTGATATGTGGAATGCCTATACTGTTTATAGAGGCATTCTTTAGTGTAAACTGAAGTACTTTATGGACATACTTCAGCAATAATGTAACTGCAGATGTGTATATCTGTTTGGTTGTGTCTTCCGCAAGTATGTTAATTTTGAAGGTTCTCTCCTTAGTGTTTTCTTTCCCTTTTTTTTTTTAAAAAAAAAATATTATTTTACTGCGATCCTTCACTGCCATATGATCATACGCCACATCTAAATATTGACTATATCTTGAAAATGTAAAATGTAAGCACGGGCCATGCCCATCCAGTTCCTTATCGTAAACCATTAACATCAATTACTACTTAATTTCATTAATGATACTTATTGCACATCATTATCCATTTTCTAATGTAGAAATTAATAAATATATACATTATTTATGGTGAGGTTAACGGGTGAAGGTTCGTAGATTGTTTGGCTCAAAAACAAGCTTATCCAACTTTGAATATTCAGGGATTGCTTTTTACAGGTGAGTACATGAATGGACTCAAGTTACTCAAAAACAATCATGTGTTCATGCTCTCTTCAATCACTAAGTTTGATACGAGAGGTTTGCTGCTTCTATTCTCAAGCATTTCATTTTTTGCGATTTCTGGTAAAAATTAAGTCTTTTCACATGTATTAACTGTTTTGAAATGTGTATGCATGTCTATTTGCATTTTCAGAAAGCATATTTGTTTACTCGTCCAACCCAACAGTACAGTTGAATTTGTATATGTAGTTTATGAACACGCAAATCGAGAAGCCCAAATTGACAAGATAATAAATAGTAATTAACGTAGAAAGCTAAGAAAGATGATTCAATAGTAATGAAAACAAGGCAAGCCTGGGTTCTGGTGACACCGTGAGCTTAAGTCACCAGAGAGGTCTCTTGGCTGAGTTTGGAGGCACAATAAAGAACAAAAAATCTTAGTGAAATTGCTAAGTGTTCTCGTTATGCTTGTTTGCTTGCGGAAATCAAAATGTGTTACAAATGAGCATAGAGCGACATATTTATAGCTAACATGTGAAGGACGTAATTACAAATCATGCCATATTAATGACGAATGCCCTTAATGTAACGCCCCAAACCCGATCCTGGCGCAATAGGCATCCGATGCCATGAACAAAATGGAAACACCTTACAAAATCGATAAACATCTAATCTCTTTTGATAATCTTTCACCATTTATTTAAAACAGTTATTTATGGCTAATTGAAAGCATACTCGTAAAAATTAGCAGAATTTTAATAGAAATAAGATGTCACAAGACGTCGCAGATGCCCAACAAGTCCTACGAGACTTTCAACATCTACACACATTCTGATAATTATCTATGGAGCTTCTAGGATAAATAAAGGTCTCACTTCGGGATGCAACCTAGAAACTAAAACTATAAAACTAGATAGATGGGGTGTCCCTCAAACAAGTGTGTGGGCTCAATAATGAGTCTGGAAAGCAGCAAGTTCTCCTTCTCCGTACGCGTATCACGAACCTGCTCTTCCTCGTTACCTAACATACCATAAAAAACAATAATGGTATGCTTGAATACTGGGTACTCAGTGAGTGTCTAAGGGACAATATGTTATAACCCGTATTTTGTACATTCGGATATTTCGAGGAAGTCGTGGTAAGTTAAGGGTAAGACTATTTTCCAAAATTATTTTAATATACAAGTTGTTTATTAGTATGGAAATATCGAGAAAGGCTAAGGGTAAAAAGGGAAATTCACAAAGTAGTTCATGGTAATATTGTGGAAGGCTAGGGGCAAAATGGGAATTTAAAAAAAATGGTCATGAAGTCACTATGGCCGTGTGGCATGTGTGGGAGTATGTGTCCACATTTTTATTTGATGGAGCTAATTATGTATATGGACCAAAGCTTACATAGCAAGACATTATTCATCCTTGTTTTAATTTAAGAAACTTCAAGAAAGAGGGCATGTGTCCACTTGGTATTGGAAGGAGCTATATATATATATATATATATATATATATATATATATATATATATATATATATATATATATATATATATATATATATGTGGAGAGATGACTAAAGCAAGACAAGTTATTCATTCCAACTCAAGGAAACTTCAAGAAAAATTGAAGAACCATTCGGCCCATAGCTAGCCAAATTTGGCTCCATGAAAAGTTGATCAAAAAATTATTTCTTCTAGTATTCCAACTAATTGGAAGGTCCTCTATAATGTGGAGTAGTAGTTGGAGCAAGCAAACCATTCATTCTTGCAAGGCACAACTCTAGCCAAGTTGAAGAGCTAAGTGGAAAAGGTAAGGTTTAATCCTCTTTTATATGTTATGGATGATTTATGCATGTTGTTGGGTTTAGAAATGGATGAAATTCTTGAAACTAGGCGTGTTGATGTTGTAGCCGTGAGTGGGCTGTTTTGTGTAGAAGGAATGAATTAAATTTACTTAGTATCTTGGTTGTTGTGTTGTGGATTCTATGATGTTAAATAAAGATTTAATGGTTTGAAAAGAAGTGGAAATCGTTTGTGGATTATTGAAGAAGTTAATGTGATATTAGTATGATTCCTTATATTTGTATGAATGAATTTGTTAATGTGTGGGTTGTGGATATAACTCATGAATTTGGAAGCAAGAGATGTGTTTGGAAGATTGTAAGTTGGGTTGTTGTGATTGTATTGAATATAAGAAAAATGTCGTTGGATTATGTAAAAGAAGTTACTAATGTTAGAATGTATTTTGGATTAATTGATGAAGTTGTTAGTGTGTAGATTGTTGGTGTAGTTCATGAACTTGGAAGAGAAGAAATGTGTTGTTATTATTCTTGTTGAATTTGGAAGGCTTCGGGTGAAGTGGTATGTTGGTTGGGTTGTTTGAACATTATGTGAATTGTTTGAAAGTTCTTGAACCATGTTAGAATATATTTTGGATTGATTGTTGAAGTTGTTAGTATGATTGTTGGTATTGTTGTTGATAATTTGGCCGAGTTGAATTCTCGGATTGTTGTTGATAAATTGACCGAGTTAGATTCTCGGGGATGGTTGTATTTACAGGGGAGATGCTGCCGAAATTTCGGCAGATTATAAATGAATTTGTTTGAAAGACTAAGATAAGTATGTGATGATGAGTCTAATGATTGTATAAATTCTCTTGAATGTAGACTAGCGTGCTTGGACAATTAAGCATAGCTAATAGGACATGAGACAGGTATGTAAGGCTTACCCTTTCTTTCTTTTGGCATGATCCATGTGAAACAAGCAGATAAAGTATATGTATGATTTCAAAGAAACTCCTATTCTTAGAGCCACTAGGATGACTAATGTTCTTGACTTCCGAAAACTGTTTTGCTATGTCTTGATATGTGTGTCTGATTCCGAAAGTTCTATTTTGATTTGATCCATAACGATGTTCGAGAGGCATTTGATATGGCTATTGTTCTGATTTTCCAAAAACAGCTTCTGAAATGTTCAAAGAGGTTTCTGTAGTAAAATGTTCCTAACTTTCGTATACTAACTCGGATTGACTTGAAACGTGTTTATGAACCTCAAGTGTCGATCTATGTACTTATCCATTGAGTCTTGAAATTTGTTTTAAATGCATATAGTTTCTCACGACTCTGCTCGTGCATGCCTTAATGTATCCTCCACTACGTTCCGGGCCAGGGTATGTTCTCGTGCGTACTCCACTGCATTGTTCACCGCGTCCCTCTCACTTGCGGGCCGGGGCATGTTATATATGATATGATGACATGATGATATGATGACGGGGTGGTGGCCAGGATGACATATGATGACTCTATTCACCGCGTCCCGCAATAGAGGGCCGGGGCACGTTACATGCATATATGATACATGACATTGACATACATGATTTCATTCACCGCGTCCCTCAATAGAGGGCCGGGGCACGTTATATGCATATATGATATATGGTGATGACATACATGATTTCATTCACCGCGTCCCTCAATGGAGGGCCGGGGCACGTTATATGATATATGATATACGATGATGGCATACATGATTTTCATTTCAAAAGGCAAGGGCTTTGATGTTTTAAAATTTCATACTTGATTCTGGTAAATCTTTATTTCAGCTATGATTCTCTTTTCTGTATTCCATGCCTTACATGCTCAGTACATATTCCGTACTGACCCCCTTTCTTCGGGGGCTACGTTTCATGTCACGCAGGTACACCCAGATGAGTAAAGGACATTGCTAGAAGATGCTTCAGCTGGATTGGCGAGCTCCACTTCCTTTCGGAGTGTTGCCGAGTCAGAGTACATATGTTATGATTTCTGATTAATGTTAGAGACTTTGCAGACAGAGTCGTGGGTATAGAGTGTCAGTTTTGTGAGCGGCTCCGTCAGCCGATGTGTCACTTTGTCTTATGTTATAAATTCCATATGATTACAACTTTTACTTGATTTGAGAATGATGAAAAGAAAGTTTCTGAAAGCTTTACTATGTATTTCGTTCTTGTTTGATTCAAGGAGTCCAAAGGATTATGTATGTAATAAGAGTCAGAGGGTTCGCTCGACCCTAAGGAAGGGTCGGGTGCCCATCACACCCTAGCGAGATTAGGGTGTGACAAAGTGGTATCAGAGCAGGTTGTCCTAGGGGTTGTCTGCAAAGTCGTGTCCAGCAGAGTCCTGTTTATGGGTGTGAAGCCGGCCACATTTATCAACAGGAGGCTGCGGGGCATCTAGGGATTGTTGACTTTCTTTCTGTCTTAGATCGTGCGATAGAGCCAAATCATAGGAAAATGAAATTCTTTATATAAGCCTTACATACGACGGAAGGAGGTAAGTGATGATATGGAAAGTTGTAGAAGTAAGCCTTGATATATTTGTTCTGTTACCTGAAACTGGAAGCTCTGGATGGCTGGAATGTGTCATATAACCGTATGTTCTGTGAGGTATTGTCGATATTTGCTGCGTATAGATATTGAATAGTAAGAATGGTAAAAGAGATTCTGCCGAAATTGTTAATCAAGTTATTTAGTTAGGTACGCCTAACAGGAAGAAGCGTGGAAAGGAAATATCGTAAACAAACGATAAGTGGGATGTGATATTTTAGAGGAGCTACGGATTTGGGCATGGCGTGAAAAATAACAGCGAGAAAGACGATTAGCAGTCCAGAGGATTAAAATGGATAACATTCGAGGTTTAGTAGGAGTAAGGTCTGTTGGAGGATTTAGAGAAAGTCGACAATCAGTTTTGCTATAGATTATTATACAAGAATGGTGAGTGGGAATCCTAACAGACTGATACCCGAGTACTTACAAGTAACGGCGACGAAGGTATATTTGTTACCATCGGGAATCTGGGAATCTAGGACGAAAGGAAGTTAGACACGAAAGTGAAAGGTCAATATTGAGGATTAAAAAAGGTAAAATAGTAATTATAAAGGGAAAGACGTGTTACGAGAATGTCTCGGAATCTGTAAGACTTCGACTTGCTCCAGATCATGTGATAAAGGTCATGCGAGGGAGTGGACGCGATTATATCAGCATTAAGGCACCAGATTCCATCGAAGTTTCTAGGTTAAGCTTGCTAAGGTGGGAGAAATCTCAGGATGGGTGACCCCCTGGGAAGTGCGCAAGGAATTCTATAGATTTAGACATAAGAGACAAATGAGAAGTTAGAGTAGCCTAAGGGAAACTAGAGTATATGGGATGGTTGGAGACCATAAGAGGCCGCGTAGGACGAGGCAAACTAGCCTGGTGATGAGACAAAAAGTGCATCCCAACTCTGGAATTAGGATAGGCTTGAATAGCGTTTGGAAGTATTTTGTAGGCAAGTTGGTAGTAAATATATATATATATATATATATATATATATATATATATATATATATATATATATATATATATATATGAATGCGTACGATATCCCACATGTGAATGTATTGGTGGGCATGTGATGTGTGTCCCAACGACCGGTGCTGCGGTATGGAAGGCCTCAATCGAGCAAGGGTACCGAAGTTCAAGTAATAAGAAAAGATATGGTACAAGTATTATAAGGTAAGCTGATGTTATTTTCACTACGGGTTAAGATTGGAAAGTTCTAATACAACGATATTTGAAAAAGAAAGAGAGTGAGTAGATGGAAGATAAAGAGATCAAAGTGTCGGAAAAAGGTGAAAGGTAAGAAACCTCAGTGAGTGAAGTTCCCGAGAGAAACTACCGGCAAAGCACGAGACTATTTGGGTAAGAACTTAAAGTAGGCATGTGAAGAGGATAAAGTGTGGTAATATGGAACAAAAGAGGAATGTGTGAGATTCGAGAACCAATTTCAATAAGTGGGACTGAAGGAATAGTGACTGCGACAAGGAATGTAACGTAAGAGAAAAGAATGATTAAGCCTTGTGACGATGTTAGAAGATTCCGGCCCTTGAAAGGTATATAAAGGAATAAAATGTGCAGCTATATTAATGTGGTTGCCTCGGACATGGCAATGCTTTCTTGAAAGGATGACTTGGGAATAAGACGGATTTGCGCGTTTAAGGTAAAATTTCATGAACTTCAGAGCCGATGCCACAAATGGCAAAAGAAGAAAAGTGTTCGAGGAGGAAGGAACCTAAGGAAGGTTAAGGATGAAAGTAGGGAAAAGTATACAAATGGGTTGGTCGAAGGAAGAGGAGAGCGTTTAGGCGCAGGGCAATTGGAAACCTCTAACCATAGGCGTAAGGAGGATACCTTAACGAGTTAGCGATAGGAACCCGATTACGCACCAAGGAAAGAATAAGGATAATGGGTCAACACTGTTGATTGGGAAATTAATGGTGTGGGGCGAGAATTCATGTGAGGTCTGGGAGATTGGATCTCAGAGGAAGATGGAATGAAATATAAAGACTGTGCATGGAAGACCGCTCGGTCATAGTGTCATAAGTATAGTTAAAGGCTCAATGAGCAAGGATAGAGAGAGTGTAAACTGTAAGGATTTTGTGCTAAGAGCAAAAGTAGCGGGACGCTTGAAAAATATGAACGCGCAGTTGCAACACAAGTGCATGGTTAAGAAAATTACAAGTAAGTGAGCTAAATGGGTGAAAGGGACTAATAGTGGATAGGAAGATATGGGAATGTTGACAAGAATGATGATATAGGCGCAAAATAAAAGAAAAACTTATGGTGAGAAGTTTCGATATGTTATGCACAGAGTTGGAAAGAAAGATGAGGAGTGAGGTATAAACGAAGATTTCACAAAAGGACTATTGGCATATGAGGAGCCCCTTTAAAAGGGGGGGGGGGGGGGGGGGAGGGGAGAGCATATTATATTAGACTTAAAAGGGAATCGCAACAATTTCAGACTCCAAAGGAGGAAAATTTATTAGCTCGGGACCAGAGTTCGAAACATGTCGGCACATCAAAAGGATACATGAAAGAAGTAGAAACGAATTGACAATGAGTGTACCGTGAGGCCGACATGAAGGGAAAGGATGGAAGACACCTTAAGAGAATGCTTCATGCCAACATGAATTATGATATGTTTAGAACATGATTTGAATCCCTCATATCGGGCAAATTTGCGCCGTACCTAAGTACGTAGCAACATGTTTTAAAGAGTAATAAAAAAGGCAAGAAAGGGCTACAAGCTAAGTTCACAAAGGATAATGGAGAGAATGATAAGACTCAAGGGATATTTCGGACAAAACGACTATTAAATAAAAGTATCAACAATTGGTAGTCTGGGAATTTTTGAAAGAAAGAAAGAACGCAACACCTATGAATGAAATAAAAGAGTCCACCAGATACTAGAAAATAGTTCGTGGACCATTAATTATACGGAACTTGAGAATATACGCTATGAAATTATATGAATCATCGATGTGAAGCGATGCTCGATCATGTTTGTCAGGAATCCACACCAGAGAGCCGACAAGGAATAACGATGGATGAAACGAGTGCCAATACAAAGAAATAAAAAACAAGTATACTTGTGTCGAGGAATATGAGGGCAAAGAACAGCCTGTGGCCATATTGGATCGACAAGTGAAGATTACGTACTAAAGATGTGGCTTCTGTTAAGGTGTTGTGACGAAACAATAACAGAGAAGAGGTGACCTGGGAAGGACAAGGATAATAAATAGGTGCAGTGGGTTAGAAAATCCATGACACGAAATGAGGATTCATGTAAAGACCGAGGAGTTCGATTATAAAGGAAATAGGGTGAAAGATAAGGAACGAGCATGAAGAAAAGGACAACTATAAAAGGGACCCCTCGAAGTGCTACAAGACCCTATGAGGTCAGTTGAACATTCGAGGACGAATGTTCTAAAGGGGGGGGGGGGAGGATGTTATAGCCCGTATTTTGTACATTCGGATATTTCGAGGAAGTCGTGGTAAGTTAAGGGTAAGACTATTTTCCAAAATTATTTTAATATACAAGTTGTTTATTAGTATGGAAATATCGAGAAAGGCTATGGGTAAAAACGGAAATTCACAAAGTAGTCATGGTAATATTGTGGAAGGCTAGGGGCAAAATGGGAATTTAAAAAAAAAAATGGTCATGAAGTCACTATGGCCGTGTGGCATGTGTGGGAGTATGTGTCCACATTTTTATTTGATGGAGCTAATTATGTATATGGACCAAAGCTTACATAACAAGACATTATTCATCCTTGTTTTAATTTAAGAAACTTCAAGAAAGAGGGCATGTGTCCACTTGGTATTGGAAGGAGCTATATATATATATATATATATATATATATATATATATATATATATATATATATATATATATATATATATGTAGAGAGATGACTAAAGCAAGACAAGTTATTCATTCCAACTCAAGGAAACTTCAAGAAATATTGAAGAACCATTAGGCCCATAGCTAGCCAAATTTAGCTCCATGAAAAGTTGATCAAAAAATTATTTCTTCTAGTATTCCAACTAATTGGAAGGTCCTCTATAATGTGGAGTAGTAGTTGGAGCAAGCAAACCATTCATTCTTGCAAGGCACAACTCTAGCCAAGTTGAAGAGCTAAGTGGAAAAGGTAAGGTTTAATCCTCTTTTATATGTTATGGATGATTTATGCATGTTGTTGGGTGTAGAAATGGATGAAATTCTTGAAACTAGGTGTGTTGATGTTGTAGCCGTGAGTGGGCTGTTTTGTGTAGAAGGAATGAATTAAATTTACTTAGTATCTTGGTTGTTGTGTTGTGGATTCTATGATGTTAAATGAAGATTTAATGGTTTGAAATGAAGTGGAAATCGTTTGTGGATTATTGAAGAAGTTAATGTGATATTAGTATGATTCCTTATATTTGTATGAATGAATTTGTTAATGTGTGGGTTGTGGATATAACTCATGAATTTGGAAGCAAGAGATGTGTTTGGAAGATTGTAAGTTGGGTTGTTGTGATTGTATTGAATATAATAAAAATGTCGTTGGATTATGTAAAAGAAGTTACTAACGTTAGAATGTATTTTGGATTAATTGATGAAGTTGTTAGTGTGTAGATTGTTGGTGTAGTTCATGAACTTGGAAGAGAAGAAATGTGTTGTTATTATTCTTGTTGAATTTGGAAGGTTTCGGGTGAAGTGGTATGTTGGTTGGGTTGTTTGAACATTATGTGAATTGTTTGAAAGTTCATGAACCATGTTAGAATATATTTTGGATTGATTGTTGAAGTTGTTTGTATGATTGTTGGTATTGTTGTTGATAATTTGGCCGAGTTGAATTCTCGGATTGTTGTTGATAAATTGACCGAGTTAGATTCTCGGGGATGGTTGTATTTACAGGGGAGATGCTGCCGAAATTTCGGCAGATTATAAATGAATTTGTTTGAAAGACTAAGATAAGTATGTGATGATGAGTCTAATGATTGTATAAATTCTCTTGAATGTAGACTAGCGTGCTTGGACAATTAAGCGTAGCTAATAGGACGTGGGACAGGTATGTAAGGCTTACCCTTTCTTTCTTTTGGCATGATCCATGTGAAACAAGCAGATAAAGTATATGTATGATTTCAAAGAAACTCCTATTCTTAGAGCCACTAGGATGACTAATGTTCTTGACTTCCGAAAACTGTTTTGCTATGTCTTGATATGTGTGTCTGGTTCTGAATTTCTATTTTGATTTGGTCCATAACGATGTTCGAGAGGCATTTGATATGGCTATTGTTCTGATTTTCCAAAAACAACTTCTGAAATGTTCAAAGAGGTTTCTGTAGTAAAATGTTCCTAACTTTCGTATACTAACTCGGATTGACTTGAAACGTGTTTATGAACCTCAAGTGTCGATCTATGTTTATCCATTGAGTCTTGAAATTTGTTTTATATGCATATAGTTTCTCACGACTCTGCTCGTGCATGCCTTAATGTATCCTCCACTGCGTCCCGGGCCAGTGTATGTTCTCGTGCGTACTCCACTGCATTGTTCACCGCGTCCCTCTCACTTGCGGGCCGGGGCATGTTATATATGATATGATGACATGATGATATGATGACGGGGTGGTGGCCAGGATGACATATGATGACTCTATTCACCGCGTCCCGCAATAGAGGGCCGGGGCACGTTACATGCATATATGATACATGACATTGACATACATGATTTCATTCACCGCGTCCCTCAATAGAGGGCCGGGGCACGTTATATGCATATATGATATATGGTGATGACATACATGATTTCATTCACCGCGTCCCTCAATGGAGGGCCGGGGTACGTTATATGATATATGATATACGATGATGGCATACATGATTTTCATTTCAAAAGGCAAGTGCTTTGATGTTTTAAAATTTCATACTTGATTCTGGTAAATCTTTATTTCAGCTATGATTCTCTTTTCTGTATTCCATGCCTTACATGCTCAGTACATATTCCGTACTGACCCCCTTTCTTCGGGGGCTGCGTTTCATGTCACGCAGGTACACCCAGATGAGTAAAGGACATTGCTAGAAGATGCTTCAGCTGGATTGGCGAGCTCCACTTCCTTTCGGAGTGTTGCCGAGTCAGAGTACATATGTTATGATTTCTGATTAATGTTAGAGACTTTGCAGACAGAGTCGTGGGTATAGAGTGTCAGTTTTGTGAGCGGCTCCGTCAGCCGATGTGTCACTTTGTCTTATGTTATAAATTCCGTATGATTACAGCTTTTACTTGATTTGAGAATGATTAAAAGAAAGTTTCTAAAAGCTTTACTATTTATTTCGTTCTTGTTTAATTCAAGGAGTCCAAAGGATTATGTATGTAATAAGAGTCAGAGGGTTCGCTCGGCCCTAAGGAAGGGTCGGGTGCCCATCACACCCTAGCGAGATTAGGGTGTGACACAATAGTTAACAAATCCAAAAAAACTTGTGACTCAATAGTATCAAAACAATTCGAAAGTAAGAGATAGAGCAACAATCATCAACCTTAGTAGAACTTTCTGCGGACAGCCAAATAGACAAGAAATATACCAATTTCGTTCCGTCAAACCTTTTATCACATTAAGTCTTTCAATCAGGACCTCAAGATCATCACAAGCCACTCACAGGCAACCAAAGTATATCTCATATCAACTAATGGGCAAACAAACATAAGATGCACACAATGATCATTAGGGTCTGCACATAGATGTGGCTTACGCACCGGAGTACAACTCACGACGGTCAATCATCCTCCCGAATAACTAGACTTGGGCACGAACGCAGTTTATGCACCTGAGTGCGACTCACGAAGCTTATTTATCCTTTGAATAACTAGTGATTGCACACAAGTATTCCTACTTGAAGTATTTTCCTCTTTCCAATTTAAAGCAATGACCGCAATCCTCAAACTATTGTATATCATCTAGTCTAGTCAACCAATCCCTAAAGCATATTTGAGTAGATTAGCAAGCTCATTTGAATCTAAAAATCAAACATCAAGACCAGGTTTAATGATCTAAGTGAACATCTATTACTGTAAAAGAAGTTCTTTCTTTCGGATCTATCTAACTCAGCAAATTGGAAAAGAAAATAACAAGTGTGCAAATATAGCAAGTTACACCCCATAGACTTGAGGGATATGACATGACAATCTCTTATGTGGGAAGAAAGGTACTGTGGATCAAGTGATGCCTGACCCTTTCTCAATCTTCTCCTAAGATGTCTTTAAAAGACTTCCCCACCTGTCAAGTGGTTTTAACTCACACATCTACACTCATGGTCCTATTCTCTTATCCTTGAGCATATGCTAAAGGGAGGCTGGACATTTTAAATTATGCAGCCAACTTCCTCAAGTGTCAACTCAATTATCCTTTTTCCCCCCGTTTTTACCCTCTTCTTTTACTCTGACAGGACTTACAAGATTCTACATACTTATCTTCATCTTTTAAGCCTAAGCAATCAATGATCATGAGTTATTATCAAACCATATTCTTCATCCATGCACAAAGAAAAGAAAACAAGTCTCATGTTTCAAAGGCAAGCCTCAATCCCTAAACTGTTCAAGACTTAACAAGACATGACCAAACCAACTTCATTTCATCCTTCTTACACTACTTTAAACTTGTTAAATTGAACACTTAAGATCACCTATTAAACCATGGTCAGTTCATGAAGAAATATCAATGCAGATGCAAGAGTTTATAGCATACCAGTTCACTTTCATAACACAAGTTGCTTCACCAATCAGATAAGACAAATAATGAAGATGGGGAAAAGAGAACAAGAAATCAAAGGTAACAGAACAGGCTTTTTCAAATTCTTGAGAACTATTTCCTTCCATTTTTTACATCTTTCACTCCCAAAGCAATCACTAATCAAGTTAAGGACTAACAACCATCTTGCTAGCTAACAAGAATAATCAGATTTATCTTAATTAACTTCAAGTGATGACTTGGTCCTGTGGTCCCTTAAGGTTTATCCTTTTTTTTTTCCAGTTTTTACCAAAACTTCTTAGTACTTAGAGATAGACCATTTTCAAAATGTAAGACTTGTGACATGGGTTACACCAAGACAAAGTTGTAAGCATCATATGTTTGAGTTATACAAGTTCAGACAAAAGATTGAGACATTAATCAAACCAAGAAGAAACAGATTCAAATTCAGGCCTTTAGTCACAATAGTTTTAAGATTTGCTACAAAAAAAAAAAAAAAGGTTGACACATATTCTGGCCTAGACTAGGTGAAATCATGATCACAGGTGTTTCAATTACTAGTCTACCAACCCGTAAGCCAAACTGAACTAGATTCCATCTTCAATTTGTATATTAGTTGATAAAAAAAAAAACTGTTAACTAGTCCTGGCTTTATCTTATTCTATATGAGCAAAGTCATTCAAGATGAAAAAAAATGAATGTTCAAGATACATTAACCACACCATTTCACAGTTGACATAGAAGCATTTAAGTCACATAAATTAAACAAAACATATGAAAACTAATCAACCTATTTTAGGTGAGTTTCAACATAGCATTCACACTGGCTACACCACTTTTCCTCAAGTGAATCATAAACTTAAACACACAACTAAATGGGCCAGCTTTTAATAACATGGACCACCATTAGCAAATATTAGAAATTAAGCAGCTTAACTAATGCAAAACCCTTAGCCTAGGCCAAAAATCTAAGTAAAGGGAAACAAAATGAATTAGGAGTTACCTTTTATATGCGCAGCCAAGAAAATAATGGACTTTGGAACCTTATGCTTCCAATCTCGACACTCAGCCACGCGAAATTAACTAGTCCTGGCTTTATCTTATTCTATATGAGCAAAGTCATTCAAGATGAAAAAAAATGAATGTTCAAGATACATTAACCACACCATTTCACAGTTGACATAGAAGCATTTAAGTCACATAAATTAAACAAAACATATGAAAACTAATCAACCTATTTTAGGTGATTTTCAACATAGCATTCACACTGGCTACACCACTTTTCCTCAAGTGAATCATAAACTTAAACACACAACTAAATGGGCCAGCTTTTAATAACATGGACCACCATTAGCAAATATTAGAAATTAAGCAGCTTAACTAATGCAAAACCCTTAGCCTAGGCCAAAAATCTAAGTAAAGGGAAACAAAATGAATTAGGAGTTACCTTTTATATGCGCAGCCAAGAAAATAATGGACTTTGGAACCTTATGCTTCCAATCTCGACACTCAGCCACGCGAAATAGAGAATAAGCAAGAAAATAATTTTAGAGCTAAGAAAAACTCCAACTATTTAAGTCAAAGTATTAAAATTTTACTGAGAAGCTTTTAAAAAATTGAATTTTTTTAGCTTCTTCAACTTTTCAAACTTTTTCTCATTTTTTTTCCTCTTGTTTTTTTACCACCTCTTTTTTTTTTTTTTTTTGAGAGTGGGGTTCTATTTATAGAGTCCCAAAAAGTTATCCAAGACTAACATCACCGATGTGGGACAAACCCCATTTCCAGAACCAAAGACTCAACAAATGAAATTAACGACCCAGATCTTAAGGTATGGCAACGTATGTGGTAAGATCTGACCCATCTTGGGTCAATCTGAGCCAATATTTAAGGATCAATAGGAAATTGTAAAAGCAGTAAAATAATATAACCTTAAAGGAACAAAAAATCGTAAGTTTGACTAGAAATCTGAAAAAATAAGCAAAAGAGGATTCTATTACCGTGTTTGGAATGAATTTTGAATGAAATCGTGTTGAACATTAATGGTTTCACACTGTTGATCATACAAAGACTGTCAAAGGTCTGAGTAACCTGAATTTTTGCCATTTCTGCCATGAGAGAGGTAAGACGAAGGGGGAGGGCCTCTAGGGTTTTAGGGAAAAGGGGAAAAGGAGGGGTAAGGCTACGTTTTCCTGATGAAATGAAATGAGGGAGTATTACTTCCTTCATTAAGTCGTGATTTGGGCCGGGTTTGGTCCATCAATTGGACTGGGCTTGGTCCAATTTTTAAATAAAAAGACATGGCCCCTTTTATTGTAAATGTACATATGTATACCTAGTGTATAATGTATATGTATACCTAGTATTTGCATATTTAGAGATAATAGATAATTTGACAATTAAGACGATTATTAGTAACAATATTTTAATTAAAGACGAAATTAGGACATCATTATCTTATTAAGGTAATTTAAAAAAATGGCCAACTGTGTAAATGGGCCTAAATTGCAAATATGGCCTTAATTAGTTCTAATCCAACTGATTGTTTCAATTATGGCCACAGTTGGCCTAATTAGTAAATTTTGAAATTAAACTGCATTAATGACCTTAATAAATTTGAACCAATGAACTGGTTATTTCAAATAAAGCCATTAAGAGGCTCATTTTGCAAAAATGAACCTAATTTCTTTAAATCATGAATTGATTAATTTAATTGTGGCCATGACAAAAAATAATTAAACAATTAAAAATCAATTTGCAGTAATGATCACCTAATTGATTAATTAACCTAATTAAAACATTTGTGCAATTATACAAAAATTAAAGATTAAAGGGTGAAATGATTTATTATTTAAATTACTCAAACTTCATGGATTAAATAGATTATTTGCTAATTTTGATTTTCGACAATTTAAACAATTAAATAAATTATTATTATTATTTTTAACAAAATTCCCCTTTTTCTTTTTTGATTAAGTCTAACAAGTATCTCATAAATGTCATAAAAGGTACCAATTAATTTCTAAATAATTTGTGATGTCATGAAGAAACCTTTTACCAATTTAAAGGAGTAAGACGTTGATCTAAACAATTATTTAAAATCATTTAAACTCTTCAGGGTGTACAACTACGGGAGGTCAAAAATTAGGTGTCAACATTTCCACTGCGGAATCTCGATGTTCTGAGCCAGACCACTAAGCCTTTGGGTTCAGCATTCCCTTGCTGACCGTTTAAACACTAGGCCACAAAGTTAGAGATATCCACCTTCATGCTCTTTCAACAATAGTGCTGCTTCAAATATTTATACATTTTGGTGGATCTCGGATGTGCAAAATACTTGGAACTATACGCCCCCACCATCAATTCTTGCTGAAGACCATCCATATCAGTGACACATAGGCGTCCTTGCAACCTTAGAACATTATCCTCAACATTAATGGTGAATAAATTATAGTCACACTTTTGTACTTCGTCTCGCAGCTTCACCATAAGTTCATCCTCGTATTGTTTCCACTTAATTCTCTCCATGATATCGGATCGCACTTGAGTAATTCCCACTAACTCTCCATTTTCAATTTCATCCCAAACCCCAAGACTAACAAGTCTTCGATTTTTCTTGCCTATCGATATCTCATGAGCACATAGATACGCTAGAGTACCCATAGACTTACGGCTCAAGGCATCAGCAACAACATTCACCTTTCTAGGATGGTACAAGATGCTCAAGTCATAATCTTTCAATAACTCTAACCATCTTCTCGATCTTAAGTTCAACTCTCGCTGCTTGAAAATATGTTTCAAGCTCCTGTGATCAGTGAAGACATCACAGTGCTCACCATACAATTAATGACGCCAAATCTTCAAAGCGAACACCACAACAACCAATTCCAAATCATGAGTCAGATAATTCTTCTTATGGTTCTTCAATTGTCGCGAAGCATAGGCAATCACCTTGCCATTCTGCATCAATACACAACCCAAACCAATTCTGGAAGCATCACAATAAACTACATAGCCCCCTGACCCTAAAGGTTGAGTCAAAACAGGAGTTGAAGTCAAGCTCACCTTAAGCTCTTGAAAGCTGTTTTCACAGGCCTCAGACCATTGAAACTTAGCAACTTTCTGAGTCAATTTCGTCAGTGGTGCAGCTATAGATGAGAAACCTTCCACAAACTTTCAGTAGTAACTTGCCAAACCCACGAAGCTACGAATTTCCGTCGCTCCCGTGGGCCTCAGCTAATTCTTAACGGCTTCAATCTTCTAAGGGTCAACTTTGATACCTTCGCTAGACATCACATGACCCAAGAATTCCACAGAGCTAAGTCAGAACTCGCACTTGGAAAATTTCGCATAAAGCTCATTGTCCTGAAGCATTTGCAAGGTTATTCTCAATAGACCTGCATGTGCCACATGAATCTTCGAATACACCAGAATATCATCAATAAAGACAATAATGAAATGATCGAGAAAAGGTTTGAACACATGATTCATTAGGTCCATAAATAGAATAGGTGAATTAGTTAGACCAAAGGACATCACAAAAAATTCAAAATGTCCATAACGAGTATGAAAAGTTGTTTTCGGGTTATCCTGCTGATTTATTTTTAGCTGATGATACCCAGACCTCAAGTCAATCTTTAAAAAGAATTTAGCACCCTGAAGTTGGTCGAATATGTCATCTATCCTAGGAAAAGGTTACTTATTCTTAAAGGTCACCTTATTAAATTGATGATAATCAACACACATCCTAAGAGAATTGTCCATCTTTCTGACAAACAGGACCGGAGCACCCCAAGGTGATGCACTTGGTCGAATAAAACCTTTATTTAATAAGTCTTTCAATTCATGTAGCGCTGCTGGAGCCGTGAGATACGGCGGAATAGAGATAGGTTGAGTATCTGGAATGATATCAATCCAAAAATCAATAACTATGTCAGGTGGAATACCTGGAAGATCTTTTGGAAACACTTCGGGAGATTCATTAACTATAGAAACAAAATCAAATTCGGGTACTACGACTTGAGTGCCATTGACAACAACTAGATGATAAATACACCCCTTCGAGATCATTTTGTGAGCCTTAAGATAAGAAATAAACCTACCTCAAGGCTTAACAATTTCACCCTTCCACGCAATAACTGATTCATTAGGGAATTCAAAATAAACTATATCTGCAATCTACACTCGCATAACAGGCGGATAGCTAATCCATGCCTATAATCACATCAAAATCTACCATCTATAGTTCAAAAATTTCTACAGTAGTCTCACGACCTTTACCTATGATTACACAGTTTCTATAAACTCTGGAAGCAGTAACGGGGACACCAGCAGGGGTATCTACATGTCACGACCCCTTTTAGGACCGCGCGGGCACCTACCTTTCCCACATCGGTAGGCGAACCCTCTATCAAATAACACATCAATTAAACAAAGATGAATCATTTCAACCAATAGCTATTTAGAAATAACAGCGGAACGTCATAATATATTTAATAAACTCAAATATATTTATTAATGCAACAATTAAATGATTACAAACTCGATCCAACTTCCCATGACCTAGTCTAGACTAGTACAAGAGTGACTAAATGATTCCAGATTACCACTACACTGTAAGACTCAACCTCCTGTCACGACCCAACTAGGGGCCATGACGGGTACCCGGGGCTAACCACTGAGCACCGCTCATACTACTATTCATCATGCTCATCCTGCGCTCATTCATTAATCTCATGCTCCTAATCACAGGGAAGCCATTTTCACTTTGAAACATAATTACCTTTATATACATAAGCCGTTTGGCTACCAAAAGAATATACATAGACAAATGGGAAATCATGAGACCATATTACCCACACATACGTATCTACGAGCCTCTACTAGAGTACTAGACATATGGACGGGTCAGGACCCCGTCGTGCCCAATATATATATATATATACACACAAAATGATAATCGATGGCACCTCCGGAGCGATGGAATGCTCTCAAAGTCTGCTGATAGCTTCTACGAATGTGGATCACCTCCTTGTCTACCTGTGCGCATGAACACAACGTCCAAAGAAAAGAGCGTCAGTACGAACATTGTACTGAGTAAGTAAGGCATGAAAAGAAACTGGCATAATAAAGAAATCATGAACATGAGGTAAAGATATAACCTGCTTAGCCTTTTAAAAGTAAATGCATTTTATACATAGCCCATATACTATCGTCGTTAACCCGCGTCCGGGTAACTATCATACGCTGCCCACTAGTGGTGTCATGTCCGTCCCTCTAGGCACGGTATAGTCATAAGCAGCCCACATTAGCGGTGACATGTCCGACCATCTAGGCGCGGTGGAATCATATGCAGCCCGCCTTCGCTGTGACATGTCCGGCCATCTAGGAACAGTAGAGTCGTATCATCGCATACATCTCATAAACTCATCATAAAACATATATTAGAATCCCAAGATAATCTATAACCATATCGGGGTGATGTAAGGTCGAGAACCCCCGATTCTATTATGGGAAAAAAATCATAATCATTATACCTCACCTTGAGTAATGAATATGAGCATGTTGGTATTGATTTGAGAATGTGAAGT